>NC_072000.2:29311605-29621420 GCF_028885655.2 Pongo abelii
TTTTAAAATTTGACCATTTTACTTTATTGGTCTCTATTAGTTCAGGCAGCACTTTTAGAATGATGATTCATCTCTTCCCTATATAAGAAAAAGTAGAGATCAAATCCAGTAAATAAAATATCTGAACCATCAACAAAAAAGAATATGTGTCACTGCAACCACCATTGGCTTTGATGTATTCTTACTGGAAATGTTACCACAATCTTTGGCTCACTTTTAATCAATTACATTTCCCCCTAGCATGTCAAGTGCTTTAATTTAGTTTTGGCATTTAATATACTGGAAAAGCCACTTACTTCTATTTCTATGTATGCCCCTGAATCCATAAACATTATCCTTTAAATAACTTTACTTTTGAATCCAAATTAAGGATACTGTCAAGCATAGTTAGACCACTTCATCTGAATTGTTCCTAGATATTGTGTTGGGAACTATAATCAAACCTGATGGAGGAAGATCTTGGATGATAGGCAGTAATGGTGGCAGGTTGCAGAGATTCTTTTTCACTTACCTCAAGGATGCTGAGAAAATTGTTCACCAGCTGTCCTACCCAATGTTGACTCTACATGTTGGCAAAAGGGAGCTACCACCTGAATTAATCGCTGGCTCTTTGTTAGACTGGGAGGATGTTGTTGCTGCTGCATTTTGCCAGAATGCAGATACTTTGACACTCAAAACTCTTTGTTTGCCAGATTCCAAGTAGTGAGGAAATTTTTATATTGCTTTATTTTCTTTTTTCTGTTGAGTAGACCACAGGTAATTTCACCAACTAGAAACGTGAATGAATTGTTTACTCCATTAGTGGTCTCCATCAGTTCAGTGCCAGTGACATTTAGGCAGAAAGACCATTTGTCTCCTGATCTTTCCATTCCTAGTGCTCAAAAGAGTAAGGCTTCAGTATGAATAAAAATAGTAAGTCCAAAACATAAAGCAACTGCTGCAATAATCTTAATAACAAAAAAAGAAAACACTGTCACTTTACACTTCATCTCTTTGCATTACTTTTTGAAATATAAATTTCTTATGGGTTCATTTCCTCAAATGTCACTCTTTAATCTATTTTTATTCCTCATGTTAAAATAATATAATATGTAATATGGCAATCTTCATCACAGGATGCTTTTGGTTATATTTTGCTGCCTTGTCTAAACCATTTCTTTAGTTCCCTTTGTCAGATTGAGAGTGAAGTATTTTCTCTGCAGCAAAACTATGTGTAGTTTAAGAACCTCAGAGTAAATTTTTCTAACTATGGACTGATATTTAGATTGAAGCTTCCTTAATGCTCTATGATAATGTTCGTCTTATATGTGCATATTTCCTTTGCCCATTCTTGTCTATTTCTACCCTGTACTTAAAATTACATTTTAGTTTGCCTAAGCCTCTATGATATTTTGTGCAGATGTTCACACCTATTCATTATTTTCTCCATAAATAGTAATTTTATATATGTACAGAAAGAACCCTTAGGGATTGGAAATAATAATTATTTTTTCACTAATGGATCTCCTGCACTTATTGGTATAAAATATTTGGATAATCACACTATTAGTCAGAACTAAAATTCCTGCTTGTCTTAATTTTTGCACTATAAATAGAATGTCTGCAAGAATGCCATTGGAGACAATTTTATCTCAAAAAATAAATACTGAGGAAAATGACTACAGAAAACACAAATGTAATAATATTGTTAATAACAGCAATAAACATATACACTGCAGCTTGAGCAACAGGGGGGTTGGCTTTTATAGCAATATTTGATTAATTGGTTTTTTTTTCTTCCAACTGGAAAAGAAAGTGATAGAGGAAGTGTGTAAGACAATTTTTTCTTTTTTCATAATGAGCCAATCTAAGAAACAATTTCTTTGGAAAAGCCACATTTTTCCAAAGTATGCAGCTACGAGTATTTAAAGTTGCCATATTGTGTGTAAATATCTTTTCCTCTGTCTCGCCTGGGAGTCAGGCAATTAGCAGTAATTCATATCTAGGACCTATGTACATGGCATAAATCTATTTGTTTATTGGTTGGTTGATTTGTGCCTTGTTCCAGAAAGGATTTAAAAAAAAAAAAAACTTAAAAAGACACACATAAGATGCAATTAGATGGTATACATTAGGAATAAGACAGTAAAGAAAAACATAAAATAGAGCCAGGCATTAGGTTAAAAATTCATGATAAAATCAACCACACAGTTCATGTTAGTGGGTTTATGGCACTTATTGAGGATCCTCAGTAGGAGATTCTGAAATGAAAGATCTATTTTTTTATTTATTTATTTTTATAAATATTTTTATAAATATTTTTTACATATTGAAGGTGTAATATAAAGAAAGAATGCTTTTTTTGTAACTTGAAAAATCTTGGATTCAAATTTCAGTTTAACAATTGTTACAAACCTTAGATAAAGGTAACAAAGTTTAATTGAGCGAAGAACGATTCACAAATCAGGCAGCACCTGAACCAGAATAGGTTTAGAGAGACTGGCTGTGCTGTGTGGTCAAAGAAAATTTATGGACTGAAAAAGAAGAGTGATGTACAGAAAACAGAAGTGAGCTTACAGAGAAAAGCTGGATTGGTCACAGCTCAGCATTTGTCTTATTTGAACATGGTTTCAACATTTGTCTGCCTTTGATTGGACGAAACTCAGTAATTGGTAAAAGAGCAGATTACAGCATGTTTACACATCCAGTTAGGTTACAAAGCACTATATATGGAGAAACGTTTAGGCCAAACTGAAAGTATGAAAGAAGGCAGCTTTTGGCTAAACTTAATACCACCCAAGGAAATGGAGGAAGTTGTAAAGCAGTCAAGAAAGCATAGATTTTTCTATGTCTTTTTAAAATAGGTTATGTTTTGAAAACCTGTGACACATATCTTAATTGAAATGAATATTTTAAACACATCAATTCAAAAGATAAAATTATGGGAGTGATGCCCAAAAAGTAAAAATCCTTCAAAAATTAAGTAAAGTTCAAGAATAATATACTTTGAAATGTTAGCAGTTTTTACTTTGGGTGAAGTGTATCTTCTGCTATGAAGATGCATTCATTTGTAACAAGAGAAAGCTAATTTTTTTTGAAAACGAAAAAGTAAACATTATAGATTTGGCATCCAGATGATATAGAATACATAATAAACACAAATACACACATACCACATACACAAACTCAATAATAATAAAATGACATGCAGTGTAGCATAAACAAAGATGAAATTTGCACATATATCATATTTTATCTTTTATGAATTTTGTCATATTTTATCTTCAGGTCAACTCTGTGTTCATTATTGTAAGGTTTATTATCCTCATTTTATAGTTGGAGTCATCGAACTGCCTGCTCAATTTTTCAATTTGGATACCCAGTAGAAATCTCAAACTCAAAGTATGTTCAAAAGTGAACCTTTAATATTTGCCATTCTCCTCAAATGGTTTAACCCACAGACTTCTCCATCTCAATTGATCTGACTCCATTGTAGTTTGTTTAGCCAAAAATCTTAGTTATTCTTGAATCCTTTCTTTATTTCCATTCCACATTTAATCTACAAGAAAATCTCATTGGCTCTACCTTGAAAATATAGCCATATTTTGACTACTTCCCATTACTTTTATTACTATCACTTAAACCATTGTCATCTTTTACCAGATTCACATAATATACTTTCCTAATAGGTACCCCTGCTCCTATCTTTGCCTGCCCACAGTGTAATCTCGACAGAGCAATCAGAATGATCCTTTCAAAATGCAAGTCAGATTATGTCACTCCTTTACTCGGGATGTGTGAAAAACTTGCAGTTTCTCCTGTTTTACTGAATGGAGTCCTACAGTGTAGGACCTTGTGGAGTCCTACAATGAACTAAAAACCTTCCAAGCTCTTCCTTCTGTCCTCATTATTTCTCTGACCTCATTTTCTCTTTCTTCCTTGCTCATTCTATTCCAGACACACCTGACTCTTTGCTCTTTATTGAACAGCACAGGCCTCATGGCCTTTGCATAGGATGAGATTTCCTTTGCTGAGGTTGCATGTTCCCCAGGTAGATATGTGGCAAACTCCTTTATCTCCTTTAGGTCTTTTCTTAAATACTGCCTTTGTAAAGAGGTCTAACAACCAAAGTTAGAATTGCAACCTGTCCTGACTCCCTCATCCCCTTTACTCTATTTTTAAAAATCACACTTACCAACATATAGTATGTTATATAATTTACTTATTATTTAGTTTGTATATTTTGAAATGTCTAGGTGTCTGTTTCCTCCCTCTAGATTGTAAGGCTTTTCTTTGTTCATTGATGCATTTCAAGCATGGAGTTGGCGCTTACTAAATTTTGCTGAATTTTATTATGTAAACGTTGGTTTTTGAAAGTTTAAATATATTGCCCCAGTCCAAAAGAGACAGGTTTAAATAGCTCTTACTTCAAGTCCCTTCAATCTTTTAACTGTTCTGTAAGGTTATAATTAGTACCTTAAGAGAGGTACAAATAATGGAGAATTATGTTCAGTAGGGTGAAGTCAAGAAATGTTACCTGAAGGAATGACTGACCCTGGAGGATGGAATGAATTTCAAGTTAAAGTGAGGGAAAGAGCATTCCAAGAACAAGGAAAAGAATGAGCAGAAGCATAAATGGAACTGTTCAGGAGATGTGTCTAAGAAGCAGCTCATGGGCTGGATAGATCAGAGTACAGGGAGGATAAAAGACTACTGGGAAATAAGGCACCAATGGTTGGCTGTTGCTTGCTCTGGGGAGCCTTGGGTGCTAGGGTGGTAACTTAGCATTTCATTTAGTAGTCACTGGAAAGCCATTTGACTCTTTCAAGCAACAGAGTGATACAGTTAAAGATAAGGTTTAGAAAGATTAATATGTTGGTTGAGAGTAGAATACATTAGAGTTTGAAAAGGATAGGTGGGGAGTCAGTTAGAAAGCTATTATGGTTGTCCAAGTGAGGAGTAATGAGTGCTTCTGTGAGGACTGTGTAAGTGAAAATGGAAAGAAGGGGAGAGATATGACCTTGTGAAGGCACAATGAATAGAAGGAAGTGGAAGGAATATAAATTGGCAAACAGTATAAGGAGTGCTAGAAGAGTGGCTAAACATGATGACAAAGGTTTTAAACTAGAGTGACTGAGCAAATAGAAAATTAGAAGGAGCTAGTTTAGGAGGATCTGTTATGTTCTCTTTCTAGATGCTGCATTCAAACTATTGAGAGCTCAGGTTGGCTCTCAATACAAAAATAATAAAAAAAAGCCCTCCATTTGACCTGGAGGGCAGCAATCCTCCCAGCATTCTTCTATTTCTCCATTCACTTATTTAAGTGTTCCATCAACTTATATACTGTGAATAGAAAACTGTCTTTTACAAAATTGTTTTCAAGCACTGGTATAGTTCACTGGGTATAGAAGATGCAAATTTTACACTTTAATATATAGGAAAATGTTTCTAGGGGATTTGCATGCTTGTGTGTGTGTGTGTGTGTGTGTGTGTGTGTGTGTGTGTGTGTGTGTTTCTTAATGCATTGTAGTTGAATGTATCAACCCCAAACTCTGTTCCTAACAGCACTTGTTCCTAAGGTGTATTAACTCAGCTGTAGTAGCCTTCTCCTTGATGCCTCTTTTTATTACCTTGTTCCACCTCAGCTAGGTCAGGACAGGACTACAAAAATACCTTAATTGCTACGATGATGGGAACTGAATTAATCTATAGCAGATGAACGAGGATAATGAAATCATTTTCTTTTCTCTCAATGGTCTGTGCAGCATCATCTCTTCTGATACACTTCAGTGTCTGACCTTTTTAACTGACAGGATGTTCACTGCTGAGGCTTTTTAAAGACATCTATCTCTCCACAGAAAAATGGAAGCCAGACATCCAAGACTGACTTATATTTGTCTGTGAATCAAGCTGTCATTTTTGTTCCGCCAGAGTCTGTTATCACGTCTGGACAAGTAATTATTCTCTAGGTTAGGTTCTTACAACCTTGAATTTTTAGGAAAGTCCTTGAGACTGAAAGCAGTCACTCTCTTACTGCTACAGTTCACGCATACTGGTGAGTTATGTGGTGGCTTGGCAGCTATTACTGCGATTAAGCATTTAGTCTATTAAGCACACAATTCTTTTAACTTTGCAAGAGCTTCTAGGCTCCATCTGTTTCCCTTATTTATTAAAATCCCTATTTAGTTCTACTGCATTTAGGCAACTGGTAGTACATTCCTTAAAGAGTAAGTGTAAGCTGGGACATGGAAGGACATGATGGAGCAAGAACAATTCACAAGCTTCTTTAAGTTCCTTGTGTAGCCCAGCTGGAATCATGAAGTGGCAAAAAAGGGGGTTTCCAACTTTCTTCTTTCTCTACTGGAAACAAAGGAAACCTGTTACATGTTGCAAAATGAAGCATGGGCACAGCAAAGTCATGTGGAGTTGGTGACAAAGAACAGGAGGTCACGGATTCATTTGCAGATGTTGGAAACACACTTCAGTACTAGGAACATGAAATCAAATTCAGAGTGATGCAGCTCACTTGAGTTGCTAAGCATTCCATATCAACTGAGAATTCAAGGATTTCCAATGAAAAACCTTAGGTCAGATTTCAGGGGAAAAAATCCTCAGTGAGAGATTTAATAATGTATAAAGAGGCCTGCACCTCCTACAGAATTCTGTTTGAAATAGAGAATTTCCAAAATAAAATTCTCATTACCTACTTCTTGGAAGAGAAAGCATTTTCAGGCAGTTAGACAGTCACTCAGTCACAGATACATTGCAGTGTGAATTTAAGTGTGGTAGTTTGATAATATTTCGACTACATTTTGAAAAGACCTTCCTCCTTTATCATGCTAACTTTTCCTTAGAAAGTCACATTCATAGGCAGAAGCTCCCTCTACCCCTTCCTGCTCTCCAGCCTCAATGACCCTACTCCTGAGGATGTCATGATCAGTAGGAACTGGCGCATTATCCAGAAATTTAATCTTTAAAATGTCATCAATAATATAAGGTCATGGCCCAGCACCCAAAACAAAGATTGGAAGGGACAGGATTGAGAGTGAGAGTGGGGGGCTCAGTCCACGTTGTAGATTGCTAAGAATGAAAAGGAAGGCATGTTTCCCAGTTCTGAAGAATGACAGCATAGGCAAAGGGGCTGCATAGATCCTGGTGCACATCTTCATCTCCAAGTGATATGTGAGCTTGACCGCTCACCTTCTCTTCATATTTCAGGATGAATGACAGCCATTTCTCTTGTCATTTATGCATGAAAGGCCCAAAGAATCTGTATTATTAGATAAAACACTATTAAAATATAACATGATCAGTAGTTTTTCCCATATGGATGTCAGAAAGGCACTAAATTTGAGAAAATTAGACTGCTTCTAAGAATTGCATTTTCTTTTCTAAAATATGCTTCCCTTTTTAGCCTAGGAACTAGCTATTTTGTGTTGAGATAGCCTCATCTGAATACTTTATAATAAAACAAAGAATATAGGACACTCAATTCATTAAAAAGATTCACACGAAACATGATTAATATTATGGGTATCTTTATAAATGTACGTATTTGACAGCAATTATTCAGTGATACCACTATGACACAGGTACAAACTTATCAGCACTTCCTGGCCCCAAGGTTGAATCACTTGTGTGGCATTTGTTGCATGGCTGACTTTTGTCCCTCATTTCTAATTTTCCTTATGCCTCTTTCACTTAGGACTAGAGCAAGAACAACTGCCCCTTCATTGGTTTTACTCTTAGTCTTGGGGCATACAGAGGAGTGATTCTCAATGCTTTGCCATTTGTTTGCCCATCAATTATTGAGTTTCCAATATTAACGGACTCTCATTATTTCTCATAAGTAATCTTTGTCTACTAATATGTCCAACCAAAACAAGGAGAAAATTCTAAGAGCAAACCTGCTTTCTGTACCATGTAATCTAAACAATTTGGGGAAAGAAACAATTTTTAGTTGTCTTTTAGGCTTAAATTGTGTGAGATTAAAAGAATTCTTTATCTTCTTCTTCTATAAGCTTGTGGTTAAATTTTTTCTAAATATTGGACTCTGAAGGCCTTAATTATTCAGAAAGAAAATTCAATTTCTTTAGGAAATTATCTTCCTCCTCCTTTTAGGAATCTGAGCTTTGCCAAACAGAAACAATAAATAGGAATTAGGGTGTCTTTTTGAAGCAATTGGAAAAGCCAGAATGCCATATTTCAACTTGCAGTGTGCATTACCAAATGGGAACTGTTTTCTACAAAACATAAAAGGTTCTTTTCCATGTGTTACTTGGCTTAGTGCTTGAAAAAAAAAACATTTTGTATTTAGAAAAAAAAATTATTAATTGAAATCCACAGCATGTCTCATCTAATCCTCAGGAAAATGCTCTATTTTTGAATAAGGGCTGGGGAGTGTAGCAGTTGCACATGAGATCGATATAAACAAACATGCACCTTGAGATACCATATACTGGTTGGCATTACAGCAATAATGAAACTGTAATATAAGCTTCAGGACAGATTTCTCTAATAGGCAACTTCAAAAAATATTTTTGCAGTTGAAAGCCATTTTCAGAAAACTGGAGGCACAGAATAAATGTTATTCCAAGGTCATTATGCCCAAGTTCTGCTCTCAATTTGGGTGCTGTTTTCTTTCTTTTTAAACTCTTTCTCTGAAATATGGGGATGTCTAGGATTCAGTTGTTTTAGGACATAGGCAAACCTGATACATCTACTCTGTTTCATGCTGTGTGTTTGTAGTGAGATTTGAGTCCAATGTCCTCAAAAGGTGTTTCACTTGAGCTGTCTAGATTCAAGGAAGCGCTTTTAACATACATCACTGACTTTTACTTAAAGCTGTCTATTATAGTGGCTGCTACCTAAGACTATTGTGTAACCATCGCCCTTGGTTTGTGAAAGGACATGTCTGTCTTTGCTCTTGATCATACCATCTGCCCACAGAAGGAAAATTTCCAGGCCAGTAATTATGTTTTGCAACATCCACATTTTTACCATCCCCACTCCATAGCAGCCAAAAAGCTACTGTTATACCACAGAGAATGACTGTTTACAATTCCGTCCTTTCCACTGGGGATTGAGCCCTTGGCAGGTGGTGGCTACTTAGGCTGACATTTGGAATTTCCCTTGCCAAGGCAGAGTCAGGTTCAAAATGGCTAGGGAAGTTCTTGACCTAACAGCAGCGACCAATCCTACCAGTGTGGACGTTGCAATAATGCCATGCAAGCAATCAGTACAGAAATGCCTTTCTTATCTTTTACAACATACCACTGTGCTGAAATGATGACTCCTGAAGGAAGCTAAAAACATTTTCTGAACAGTGCTCCCCTGAATACAAGAATACTTCAGAATGCCACCCCCTGCAACTTAAAACCCAGCTCCAAACAAATAGCTCAAATCAAGTTAGAGGAAGTTAGTCAATATCTCTCTCTCCATGACACCGGGGATTTTCTGGTAAGTCATAATTCAATCCTTCGTTAGAGGGAAGAAAAAAATGTAAATTGAAAATATCTCAGCCAAGCCATTCCCAGCAGCAATAACCGAACTCTCTGCTGGCTAAACAAGAGGCCACCAGACTGCTATCAGAACCTCTCTATTTGCTCTCAGTTTAGACCACAATTAATTTAAAATTTCTGCTTCCAAAGTAAAGTAAGGGAATACAATAATCCCAATTTACTTTTTTAATAAAAAGCTTAAGTGGAAAGAGCCCACTGGGAATGCTCAGCCCGGGCCAAGGTAATGCTCATCATGAGGAGAGGTGCCCGTTTAAAATGCACAGTCACAGGGCAGCCGGCATCTCTTCCCAGAATACTTCCTCTGGGCTTAAGTGGGTTCTTTTATCTATTTTTCTCTTTTGGTTTTTAAAAAAGTAAAGTTAGACTTGCAAACACTAGCAACAATTTCCTTAGAAAAGCAATTCTAAAAAATCAGGAGTCCCTGTTCAAAGAATGCTCTCCAAAAGCTATAGGGAGCAGAGGAATTAAGGAGCAGATCATAAAACAAAATACATCAAACATATAAAGCATCCAAGTAGGAGGCTTTGGATCTCCATGAACAGTTGGACACATCAGCCATAGCAGAGCAGGACTGGGCAGTTGGATATATACAGAGAAATGGGGGCAGGCATCCAAGAGGCCTTGCTCAAGAAGGTGGTCGGGGTCAGCGAGAACCAAGCATGGGTCCCAGATGGCCGCTGAGAAGGTACAGATTTTTCCTGGGACTCTACTATCTGGGCTAACTAATGAGAGCAAAACAGGGTCCTTCTCTGCAGCACCAGAGCTAGTGTAGCAGGCTAATTATTCAGGTTTGTTCTTAGGCATAGCAAATGGGAAATAGGCAGAGCTAATGAAACTTGGTGCAAGATGGAGGCATTGTCAAAAAAACAAGTTCCCCAATGAAATCCTAATGCCTATATTTAATGGGTAGAATTTTTATTTGACCCTTCTGTGGATGATGACAATCACATCCCTTGTTTCTATGCCCACAGAGTTTTCGGTTTCTCTTCCCATCCTTCTGCCCATACTCGGTCTCCTTCACTCTGTACTCCCATATGGGCCATGTTTCAGTGTTTCCAAGAGATCTCTCAGGGGCTATCATTCTTTCACATGCTCCACTCCTCTATAGGCTTATCAGCAATAAATAAATGACTGTCTAATCAATTCCCACCCTTTTGAAAGCATTATACTTACATAACCAAGGATCTGCCATAAATCTTCACCTGCATCCTAAAGGCACTTGAAATTAATCATCATATCTAAAATTAAACTTATACTCTTCAACTTTCCCCCATCCTTCCTGGGCAAACTTGCCTTTCTCCTTCATTTCTCTGTACAGTTTTCACATTGTCATCTGCTATGGACAGAGTCATGTCTCCCCTTAATTTGTACGTTGAGGCCGTAAACACTCAAGGTGATGGTATTTAGAGATGGAGCCTTTGAGATGCTATTGGGTTCCGTGAAGTCAAGAGGATAAGGTTTTCACGATAGCGATATGAGATAATCACTTATGAAAAGAGATATGAGAGACCTTGCTGTCTCTTTCTCCCTGCATGGGCTTACAAAGAGGAGGTCATGTGATTGTACAAGTGGCGCCATCTACAAACCAAGAGAATTGGCGTCAGAAAAAAACCTTAGTCTTAAACTCCTAGCCTCAAAAACTGAGAAATAAATTTCTGTTGTTTAAGGCACTCAATCTGGTATTTTTGTATGGCAGCCCAAGCTGACTAATACACCATCTTCAGTCACCTGGGATAGAGAGCAAACATTAATTTCAGTTTGTCTCACTTACCTTCCATATTCAGTCAACTTCTAAATTATTGACTCTTCCTCTCTGATTTTTAAACATGTCCTCTTTCCTCTGACTCCACTGCTTCTTCTTTAATTCAGGTCATATTTTATATATATATATATATATATACACACACACACACACACATATATATGTATGTGTATACATATATATGTATATATGTATGTATATATGTATGTATGTGTATATATATGTGTGTATATATGTGTATATATGTGTGTATATATGTGTATATATATATACATATATGTGTATATATATGTGTGTATATATATATGTGTATATATATGTGTATATATATGTATATAGGTTACATATGTTAAGGACACAGTAACATACAGAATATCACAATGATATTAAATTAAGAATTAACAACAATTAATATTAGAAATTAAACATTTCTATGTTTGGAAATTGAAAACACTAGCAATGAATGAACAATGTAATCACAGTAAAATTACATGTTTTAAAGTTAACAAAAATAAAGGGATTACAAATTAAAAGTTGTGGGAGTCATCTATTAAAATGTATTTAAAATAATTACAATATTTTAAATATAGTCAGCAAAATAGGAAGGAATATGATGTTTGGGGATGTACAATTAATCTGGTATTATAAGATAATATGGCAGAAGATAAAATTAGAAAATAAGACAATTTTCTGTCTGGTGATCAGACAAGGAAGTTTTTGTTATTGTTTTAAAGAACACAGAATTATTCAGATTTTACCCTAAAGCTGTTGGTAAGACATTGAAGTGCATTACATGATCAAATTTACATTTTGGAAAGATCAGTCTGTTACCATTATGGAAGACTGAGAAGTATGCACATGGATTGGGGGCAGTGTAAAGGAGAGCAGTCAGAAGGCAGAGAGATAATTGATGAGACTATCAAAATAGTCCAGATAAATATAATATGTCCTGAATTTGTCCACTCATGGTGATTCACGCCTGTAATCCCAACACTTTGGGAGGCCAAGGCGGGTGGATCCGTGAGTTCAGGAGTTTAAGACCAGACTGGGCGACATAACAAAACCCGAATCTACTAAAAATACAAAAATTAGCCAGGCATGGTGGCGGTGCCTATAATCCCAGCTACTTGGAGGCTTAGGCACAAGAATCGTTTGAACCTGGGAGACAGAGGCAGAGGTTGCAGTGAGCCGACATCACGCTACTGAACTCCAGGCTGGGTGACAGAGCGAGACTCCATCTCAAAAAAAAAAAAAAAAGTATATATATGTGTGTATACATGGGTGTATATATGTATACAAGCACACATATATATAATATCTGTGTATATATAATATATAATATTGTATGTATTATATATAACATATATGAAACATATTTATGTTTTACATAATATTAATAGCAAAAATAAATCTGTACAACAAACCCCTGTTCCGTGAATTTACCTATATAACAAATCAGCACATGTACCTCTGAATCTATTTTGTTTTCTTTTATATATATATTCTTTTACTTCTATTAATACCTTTTGTTCTGCTAGGAAAAGTTCAATATTTTCTTTGAAGTTGTAATTTTTTTTCCTCTGAATTAAAGTTCATCTTTTTGAAGGTTTATATTTAATAGAAGTTTTCATCATTGTGTGTGTTATTATTGTTTTGTATTTAGTTTTAGATTTCCTGCTTGCCTTTTTTCCATATCTTTACACAAAATTTTTCAACTTTGTAGTAATCTCTAACCTCACCTGTCTTACCTACGATTCAGACATAGGTTTTAAAAACAATTTTTCAGGATTCCTTATGTATAATATTTTTGTTATCACAGGTAAAATTACTTGCTTACTCTTCCATTTAGTAGAGAAGATATTTTTATTTTTATTTTTATTATTTATTTTTTTTTTTTGAGGCAGAGTCTTGCTCTGTCCCCCAAGCTGGAGTCCAGTGGTAGGATCTCAGCCTACTGCAAGCTCCGCCTCCCGGGTTCATGCCATTCTTGCCAGGATGGTTTCCATCTCCTGACCTTGTGATCCGCCCGCCTTGGGCTCCCAAAGTGCTGGGATTACAGGTGTGAGCCACTGTGCCCGGCCCGAGAAGATATTTTTTAATAATTTTTCTGATCATAAAACTACTAATAATACATGTTTGTTGTCAAAATATAAAAACTTACCAAGAAGAAACAAAAAACTCAAATTCTACCATACAGATATAGCTACTTCTAACTATGTTTTTGTAATTTTCTGAGCATACCCATCCACTTACATAATTTTATATTTGGTGTTTCAATGTATAATGTTATGTAAGCATTACTCAAGACATCTAATCTCTTTTTTTTTTTTTAACATTTAAGTTCAGGGGTACATTTACAAGATTGTTACATAGGTAAACTTGTGTCATGGGGGCTTGTTGTACAGATTATTTCATCACCCAGATATTAAGCCTTGTACCCATTAGTTATTTTTTCCTGATCCTCTCCCTCCTGCCACCTTTCACCCTCTGAAAGGCCCCAGTGTGTGCTGTTCCCCTCTATGTGTCTATGTATTCTCATCATTTAGCTCCCGCTTATAAGTGGGAACATGTATTTGGTTTTCTGTTTCTGCATTAGTTTGCTAAGGATAATCGCCTCCAGCTCCATCCATGTCCCTGCAAAGGACATGATCTTATTCTTATTTATGGCTGCATGGTATTCCATGGTATATAGGTACCACATTTTCTTTATCCAGTCTGTCATTCATAGACATTTACATTTATTTCATGTCTTTACTATTGTGACTAGTGCTGTAATGAACACACATATGCATGTGTCTTTATAATAGAATAATAATAATTTTTTTTTTTTGAGACAGAGTCTTGCTCTGTCACCAGGCTGGAGTGCAGTGGCACAATCTCAGCTCACTGCAACCTAGGCTCACTGCAACTTCTGCCTCCCAGGTTCAAGTGATTCTCCTGCCTCAGCCTCCTAAGTAGCTGGGACTACAGGCAAGTGCCACCACGCCCAGCTAATTTTTGTATTTTTAGTAGAGACGGGGTTTCACCATGTTGGCCAGGATGGTCTTGATCTCTTGACCCTGTGATCCACCCGCCTCGGCCTCAAGTGCTGGGATTACAGGTGTGAGTTTCTATTCCTTTGTGTATATACCCAGCAATGGATTGATGCACTGAATGGTATTTCTGTTTAGGTTTTTGAGTGTATATTAGTTTAGCCATTGTGGAAGACAGGACAACATTTAATCTTTTTTGAAAAGATAATTTTAAAATACATATAACATTAAAAGGTGGAGGCACCATAATCTGTAGAGCCATTGCTCTATTGTTGAATATTTAGATTACTTCAATTTCCATATGGCTGTTAAGAAGTGCTGTCAGTTGCAGCACATAATTGCATATATATCCTTTTCATATGTTTAATCACCTGTTTAAAATTATTTTCAAGTAGAATTTCTGTTTTAAAGATGGACACTTTAAAGCTAATTTTTATATGGTCAAAGTTCCACAGAGAAATGTCGTACTAATATAGACTTTCATCAATACTACAGACTGTTCCAATAGCAACATATTTTATAACTTGCTTCCAATGCTATTGAATTAAGTACTGTTCATTCTGTTCTATTTTTTCTTATTTCTGTGGCTTAGAAGGGGCAAAAAAAGAATTGTTCAGGAAACATTGAAATATTGAGATGGTTACATCGATATTTCTTTTGATTTTATATTAAAGAAAATTAATTTATATCCTGCTCTTACTGTCTGTATTCCCCCATAAAAATGTAAAGAAGCACATTAGATGACATTAGATGAGAGTCGAATACATACCAATTCCTAAGAGCCAGCAACGCTTGGTGCTATAATTTACTTAGGACTTCTTTTTTTTATTTTTGTATGGGCTAAGACTATAAGACTGTCTATCAAAACTAAGCCTTTCTGAGACCTGTGTACATATCAAATACCATAATGAATATTTTTGTCTTTTTTTAACAGTAATGGGAAGAGCTGATTATATAAATACCTGTTTTATGTGATTTTGATCAAGGGGTTGAACAGATGAAACATTCTTCTTTTTTGCTATAAATACGCTTTCTTTTTCACAAGCAAAGTGAACCTGGGTAAGAGCTATCTTGAAATGTGCTGACCTTGGCACTAACCAATTTTGGATTAGGGTCTGGCACTATATACGTCTAAATAACCTAGACTTGGGAGTATATGCTGACGTCTGACAATTGTTTCATTTATTTTGAGGTCACAGAATCTGTGGGTAAGGTTTGATTTCACCAGAAAGAAATGGAGATAAATATCTACTTTAAAACATCTAGAGAACCAATCAACCCAATAACGTGTAGTGGTGACCTTAGCCAGAGATGAGGCAAAAAAAAATCTTCCTGAGTCTTGGGATTTGGGTAGGCTCAGAGCTAGAAGTGGACATGCTCCACTGTTGCTGGGACTTGGGGAGAAACTCTTCTTAGTTACAGGTCAAATACCAGAGAGGAATGTCAGATATTTACGCAATAAAGGGCAATGTGGAGTCCTTATGTTATTCTCTGGTAGTTCTTATCTTTTCATGTGTTGAGTTCTACCAAAACAAAAAAGTCTTATGAAATGTTACCACCCCCTCAATGTGGTCTGCAGGGGATTAAAGTTAAGGCCTGACCCATGTTTAGAACAAAACAATACAGGAGAGAGAAGCAGCCTGCAGTGTATCAATGCATGATGGCCAAGACAGTTCACAGGATCCGGGAGTCCAGAGCCAGAGAGCAGGATTAGGATCCATAGTGCAATGGGTCTGAATTTATAAACATGCCCCAGGAGGTTCCAGAAATAATTAGAAAGAAAGTCATAGCAGAAAAAAATGTGTCTAAAGTCAAATTAGGTGAAGATTTATAGTGTTAAGAGATGAGTATAAAAAGAAAGTGTGACCCAATACTTAGTGTGGTGTAATCTTGAATAATCTGTTTAATTCTCCCATACTATTACAGTAAACTTAATCTCCTACACTTTGTTTTCAGTATAAATAGTAATCTTACTTCTTTTCACTTTTTAAAACCCTTTTAGGATTATCTGTGTAGAGTTACCAGATTAACTATTTTGATTAACCAAATTCAGTGACATGATTGATTTAGCTGAATTATATCTCATGGTAGAGACATTTCATCAGTTGTTTTGGAATGGTAAAAAGACAATTAATTCTACCTTAGGTCTCTAATTGCCAAATTAAAACATGCAGGTTACTCAATGTTTTCTTCAAATCGAATTAACAAACCCTTTATATATCTTCCCCTGGGTTTTTTCTAAATTATTTAAAACTCCTAATCAAAAATGTTCAGTTGTGAAAATTAAATTTGACCACTACATTCTAAGGAGTGGTCTGGCTAGCTCTGAATATAAGGAATCACCACTTTCTGGATCTATTTGAGATCAGCAAGTAAAAATAATAATCATCATCATCAAAGTTTGTATGTTTGGAAGCTTAGATTGTTCATAAAAGAAAAATGTCATATACGAGACTTCAGTAGTCAGTTTCCTAGCATGCCAAAGATAAACAAGATAAAGGAAAAAAATGCTAACTTGATTCATCACTAAGAATGCAATAAAAATATTCATTCACACATGTATTGAAAGTATTTAAGTAAAATATATCTGATATATACAACACACTGATGGAGTAAAGGTTGTTCATGAGCATCGAGCCTGTCTACCTTCCTTGGAAGCAAAAATTGAAGAGATTACTTTTTTTCTTTCCTAAAGCCCTTTTCATTGCAACAGAACAAACAAAAAGAAATTTAGCTTGTTTCTTGATCATTTCTTCGGCTGCAAAAAGAGAGAGCATTAGGTGAAGTATATCCTCAATAAAAGACTCTGCCATAGGGTGAAACCAGCACTTTCATTATGAAAACAGTTATAAGGGAAGACAATATAATCATTGAGAGAAAATGAAGTTTCACCTTCCCATAAAATTTTTTTTAAAAAATAAAAATAAAGTATGTATTAGCTTTGTAAAAGATGGTCTCATGGTCTTGTAAGACGCCTCTCATTATTGTGTTTCCATGAACACACAATTTCCAAAGGCAACTTACTAGTGTTTCCATATTTGATCAACATTAGATTTAAATTTGTTTTAAGATTTAGAACAAAATATGCTCATTCAAGTTATAAAAAATGTTAGATAATAACATTTCATTCTTTTTAAAAAAAAATCTACCTCCTATGTGCTACTTTAGCTCAAATGTTAAAATTTTAAATAGCATTTATGACAAGATTATCATTCTTAGCAAAGCAAGAAAATTAACTTGGGTTAAAGGCTTTAGCTTTTTCGGGGGTTGTCAGAATTTCAGCAGGAACTGGATTCTTGTACAAGATGGTCCAGGAAAAACACAGCCACTCTAAACGACATTCTTTTTTCCTCACCTTTTGCATGAGAGTCAGGAAAGGATATGGCCAAATCCTAACAACTCTACAGATCCTTCTTAGGCCCCATGTTGTACATAAAGATTTTGAGATTCAGCGATAACAGCAGAGGAATAAATGTAGGATGAGAGACAGAGTGAATTGAATTCATTGTTTTCTACAAGAATAAACATAAGGATGAAAAATACAGACCAAAGGACCATTATCTGTCAATTCAATGTGGCTTCCATGGATACTCTAACAAACCAGTGACATTTCCAAACAGAAGTATGGAGTGGGTAAAAACTTCCACAACAGTGGCCCTCTCCTTCTGGAAAATAAATATTGTCCTCTTTGCATGTCCCACTTCCAGACTTTATTGCTAGTCTCTCCTTTTTATCTCATATTTTAAGATATATTGGAAAACAAATGAATAAACAAACTTCTACCCTCAAACAGGTCAAACAGTCCTTATGTAGACAATGTAAATGCCATATTCTCTACCATTCTCAAGTTTATGTTAACTGAAACCACCTAGCTAGAGATGAAACACAAATAGAGGCCCCAAGCTGATGAGCCTAATTAGAAGAAGGAGTTAAAATTTTACAATGTTAGAATACTAACTTTGCAGGAAGACTCTTTTTATTACCATGAAATCCATACTAAATTTAAGATGCTTATCTCAGCCTCTGTATCTCCTTAAAGGAACTCTTTTCTTGTTCAAAATCACACTTAGAGAGTAGAATTAGTCAGATTCCCCAGGGAGATGAAATAGGTCTTCTGATTAATGTTTTGTTTGGGTGTATATCACTTACCCGAAACAGAAAGGTTTGTTGCGGAATTGAAATGTCTTTGATGTAGGCTATTTACTGTCATGTTCACACCTTCCCAGGAGACTCTAAAGTGGCTCTGCTGTTGATGGTTGCCTTGCTCACTAAGGAGAGACCTGTTAATCAACTATCAGAATCAGTCTTCATGTTAATTTTTATTGGACCATGGATTGACAGAACAATTGGTGGTGACATGAATTAAAATGAATCTGTTGCCTGTACCCAAAACTAAATACCTCTGTTTAAAAAAAAGCGAAAATGTTAAATATACAGAGCACAGGAAAGAAAAAAAAACATGAACTCTCAAGAATTAATTGAAGACGTTATTCCTAAGAAAGCTAAAGATCAATTGAAATGATACAGGGAAACTAGCTTCCAGAGAAAATGAATGTTTACTGAGAATCTCAGGTATTAGATAGAAATGCTCTATAATCAGCAAAAAACTGAAATCACACTAGTTCATATAGCTCTAGGCTTGAATGGCACAGAATATGCAATTTTGCAGCAGGAACTCCAAATGCCAATATTACCTTCATTCAGAGACTTGAACCAAGTGATACATTAAAGTTTCTATTTGTTTTGGAAACATATTTCAAATGCTTCAGAGTTTTTCTTTAACCATTTTTTTTAAATGCATGAATTTCGTTCTGATTTGTATATGGGATAAGATGTAGTTCATGATTAAAACATTAAGTATTGAATTTGTTTTTAGTTTGCTTCAAAAGTCTTTCTAGTTTGATCTAACTTGGAGTTTAATTTTTTCTAGGCGAAGTATTGCTTCAGTATACTGATTCTAAGCAGGTATATGGCCGACCACCAAGAGATACTTGGAGGAAGTGTGAGCCTAATATACCATCCTAACTGTGAGTAATGGATTCTGTTAATTATATTCCATTAGATCAAGTGCATACAGTATGATCAATGGTATGCCAACTAAGCAAAGCCTTAATCCCAAAATCAGGTGGTGAGGATGTGGGGGAATTGGAATGCTTGGGCCCTGTTGGTGAGAATATAATGGTGCAGTTGCTGTGGAAGTTAAAAATAGAATTACCATATGATCCAGATATGCCACTTCTGGGTATATAGTCAGCAAAAATGAAAGTCGGGACTGGAAAAGAGATTTTTACACTTATGTCCATAGCATATTATTTATAATAGTCAAAAGATGGAAAAAACTGAAGTGTCAAATGTAAACCATTGACTAATAGATAAAATTATGCATATATATATATGCAATTGAATATTATTCAACCCTAAAAAAGAAGGCAATTCTGACATGTGTTACAACATGGTTGGACCTTGACATAATGCTAAGTAAAATAAACCAATCACATGAGGAAAAAATACTGAAAATTTCATTTGTATGAGGTACTTAAAGCAGACAAAATCATAGAAATAGTAAGTAGGTGGTTGTCAGGGGCTAGCAGAAAAGGGATATGGAATTTAATAGGTATAGAGTTTCAGTTTTGCAAGATGAAAAGAGGTCTGTGGATTGATGGTGATTTATATAGCACAGCAATATGAATATACTTAATGCCACTGACCTGTATACTTAAAAATAGGTAAGATGGTCAATTTTACATGGTGTTCTACCACAATTGAAATTGGAAAAAGTTATTCAGATGAAATTATGAAAGAAATTTTTGTTCCATGTTTTATTTGTGTCATTACCATAAAATATTTCTAAGAGATGATGAAAAAATAATTTTCTAAGAAAATATTGAGGCCCTGTGTATTAGACTCAATTACTTTTTAAAAAAGTAATTAACTTTTAACTTCACAGATGTACAATATCAAGTAGAATAAATATCTGATCAGCTTAAACTAATTTTTTAAGAATCATTCAATTACTTATCACAATATAAGAAATATGTTTTCATTATTGTTGTAGGTGCTGAACTCTCATCATAGAGCAGGAAGTGAGAAAATATATTTTAAACAAGATATCTCAAAGTAGAGCCTACTTAGTTATTATACCTTTGGGGTGAATTTAAAAAGTTGTATTTCAAATGCTCTGATCATGAGTGGGAATACTGAAGTGTTGTCATCTTTTGAAAAGCTATTTCATTTTTTAAACAGCTTTTTTGAGGTATGTGTACATAAAATACAACTATTGTTAAGTGTACAAATTTAATTATTTTTAGTATATTTGAACAATTGTGCAACCATCACCACAATTTCATATTAGTTCATACTTTCCCAGGAGACTCTAAAGTGGCTCTGCTGTTGACGGTTGCCTTGCTCACTAAGGAGAGACCTGTTAATCAACTATCAGAATCAGTCTTATTGTTAATTTTTGTTGGACCATGGATTGACAGAACAATTGGTGGTGACATGAATTAAAATGAATCTGTTGCCTGCACCCAAAACTAAATACCTCTACTTAAAAAAACGTGAAAATGTTAAACACACAGAGCACAGGAAAGAAAAAAAAAAACATGATCTCTCAAGAATTAATTGAAGATGTTATTCCTAAGAAAGCTAAAGATCAATTGAAATGATACAGGGAAACTAGCTTCCAGTTTCATGACACCGTAGTGTTCCTTTACCTCTGTCTGTTGTCAATTCATGTGATCATCCCCAGGCTTAGGCAAGCACTGGTCTGCTTTCCTTCTCCATAGTTTGCCTTTTCTGGAAATTCCATGTAAACATAATTATATAATATGTCGTCTTTTGTGTCTGGCTTCTTTCACTTAGCATAATGTTTTGAGGTTCATCCATATTTCAGTAGTCCATTCTTTTGTATTACAGAATAGTATTTCATTGTAAGAATATACCACGCTGCATTTATACACTTTGACATGCATTTAAGTGTTTCTAGTTTATTATTATGAAGAATGCAGTTACTGTTCACATTCAAGTCTTGGCCAAAAGTTGTCACTTTCTTTGGGTAGACACTGATGCATGGAATTGATGGGTGATATGGTTTGGATCTGTGTCTCCCTCAAATTTCATGTTCAATTGTAATCCTTAATGTTAGAGATGGGGCCTGGTGTGAGGTGATTAAATGATGGGGGTAGATTTCTCAATAATGGTCTAGCACCATCCCTCTGGTGCTGTTCTTACCATAGTGAGTGAGTTCTCTTGAGATCTGGTTGTTTAAAAGTATCTGGCACCTCCCTCCCTGTTCTCTCTTGTTCCTGTTCTGATCATACAACATGTCTGCTCTGCCATTGACTTCCACCATTATTGTAAGCTTCCTGAGGCCTCCCTGGAAGCCAAACAGATGGTCAGCATCATGTTTCCTATAAAGCCTACAGAACCATGAGCCGATTAAGCCTCTTTTCTCTATAAATTATTCAGTCTCAGGTATTTTCTTAAAGCAATGCAAGAATGGCCTAATACAATGGATCATATGATAGTTTTGTGCTTAACTTATGAAATTTACAATTTCATAAGCTGTCTTCAACAATGTGTATACCATATTTCATTCTACTTTAATGTTTCTTCATATTCCTACCAACGATTGGAATTATCAGGCTTTTTGATTATAGCCATTCTAGTGACTGTGTAGCTCACTGAAATTTTAATTTACATTTCTCTAATGACTGATGATGTTGAGCATCTTTCAATGAGATTATTGGCTTTTTAATATTTCCTTTGATAAAACCTTTTGCCAGTTTTCAATTGGATTGTCTTCTGATTAATGAGCTATAAGTGGTCTGTAAATATTTACGATTAAATCCTTAATCAGATATATGATTTGCAAGTATTTTCTCCCTGTCCATGGCTTATTTTAACAATGTCAACAAAAGTTTTCTTTTTTATGAAGTCTAATTTGTTACTTTTTTCTTGCATGAAATGCGCTCTGTGTGTCTTATCTAAGAAACATTTGCCAAACCCAAGATCACTGATACTTTTTTCATATGATTTCTCTGAAAGTTTTATAATTTTAGCTCTTAACACTTAGGTCTGTAACACATTTTCACATTTTTAGCTGATTTTTATGTAGGACGTGAGATAAAGGTGTGAGTTCATTTTTGCAGATGAATATTCAATTGTTCTAGCACCATTTGTTGAATAAATTATGCTTTCATCATTGAATTGTGTTTGCACCTCTGTCAAAAATCAACTGATTATAAACTTGAGGGTTTTTTCTCCTGCCTATCCTTAAGCAAATACCACATTGTTTTGATTACCATAGCTTTAGAGTTTGTTTTGAAATGGAATGGTATAAGCTATCCTATGCTGTTCATTCTAAAAATTGTTTTAAATATATTAAGTCTTTCATGTTCAATCTATAGATAAATTTGAGGAGAACTGCCATCCTAATAATATGGAGTCTTCCAATCTGTCAGTATGGAATTTTTCTCCACAGATCTTTCTTAATTTGTCTTCCAAATTTTTGTAGTTTACCATGTACAGGTCTCGTATTTCTTTTGTTATATTTATTCTTAAATGTTTTGTTATTTTTATATTATGAATAAACAACTTTCTTAGTTTTACATGCAAATTTTTCATTGCTAGTATTTACAAATAGAAGTGACTTTTACATTGATCTTTTATCCTTTGATTTTTAAAAACATTTATTAGTTCAATTATGTTTTTGGTACATTTCTTAGAATTTTCTGTATGTAACAGTATATTGCCTTTGAATAAAAACTGTTTCGCTTCTTCTTTTCAAATGTCTGTGACTTTAATTGCTTTTTCTTACCTGAATACATGGGCTAGAACCTTCCGTGTGTTAATAATAGACATTCTGGCCTTGTTTATGATCTAAAAGAAAATATTGTCTTGCACAGTTAAGTATAGTATTGGTTGCAGTTTTTCATGAATACTGTTTAGCAGATTGAGGATCTTTCCTTCTAACATTTTTGAGTTTTTATCATAAATAGGTGCTGAATTTTGCATTTTCTCTGTTCTTTATTAATATCAACAATTCTACTAATTGATTTTGAATGATAAACGAACCTTGCATTCCTGGGATAAATCCCACTTGATCATTATATATAATCCATTTTATATGTTTCTGGAATGTTTGTTAAAATTTATTAAGGGCTATTGCATCTATATTTATAAAGAATATTGACCTGTAGTTTTATTGTGATAGGTTTGTATGGCATCATTTTGAGAGAGATATTAGACTCATTGATTTGGAAAGTATTTCCTTTTTTTTTTCTGAGTTTGAGTAGGATTATTTCTTCTGCAAGTGTTAAATAATTCATCTGTGAAACCACTTAGTCTTGGACTTTTCTCTGTTGAAACATCTTTAATTACTAATTACTAACTCAGTTTCTTCTTTTTTAATTAAAAAAATATATTTAGGAGGTACAAGTGCAGATTTCTTACATTTATGCATTGCAGAGTGGTAAGGTCTGGGCTTTTAGTGTACCCATCACCCAGATAGTTAATACTCTACCCAATAGGTAATTTTTCAGTCCTCACATCTCCACCCACCCTCCCACCTTTTCATAGTCTCCAGTGTCTGTTATTCCACTTTGTATGTCCATGTGTAGTCATTGTTTAGCTCCCACTTCAAGTGAGAACATACAGCATTTGACTTTGTTTCTGTAACGCAGTTTCTTTATAAATCCTTCATGTCTCTGTGGATTTTTTATTTCTTCTTGAGTTAGTTTTGGTAATTTGTGTCTTTCTAGGCACTTGTCCATTTTATTAAATGTCTACATGGTCTAATTTGTCTACATTAACATGTTATGGTATTCCTTTGGGATTATTTTAATTTCTCTATGTTAACAGTGATGTTCCCCATGTTATCACTGGTTTTTGTCATTTGTCATTTGGTCATTTCTGTTTTCCTTGGTCTCTAAAGCTAAAGTTTTACCTATTTAAATGATTTTTTAAGGAATCACATCTAGGTGTCATTGATTCTCTGTTGTTGCTCTGATTTCTATTTCATTGATTTTACTCTGGCCTTTATTATATCCTTCCTTCTGATTACTTTGGGTTTCTCTAGTTTTTCAAAGTGGAATAGATTATTGATTTGAGATTTGTATTCTTTTCAGACATAGGCCTTTGAAGCTATAAATTTGCCTTTGTGACCTTGAAAATAATGTGTATTCTGCTATTGGTAGGTAAAGTGTTTTATAAATGTGAATTAGGTCGAGTTAGTGTTGTCCAAGCCTTTTATATCTTTCCTGATTTTCTGTCTAGTTGTTCTAGCAATTATTGACAGGTACTAAAATCTCTAACTATAATTTTTTGATTTATCTATCTCTTCTTTTAATCCTGTTAGACTTTGCTTCCTGTATTCTGGGGATTTTGAAAATTAACATGGCCATTATATTTATCTTATAATTACAATTTGCAAAAACTATATATATATATATATATATATATATATATGTCCTTTTACTTTCAATCTGTGTCTTTGAATTTAAAGTATGTCCCTTGTAAAGAGTATATCATTGGGCCTGCTATTTTGTTTAGTTTTACAATCTGTCTATTGATTGGTGTTTATCCCATGCACACTGAATGTCATTGATACATGAATTTACATCTGCCATTTTGTTATTCATTTTCTTTAACAGTCTCATATTTGTTTCTTCATTCTTCTTTCATTTCTTTTGTATTAAATACTATTCTGTGTATCCTTTTAGTTTCTCTGTCAATTTTTTAAATGACATGTTTCAAAGTTATTTCTTAGAAGCTGCTCGAGGGGTTACAATATATATCTTAATTTATCAATATCTAGCTCATACGGAAACTCCTTAAATACAGTTAAATATAGCCATCTTGCTACGTTATACCTTCATTTCTTCCCCATTACTTTTTGCTAGTTTGTACATATATTTTTGCTAGAAATATAGATTTAGAAAAGAAAACACATATTACTTAATGTTTTGTATTTATTCACATATTTCCCATTTATTGTGCTCTTCCTTTCTTCTTATGGACTTGGGTTACCACATCCTTTACTTTCACCTTTTCAGTGCTGCTAATAATAAAGTCTCTCAGCTTTTGTTTATCTAGGAATGTATTGTTTTCATATTCATTTTTGAAGGATAGCTTCACTTAATAGCTTGACTGACAGTTATTTTTTTCATTCAGCACTTTGAATATGTCATTTCACTCCTAATGTTTCCTATTGTTTCAAATAGGAAGTCAGCAGTTTATGCTATTGTTGCTCTCTGTACATGAAGGGTCACTTTTCTCCTGTTGCTTTCTGGAGTTTTTGTTTGTTTTTGGGTTTCACTAGTTCAACTATGATGTGTCTAGGTGTGAAGTTCTTTGTTTTATTTATTCTGCATGGGATTTGTTAAACTATTTGGATCTGTTGGTTAATTTTTAAAAATTCAAATCTATGAAGTTAGAATTATTTTCTTTCTTTCTTTTTTTTTTTTGCTCCCTTTTCATTTGTGGCCCTCCTAGGACTCCATTACAAATATGTTTATATATGTAATACTTTCTACAGATTTCTGTGACTTTCTTCATCTGTCTGTCTGTATTTAAGATTACATAATTCCTATTAATCTGTCTTCCAGTTCATTCTTTCTCTTGCTGCTATATACAACCTGTCATTAATCTGATTTAGTAAAATGTTATTTCAGTCATTGTGCTTTCAACTCTACAATTTTATTTAGTTCTTTTCTATAGTTATTATTTATTGACATTCTCTATTTGAGTCATTATCATTATATATTTATTTTTTAAATTCTTTGGTTATATCTATAATAGCTGCTGTGAAGTGTTTTTTTGTTTGTTTGTTTGTTTTTATTTTTTGAGACAGCGTCTCACTCTGTTGTCCAAGCTGGAGTGCAGTGGTATGATCACAGCTCACCACAGCCATGACCTTCCAGGTTCTGGTGATCCTCCCACCTCTGCCTCCCAAGTAGCTAGGACTACAGGTGTGTACCACCATGCCTGGCTAATTTTTTGTATTTTATGTACAGTCAGGGTTTCATCATGTGCCCAGGCTGGTCTCAAACTCCTGGACTCAAGCGATCCGCCTGCCTCAGCCTCCCAAGATGCTGGGATGAGGCATGAGCCACCATGCCTGGCCAGAAGTTTTAATTGCTAAATTCATCATTACCCACTCTGAGAGAATTTATACAGACTTCTTTTCATGTTTTGAGCATATGTCATACTTTTCTGTTACTTTACCTGATAGTTAATTTTATTTGTTAATTTGCTGGATTGTGATGTCTGGGATGTTTAGTCGAGCATTATTCTGGATGTTTCTGTAAAGATGTTTTTGAATGAAATTGAGATTTAAGTCAGTGGACTTTGGGTAAAACAAATTACCATCCACAGTTTGGATGGACCTCATCTGGTCAGTTGAAGGCCTTAATAGGACAAAGACTGATCTCCCTGAGAAAGAAGGAATTCTGCCAGCAGACTGCCTTTGCACTTGAACTGCAATTCTTTCTGGAGTCTCCAGCCTGCCAGCCTACACCATCATATTTTGGATTCACTAAGGCTCCATAATTACACAAGCCAATTTCTTAAAATAAGTCTCTCTATATATTTACACATCCTGTTGGTTTTGATTCTCAGGAGAATCCTGACTAATATAATTTGCATATCTCATAATTTTTTGTTGAAAACTAGATTATATGATATATGTAGTAATTCTGGAATCTTGTTTTGTTTGTTTTATTAAGTTGACTGGATTTAGTCTGTGGAATCTGTTTCCTCCACACTTGTGGCATTGATATCTCTGCTCAATTTTTAAAATGCTATTCTTATTTTTAAGCTTGGTTTTCTAGGGTTGCTCCTGTTTTATCATAGTTTAGAGGTCAGCCAATGATTAATCACAGGTTGTGCTTAAACATCTTGAGACTGTGTAAGGCTTCCAACCTCCACCAATGGATGTGTGAGTCAGTCAGAGAGCAAATTCAATGTTATGATAACACGACTTGGTTTTCCTAACTACACTTCATATCAAGTCATCCCCCTCTAGCAGCAATGCTACTAGTTTTCATGGCTAGCCCCATCCTGGTTACATTAACTGTGCCAGAGTTACAGAATCTTTCTGTTCTTATACACAGTTAAGCAGTTTTTCTTGAATAAATGCTTCTAAATTTATTGCTTGCCAATGGTTAATTTCCAGATAACTAAAATGGTTATGGCAATTTGGTCCAATTTTATGAAAGTTTTTCTGGAAGAGGGCTGGCTGATTTCTCTACTCTACTATTGCTTGAAGCTTCACTCTGAAAATCTATTTATTTTGAATCTGCATCTTTCATGTATAACATGCATCTCATCCAAGGCTGAATTGGCACTTTTGACTTCCTTCAATCTACTTTCTGCACTGACCACTCCACAACAAATGTCACAGAGGTCCATTCTTAGCTCTGGTCTTTCAATGTTAACTCTGGCCTATATGAAGTTGTAGAAAGCAAACTTGTCACATTTGCTGAGATCCCAAGGTGTAAAATGGAAACTAATTATATAGATGACAAAAATCAGAATTTTATCAACTGGTTAAAAAGCAATAAGGATTAACATGAAAACAAGTGTTTAGGTTCTGAATTGCACAAGTATCGTTGACTGGTTTGCTGCCTGTCTGCATTACTTCTTTCCCCTATGTATCTTCCTAACCACCCAACCAGAGAAATCATTTAATGCCTAGGTTCAGGTTTATTTCCTGACTATCCATATGATGATTAAGCTTTCATGTCAGGTAATGTTCATGAGTGTGTCTATCTCCTTGCTTGCTTCGTATGTTAGGCACTCAGTGAATAGAAGTTTTATTATTGCAAACCAAGTGTTTTTGGATTCCTCCTCTACTTCCTCATGCTTTCTAAAAATTCTAAGCATCTGTCTATAGAATCACAATTTTTCTCTGCTCTGTTGTTAAGAAAACGAGGAGAAATGCTGGCTTCTCCTTATCTTTCATTCCTTATATCCATTCACTTTGTTACCTTATATTAGTTATTTTATCTATAAAATATTACTTCGTGAATGTCTGTTTCCACTAACCTAACCAGGCTCACACTACCTTATACCTATATTATCACAATCACTTTTTAATGCTCACCTGACGTTGGTCAGAACATGCAGTGGGGTTTTCAGGGATAGGCAAGAATGGGCAATTCGAGTTCTTTTCTTTTGATTTACTCTTGAAGCAGCTATAAAGCAGGAGGCAATGTATATGAAAAAGACAAAAATGCAAATGCTTGGTCACAATTTTTAGATTTTCTTGGTATCTGGTGGAAGCATGTTCAAATTGCATTCTTGGCATCCCACATGGTTTGAAACATCCATCAGGACAAAGAGTTCAAGAATAATGATATCACTGTCTTTTAGAACTCAGTTATATCGGCACTCAGAAGTGAGGTATTTTTATCATATAATACTATAATTCTGCTCCTCGGTTTGCCTGATATTCAAACAAAGGGCTTGAAAATTCTTGCTGTGTTTGTAGACATTGTCTATATTCAGTGCCCCCTATTCTTTTTCCATTCACTCCTAGCCTCATGCTAATCTAGCTTTTGTCTCCAATATTCTGTTCTGAATATATCCCCTTTTTAATTTTTCAATTAACTCCACATTGTTAAATCTTATGGTCAAATTTCTGTCTTCACCTTATTTGTGCCACCTAAGAATTTGACACAGTATCTCATTCCATCCTCCTTGTTTGTGCCACCTAAGAATTTGACACAGTATCTCATTCCATCCTCCTTATTTGTGCCACCTAAGAATTTGACACAGTATCTCATTCCATCCTTCTTGATATGTGGTCAGTTAGCTGCCAAGATGCAGGTGCTGCTGATCTTCCATTTGCTCTTCCCAAGGCACACTTTATTCATCTCCCTTCTTGTGTCTGGCCTGTGAGGCTAACCTGCATGGATTACATGAGTAGGATCTTGTGCCTTCTGGCTTTCAGTGACATCCAGTCAATCGAAAGCCGTAGTAAGAGATGAGAGGGAGAATAATGAAGTCAGATATGTATTTTCTCGACTCCCTCCCTTGAAGATTGCCTTGAGCTGATTATATGTCTTCTCTCACAGTAGTGAAATCTACTCAACTCCCTCAATTTATAATCAACCCTACCCAACTGTCTCCCTGAATTTATAATAAACTCCCTCCTTGACTCATGAAGTCTAGAGACAACTAGCATTGGGACACTTTACTATCGCTGGTGATTTCCTGAACCCACACCTTTGTAAACAATTTTCACTACCTCTATTTCCACTGGTATCACTCTACTCCAAGTCTTCTGTTTTATGTGGATTATAGCACTAACCTCATCACCTGTTTCAATTTGTGACCTCTTAACTCTATCCATGAGTCTATTCTCAACACAGCAGCCAGAGTAACCCTTTTGAAATCTAAGTTAATATCATGTACCACTCTGTTTCAAAGCCTTTTAGGAAAATGTATTAAAAGTTCAAACCAAAGTTCTTATTGTTTTCTGAAAGCCTTACATTCCCTGGCTTTTTTAACCCCTGTGATTTGATTTTGAAGGGGTGGCCTGCCCTTCCACACCTGTGGGTGTTTCTTGTCAGGTGGGATGAGAGACTGAGAAAAGAAAGAGACACAGAGACAAAGTATAGAGAAAGAAAAGTGGGCCCAGGGGACCAGCGCTCAGCATATGGAGGACCCGTGCCAGCACCAGTCTCTGAGTTCCCTCAGTATTTATTGATCATTATCTCTACCATTTCAGAGAGGAGGATGTGGCAGGACAATAGGGTAATAGTGGGGAGAGGGTCAACAGGAAAACATATGAACAAATGTCTCTGTATCATAAACAAGGTTAAGAAAAAGGTGCTGTGCTTTGATGTGCACATACATAAACATCTCGATGCATTAAAGAGCAGTATTGCCACCAGCATGTCTCACCTCCAGCCCTAAGGCGGTTTTCTCCTATCTTAGTAGATAGAATATACAATCGGGTTTTACACTGAGACATTCCATTGCCCAGGGACAAGCAGGAGACAGATGCCTTCCTCTTATCTCAACTGCAAAGAGGCCTTCCTCTTTTACTAATCCTCCTCAGCACAGACCCTTATATATGTACATATATGTATGTGTATATATATAGATATATGTATATGCACATACACATATATGTATTTATATACGTATATATACATATTGTCTTTGTTATTTGTAATATATATACACATATGTGTGTTTATAAGTGTGTATATACATATTGTCTTTCCAATCAGCTTATAAGCTTCTCAATGATAATTATGCCATGCAATTTTTTGGTGACTTCTGAATGTCATATAGAGAATGTTCAAAGATATTGTGGAATTAAATAGAATTTGAAATTTTTTTCTTTTAACAATAATTAATATACCTTTAATTCATTCAAACATACTCAAAATACTTTCTCAAATATAAGATCAAATTTTGCTAAATTTATGTGACTTAGTATTTGCTTTTGATATAAAATTCATTATATGCTTGCCTTGAAAACTTCTCATACATTTGTTCTGAAACTTAAAAAAAAAGATTTTTTGAGGTGTTTAGATTTGAATAAAATGTAAGAAATTTATAAAGACTAAAGTCCTCAGAAAATATGTCATGTGCATGCTCTGGGTCAGTCACATATTTGCAAACTACATACGGATACAGAATAATATCTAAGAATTCTTGTCTTGAACAAATTACATGCTCATTAATGTTGTAAAAGTGACTCCACATGTGTATTGGGATATGGAGTCACTTGTCCAATTTGTGTTTATTTCCTAAGTAGGTAAATATATTGATTCCACATGGGATTTGGGAGGCTGGTGATTTTTCGTACAACATCTATGTTACTTTAATAACAAATCTCTATTTAACAATAAAATATTATTTTATAATATCATTATATATATAAGTCTGATAGGCTCTGGGAAAAGGCATTCAGAAACATTATCTCCAAGTTATTGTACTGCCCACTGAATTTGATTCTTTACCATCTTTGTTTCTAAAGCATAAAGGAATAAAAAAGAAGTGGGAGAGATGAAAGGACAAAATTAGAGGTGGGCTATATTGACCAGCACTATGGAGCATATGTCTCTTTTCTGTAAATTAGGTTTCTATCCTTTTCTTGATTGATATTTTGTTTACCATTTGATCATCCCAGAACTGGTCACTTCGTTTTATTAATCCCTTTCAGTTCTCATTCAATTTGCTTAAGAACATTAGAGTGTCTTAATCTCCTGTTTAAAAAAATGTGATTGGTTTAATTTTTAATATTTTCATATTCTAACCATCTGATACCTAAGTGAAAATTTAGTTTCCATTGTTTTGAAAACAATATTTTAGAATAGATTATTTAGAACCATGTAATTTTCTTCCCAACCCTCATTCTAGGTCATATGTTCAAAATGTTATTGCTATTTGGCAAGTGCCCAGAGTCACACTGCTTGAGACTCCTACCTGGTCTACCTCCCGTCCCTAGTCATTTCACCCTGCTTTGTGAACCCAACCCCGCAACCTCTTGCCTGTTCCTCTCTGTCTCCTCTGCTCTCAAACTCTCTTTCAGACCTCCTATATTTATCCCTTCCAGACTTCAAGAAAGTTCGCATAAAAGAGACATAGGGCTGAGAGAACACATAAGTGAACTCCTTTCAAAACTAAGTACAAATGCCAAAGCTCTCTCTTTTTAGTTTATTCAGCAGCAATATAACCTAGTGGCTAAAAGCACGGACTCTAAAGTTTGGGTTTGTATCTTGTCTTTGCCTCTGTTATTGGAATCTTGGTTCATAATTTCTAAGAGCTCAGTTTTCTTAACTGGAAAATGAAGATAATAAAAGTCCCCTACATAAGTCTGCATGAGGATTCAATATATTAGTATTTGTGTTAATATATAAATACTTAATTTTAACATATAATGCACAAGTACTTAGAATAATACTTGGCGCATAGTAAGTGCCACTCATGCTATTACTATGTAATTATCAGCATGTTAGTACACTATTACTATCACTATAGCTACATTATAGATACATACATTTTAGCTGATACTATTATTATTAAGCTTGTTCACAATAATGAAGGGGAGACTATTCATGGAAAATCATGCTAGATTATGTTCTCTGTTATAGAAATATATTTTTTAAAACTTACGAACAATCTCTCCTTGATCTTTAAGCACATATGTCTACTAAGACAAAACAGGGCTACAAAGCATATTTTTTATTAATCCTAATAATTTGTTACAAACTCTTGATTGCTTCTTCTGTTGTTTGTTAAATTTTTTTAATTGGCTTTTATCTTTGAGGAAACATTCCAACATCTCCAAATCTATAATTTTACTAAGCAGACTAAAAAAAAAAAAAAAGGTAGCAAGTACATTGAGGGAGAGATGCCAAAACTATAGACAATTTAAGTCTTCTGGAATTTTCACTCTTCACAGTTTGCCACGGTCATGTGAGAAATCAGTGTCTTCCTTTCCAATCGCATTATTATCACTGGGTCTTTTTCATTACTTTTGCAATTTGGGGCATCTTGGCTACAAAATTAAGAGATTATTTTCTCTCAAAACTGAATAGATAACAAAATAAAATAGACATGTATAAATTGTACACTTTAGTATTTACGGATTGAGATGTCAATCACAATATTAGAGATATAAGAAAGGACAATTACAATAATTTTACCATCAAAGAATCTACTCACATTCATTTTGTACCAATAAAGGTTAGGCTCTGTGCTAGTCAATGCTGTGGATAAAAATAGATATCATTCACTTTATCATTGTCTTAGGCATTACACTAGGTGCTGGGGAGAAAAAAAATGAGTAAGACACAGTGTAGGTCTTCATAGCCTGGTGGGAGACAAAGCCATAGCTGTCAAGCATCTCCAGCTTAGTTAACAGAAAAAAAAATAATAATAATAACACATGTAAAAGGCTTGGCTTGAATTTCATTACCAAAAATCTAAGGCTTGCAGACTATCATGAGCAAAGCTTGAGTGAGAGAAACTAGACCTGAAAGAGTACATTCTTTGTGTTTGCATTTCAATAAAGTTCGAAATGAGACAGAACCAAGCTATGGTGTTAGTAATAAGGAAAGCGTCTCCCCCTTGCAGGGAGTGGTGATTGGAAGGGAACACAAGGGAGGCTTCTGTGATGCTGAGCTGAGAATAGTTATTCAGTTTCTTGATATGGGTGCTGCTTATATGAGATTGTTCACTTTGAGAAAAAACACTTATGATTTTTACACTTCTCAATGTGCATGTTATACTTCAATTAAAAAAAATCTCATGACTGGTTAGAATTCCAAAAGCATTCTTCTGATATTCTGCCAAATGTCTAGAGAGAGGCACAATAGCATCCTCTTGTTTTTCTCTTTCTCCAGGACTCCTGCATTTCCTCAGGGCTAGCCTTGTGTCTTCCTGGGCTAACTCAAATATAACAGGTAGTCATGTCCTTAGGGTCCACCGAATATATATTAGCATGCATGTTTCATTAACATTGGCTTCACAGACTTGATTGGAGGCTTTTGAAGCATATAGAAAAGTGGTTTACACTGGGATCATGCATGGAACTTTAAATGTGATAGGTATCATTGTTCATAGACACGTTCTTTGTCCACCTTTATGGAGTTTTCCTGCATCTAGGTCTAGATTTTCCCCATTTTTCTCATTCTGACTTTTCTTCTCTATATTCTCTTCCCTCTGTATCAGGTGCTCCTTGTGCACTTCTATGCTCTCTCATTTACCTGACTCCAGCCGTCACTGCAGGGAAATGTTCCTTGTAGGCTTTGACTCACTGCATTCTGGCAGCATCTCACCCCAGTCACACACCAAGTGTTGCATGAGGCTCTTCTGATGCTGTGGCCTGGGATGCCAGGAGAAGCCTGCACACATGCAGGACCCGAGAGTGCAGGAGTTAACATCTGACACAATCCTCAACCAATAGAGAGCTGATGGATGTTACTCCTTGTCAGTCTTCAAGCGGACAATCCTGAGAGGCATTTTATATGTTTCTCAGAACTTCCCGGAGTGATTGACATGCTGTTGTTACAGCAGTGATGGACTGAATAACACCCCTCCTTTTCTTCTTACCTGTTTCTGTTATTGATTTCTTATTCCTGCTCACTGCGATTAACTTTCACATAAACTATCTTATTAAAATCTTTGACTGAGGCATTGCTTTCTGGGGCCCGTGGTTAGGACCAACTGGTACTAAAAAGTAGATGTGCAGGATAGGATTCCAGAACGGATGGAAATAAGAGCCTTATTGGGAGCAGACAGTGGGCTGAAGATGAAGCCTAGGCATGTTGTGGCATCACAATTAGTAAGTTTCTCACTTTTGGTGGAATAGGATGAGGCTGGGTGAAGGGTGAAGCTCTGGGGGATTCAGGGGCTCTAACAATGCTTTGGGGGCAGTGGTAATTTGAAGGATTGAGGAATTTACTGGTCGCTATTTACAATTTTAGAAGATTGAGCCTATACAGAGAGTTAAATTACCAACTCTCAAATTAAGGCCTTCAAGGTAGCATCTAGAAAAACTGTCATATCCTGCAGCCACAGAGCAGATTTTACTCATAACCAGACCATGGAGCTTCAAAGGAAAGTCCAGCCTCGAAAAGTTTCCTGTGCTTTATCTACTGGGCCTCAACCAGCCTCTTTCCCATCATTGCAGTGCTTACACAGTGGGCTGTGAAAGTAGAGACCAAGGTGGAAGCTATGCATGGCTCTAGAAATATGTACGCCCTCTTCCCAAGGCTGACCTAGCTACTACACGTCTGAATACCCAACCTGTCAACCTCAGAGACTGATGACGATTATCCTATGTAAGATCATCCTGAAGAGACTAGTCAGCCACTTGGATGTCTTTCCACCCTGAAGGAGGCAGCAAGAGTTTATCCAGGAATTGATAGGGACTCCAGATCTGTTTTCATTTCCTTGCTCAAAGTTCCTTTACCCCCAACATCATCTAAGAGCACAAACAATGCCTTATTCATTGGCATGCATGTTTTTCACAATATTGTTTCCAAATGAAGGATTCATTTTATAGCTGTGGATATGTGACCATGGAATTCTATGGCCCTCATATAAATATATGCATGCAATCCCCAGAAGCAGTCAGCTTAATAGAATAAGAATAGTCTATTCAAATATTTGCTAGCTGCTAGCTTGGAAACAAAACCTTGCAGTGTTAGAGTACTACATCAGTGTACTGTTTCCTCAAAAGCTAGAACACCTAGGTTGATAGACTAGCACTGGAAAAAAGGATTGGCCCCTCTCGCCACCATTTCCAATGACCCATTTGTGGATTTTGGGCTTTCAAATTTAAGCTATGTACTTTGAACCTTAAATGTCCACATTCCCCAATATGACTCCTTGCACCACGGGATAGACTAACAAGGAGTAACATTTATCCATCAACTCCCTTTTTGTTGAGGATTATGGTAATAGGTGTTAACTTTCATCCATTTATAGGCTTTGCATGTGTGCAGGCCTAGCAGGCTTCCCCTAGAATCTCATGCCATAGTTTGTTTTCTATTGGACACAAAATTTCTACTGAGCTTGAAGCTATGACTATTGGCAGATCACTTTAGGATCCTCATGTCAGTGGACCAGAAGACAAAGAAAGAAGCTCCTAATTAATTTGATGGCAACAGAAAGGAGGATATCTGGAACTCAAGGTATTAACTGAAGCATTTCTTGGCATTTGTATGCCCAGTGATAATAGTGAATAGGCAATTGAAATAATTCTCAATAAGGGCAAAACTAATGAGGGCTCAGACCCTTCAGTAGTGAAAGTCTGCATCACCCCCATAGGCAAGCAGCCAGATTAGCTGAAGGCTTAGCATGAGAGAAATTTAAAATAGGTGATAAAGACAAGAGATGATAAAGATCAATTAAGACTTGGTGATCAATTGCATTGGAAAAGGGGGGGAATTGTGTCTTGTTTCACTAACTGCCCTCTACTAAGTGATTTGAAGGTCAGGAACTAGACGACTCAATTAAAGACTGGACTTAATGAAAGGCAGGAACACAGCAAAGAGTGAACTGTATCATATGACTCTTGTTCACTAACTCACATTTTCTTGACCTCATCTCTGATTCCAGTTATATATAGCTCTATCAAATTAATTCTGTGTAAGCTTCAGTATAGCTTGAACTGACAGTATCTTTTCTCAAGCACGCACCAAAATATCTTTCAAGCCTTCATTGACTCTGCACCATGGGATGCTGATGGTGCCTATTCAGGGCATATGCAAGCACATCTGAAATGTGAGGGTATTCATGCCCTCTGGGCAAGGCTCTACCAATGGGGGATGGAGGATGATCAATTAATGCTTATTGGTTATTTTTTTTTTCCATCTTCAGGTGGAAATTTGAGATGCAGCAATATATTGGTTTTTCTTCCTTCCTAATTTCAACATCTGTGGTCCCTTATTCCTGCTCCCTGGAACCACCTTTCAATAAACTCCTTGTATCTAAGTTTCTGACTCAGGGTCTATGTTTGGTATTAACAACATACTTTCTTCCTCTCATTCCATTTAAAGCATCTTCCTCCTTTTCTGATGTCTTCGTACCAGCCACATCTCTGCCCAGAGGATCTCACTTGTCCCCAGAAGGCTTTTGAAATTATATTTTCCAAATACAGAAATGTCTCTCCTGAAGCAGAATTCAAGCATCTCTTTTTGTTTATTTACTGGCTGATTTTCCTTAGCCTACAACTGTGCTCAAGTTTTTCCTATCTAAAATATCCATGCACACATACATACCTACCAACATCAATTCTAAAACAAAGTCACAAAGGGCACAAAAACTGTTCACTTGACTTTATGTCTCTCTTCTCAAAATAATAGTGACATTTGTTGAGTGTTTACTATATGCCAGGTGCTATTTTAGCTAATTATATATAACATCTTGTTTTATTTTCACAAATCCTTGGGAGATACTATTACTATCCCAAATTGTAAAGACAAAAAGCTGTGGTTCCTTGATGTTAGGTAACTTTCTCAAGGTCTAATCTCAAATGTGCGAGCATGGATTAAAACGCAGGTCTACGCAGGTCTACGCAGGTCTCTGCCTTTGGAGTATGCATAATTACCTAGTACATCAGGTTTGCCTTAAGAACATGGATACTGTTTTCAACTCTTCACTTCTCACTTTCCTCTCGATTCACTACAATGACTTCCCGTTGAAATAGCGTTTGCTAGGGTCACCAATATGCCCCCAACATGCAAAATCCAATGGATGCTGTTTATCCCTAGTCTTATCTAGATGTCTGTAGTGTTTGATAAAATTGATTAGTTCCTCACCTTCTTAATTTTTCCAGACTTGTATCTCTTACTGTTTGTTCATGATCTTTTTCATAGGTTTTTCTTTTTCTCCCATTTTAAGTATTATGATTACAAGCTTCAGTGATCAATGTTTCTTTTCATTTTATAATCAGTCTCTCTTTGGGTGACTGCAACTACTTTCTTACATTGACCTCTTGACTGCATTTACAAAAACCAAAGTTTTACCTGAGTTTTCTACAACTAATTTGTGTAAAATTTAAATAATCATTGTCTCCTAAAGTTATATTTTTTCTCTTTCACCTTAGTCATCTCCTTGTTAAAAGTAGAAATTTGGAATCTTTCTTGAGGTCTGTAGGAAAGTTGTTGCAGACTGTCCATTTTCCCAAATATTATCAACTTTAGGGGACAAAGGCAGATGTCCTTAGAGAAACCTTAACTCAGTCAAAGTCTTAATTGCAGGAGCTAAGACGTAACTGAATACTTTATGCTCAGTGAGAGATAAGAATGACTTCAATGGGATATGACGTGATGCTTTAGACTTACTTTGCAGGTGATTGTCAAAATACAGTTATTTTGGAAGTTGATGAAAAAAAATCTTCCAGGGAAAAGGAGCTTTCTGTTAGTCTCTAACTGCATGCTATCATTTTTACTAAATAGTGGTATTTTTTATTAAAACATTTTCTCATGGTCTGTTGCCACCTAAAAGCTTTGAACTGTGGATATATAGAAAAAATCTGTTCTGACTTGCCTTAGCCTTGGGACTAATCTTAATAGAATATGCAGCAGTGTTTATTTGCAAGCTGATTATGAAACTTGTTTTCATTTAAACTCTTCTTGATTTATTAACCTCATTTAGAATTTTAGAGTTTTAGATTCTTTGCAACTGATTAAAACAAAGTGCTGTTGTCCTTCCAAGAATAGAAACTGTTCCTTCCTTCTCCTCCATGTGGAAGTCAGTTTTTTGAGACCATGTTTGTTTTTATCTTGATATCTCTACGGCGCGAACAGCTTTACTTTGACAACTGCTAACCATTTGAAGTAAGGACAATGAAGACAACCACAAAAGCTTTCTGGAATTACCAAATGCATGTCCCTTTCTGTATTGTCTTTGTCAGCCTTGTCTACTAGTCGAATAGCAATTTAAAAAAAAAGTTAAATTATTCCACCTAAGAAGAAAAGCATACCTATAAACTCTTATGAATAAAATCAGATGAAACCAGTTATTTGGATGGCAGAATTGTATTTCATGTGCTGCAACTCATCTCTTCCTGGGGCATTTCAGACTACATGGGAACACATGGACCTAATGACAGGGTCTTCTTTATGTGGCCCCAACGAAGATGTGTTTGGATTGCAATATAGACCTTCTGTTGTTCTGCATGTTCTTTGTGCTATGTTGACTGCAAAGGCATTACACTTACCTGATTATTCATATTATTAGGATTAATATTATTTTTAAAGAACAAAACAGTCTCATTGGCTTAATGAAATTCTAACACTTGCTTATTTCATTGGTACGTGTATAAAATAATTTTAAATATATATATATACACACAAATATATGTATATGTATAATCAGTGATTGCCCTTGTGACTGAAGCAAAGAGTATCAGAATGAGGTGACGTGAAGTTATTTTCACACTTACAGTCTTACTGAATTGATATTAAGAATTTGGTTCTTATTTTATCTGCTAGGCTCATTTCATACTATATCACTATTTTCAAATATCATTCCCATAAAACAGTTGTTGACTTTTAAATCTTTTTTTCTGCTCATAAGCAGAAGATACAACTAACTTAGATGGCCAATATTTTTTAAATGTAGACGAGAAGTATTTTTAAGCAAGGATCATTTAGTCTAACCCCATAAGAAAAATTAAGGACTTAAATTATTAAATTTTCCTGTGACCTCCTAATCAACACTTTGTGCTTTAGTTGTAGAAGAAAAACCTCTCTTTATCTCTGTTTGATAAATACTCTAAAATGCAATGTCTATACAGACAGTTTGGTTCTTCAATTACTTTTCCTCCGCGCTGAAAAACCGTCTAACACTATTTAATGGTCTCTCCTAGAGCACTTCATGATTCAGACTCTTCCAGCTGTGACAAATCAAAAGGCACCTATGTATTCTTTGGGGTTTTTATTTGCAAAAATGTCAAAAATTCAATTTAGTTTGGATTTTGATGTGCATTAATCTTCACAACGTTTTATGCATCAATTAACTGGTAAAAGTTACCAGGGCATCTCTTCACTGAATGTGTCATGAAGGCCTTTAGTCTTTTTTTTTTTTTTTTCTTGTATACATTCTTTGCTGTTTTCACTGTGAAATACTTGGGTTTTTCGTTCTGGAAATGTGATTTATGTAAAAACAAGTTTAGCTGGGTTTTCTAAAAATGTATGCTCTCTACCCAGCATGGCTTTGGTGAGGCAGGGTCATAGTGGGAGCTCTTACAACAGAGCTTAAGGGAAGTGTGTGTGTGTGTGTGTGTGTGTGTGTGTGTGTGTGTGTCTGTGTCTGTGTCTGTATTTATTATTTATAAATTATAGAACTGGAACAACTTTAGAAGGCATGAGCCCCAACACTCTCACTTTGCAGATGAGAAAAATGCAGCAAAATTAATTTGGGTGTTTTGTAAGATCAGCCAGTTAAGAGCATATTTAAGACAAAAAAAACTCAGCGATTTTTAGCCCTTCTAGAATATCACAGTACCATTGTCACTTTGAGACAGGGTGTGTGTTTAGAGGTTATAATTCAATTTTACCCACCTTCTTTACCTGCGCTGAGTGCCTCCAGATCTTTCAATGAAGGTAATGGCAAAACCACAATGAGTTTTGTCCAACCTAATACCTTTAGTCTTGCTAGCAAGAATAAGGTGATTCCTAATTGTGAGAAAAATTTGGAGCTGCCTCAGCCCCACTGAAAGGAATGAACATCCTGTTAATTTTATATCACCACTTTAGCTTAAAACTTTTAGCGTAGAAGAGTGGTGTGGTTATTTGGCTTGCCTCCCTCAAACTCATCAGTAAGACATAAATCATTTCTGAATACTTCTATCTTTCTCCCCATTCTTTAACTTTTGGAGCCAACTTTCCACTTAATCTATTATTCCTGGACCCTAGACATGGTAATTAACCTCAGAGATGGAATTTAGTCAAAAATGCACTCTGCAAACAGCGTTACATTCGAAAAATTTTAATTGTGTTCAGCAACATTTCTTAATTTAATCTGAAAGGTTACACTATCTTCCATATGAATCAATAACCATTTAATTTCTGGATGAAGGTTAAAATGATTTTCTCTGACTTACTAGCTTGGCATAAGGCTATGCTTTGGGCCATTAGTTCACCTTGTAAAGTCTTCGCTTGAATTCCTCTGGGCTCTAAGAGAGTGGAGCATCTTTTAAGAAATGGGTCATTTTATTAAATGTTAAGTTGTAAGACAGACTCAACAACAGCTTCTCTCTTTGAAGAGCATTAGCTCTAAGATAATGGAGCATTTTTATTTTGTGCAATACTTGGAATGAGAAGAGCCACAGCTCAGGGGCAAGACTATGGGATTAATCATTTCTCTCCCTCATTGAAGAGATTTCATTGTTAGAATTCAATGTCTAGCTGAATCCATAAGTTATTTCTTATTAGAACATAATCCTTTCAATTTAAAAATTTTTTATATTATATAAAGTCTCTGTTTATAGACATTATTAATGATGACCGTTACGTTAATAAATTACAGTGATGATTTGGGAAAACTTCCACCTAGTCCCGATAACTTTTGTTTCATTACCAGTCTGTTGCAACATCTTTTTAGTGTATACAATTTGTTCTCAGTTGTAGAAAGAGAAAGAAATATCCATGACTTTGAGTTATAAAAGCTTGAAAGCTCTATAGTCATAAAGTTAGAATTATCATTAATATTTTTCTTATCACTAATACTAGAGGAGCACATGACACTATAGCCTATAATATCATGTAATATATACTTCAATTAAAATACTCTAAAGAAATGAGTGAGAATCACTGCATTTGAAAGCAAGAAAGAGAGACCTTGGAGATCTCCTAGTTCCACAGATCAGGATGCCACGTCTGAGTTAGATTAAGTGACATGTCAAAGGTCACATAATTAATGGCAAATTTAGCACTAAAACCTTACTACATCAGAACTCTTTCCACTAAAACTTTACATTTCTTGAATATTTAGAACATTTATTTAAAGAAAGAATGGCATAAATTCTGGCAAAGACATGCCAAGAGTTCCATTATACTTAAGTTTTTAAATGTTGCTCTTCTGGCCTCTGGTCCTTGGCTAGCTTTTCATTTCCCTGTATACAATTCTCCCTCTAATATCTCATGAGAATACTGATGGACCACACTGCTGCTGGTTTTGCCCAGATATCCTGTATTGATAAACAATACAGGAAATTATCTCAATCCACTCTGCCTCACTAAATAATGAGTTAAAGGTTCTCAAGTATGCACTAATTTGTCCTCCAAGCATACCATTAGCCAGCAAAGTCTGCTAATTCCACTTCAGGAAAGACTCCAAAATTGGTGCCTTGATTTATCATGCTTCTCCTATCTTCCTCCTGGGATCACTGCAAAGCCCCATCATCTTCAGTCTTCCTATCACATGATTACATGCTTTGACTTCCCAAATATAGCCTCTATACTCTTCTAAGTTAGTTCTTCCTAAAGGCAAATTTGAGTCCATCATTTCTAAACTTTAAAAGCTGCATGACTCTGCAATGCCTTCATATTCTGGCTCAGCCCACCTCCCCAACAGAGTTTCCCTACTGCCTGGCAGACGTATGCTGTCATTGAGTAGACCACATCTCAACCTTCTCTGCACCAGCCATAATTCTCATAATCCTAGGCTTAGCATATGATTTCCTTCCTCTGGAACACCTTTTCTTTCTGTTTATTGCTTCCAAAACTCTTATCCTAGCTCAAAACAGCAAGGAGAAATACTACTATCCTATATAACATTCCTTGAGACCTTTGGTAGTAGTGATTCCTGCTCCCTACTGCTACTTCATTTTACTCATACATTTCTTACGGCATTTACTGAATTATTTATTACAATTCGCTACTTCTCTTATATTATTCTACTCAGAACTTCCTATGGCCTTGTGAATAAAAGGCAGGCAGCAGAGTTGAGTGGACCTGGGTTTGATCCCTGCCAACCAATCAGCAATGATGTGACCTTGGCAAAATCTTGGTAATCCTCAGTTTGTTAATTTGCTGAGGATTGATAATGAAACTTACATGTAGATCTGATGTGTGGGATGGTGATGATGCATGGAATGTGCCTTAAACTGCTTTGGCACCAGTCATGAGTCAATACGTGAGAGACATGCATCACTGTATTCCCAACTCTTAATTAAGTGCCAAGCACATTCAGCACATTTACTGAAATGAAAATCATACAGTATTTATACTGTTATAAACTTAGCTATGTAAAAAATATGTCTTCCTTTGTTTCTTTATACTTGCATACTTTCTCAAACTCAGATTTTGCTGAGGATGAGTGCTTGTCAATCCAAGATCACTCCGTCACTTTCGTTATGAGAAGCAGTATTTTGGAAACTAGTGCTCGGTCGATTCAAGATTCCCTCCCTGATTCACCTTTCTGCCCCACAGGAAACAGAAGCAGGATGTGTATGCTCCAGGCATCTGGGGGATATTGCATTTGTATGCCATTTGTGCTCCTGTCTTCCTTTAGCTGATGTATAGCGCTTGTCACCTGGTCTTGGAAGTCAGTCTCTAGCCTGCCGTATTCACCACTGATGTCCTTAGGTGATAGAAAGAGCAGTGAAAATCCTGAGTAAATTTGAAAGGATTCTAGAACACAAAGAACTGGGGTCTGACTTTCCAGGCTGTCTTTCCTCTGGAAAACTGTAAACTTCGTAACTAAATCCCATTTCTGCATGACACCAGGGGCTAGAAGTCTGAAATCAAAGTGTCAGTAGGGTTGGTTCCCTCTGAGGGCTGAGCAGAGAGAATCTGTCCAAGCCTCTCTTCTTGTAGATGGCCATTTACTCCTTGTGTCTCTTTCCATTGTCTTCCCTTTATGCACGTCTGTTTCTTTGTCCAAGTTTATTCTTTTTCTTTCTCCATGGGCCTCAGATGCTGGTTTTCTTCAATACACATCAGGTCAAATTGAAGAAATGTTACTTATCATGAACTCTTTTTTTTTTTTTTTTTTTTGAGACAGAGTCTCACTCTGTTGCCCAGGCTGGAGTGATGTGGTGCAATCTCAGCTCACTGCAGCCTTGACCTCCCAGTGTCAAGCGATCCTCCCACCTCAGCTTCCCAAGTAGCTGGGACTACAAGCATTCACCACTGTACTTGGCTAGTTTTTGTATTTTTTGGTAGAGATGGGGTCTCACCATGTTGCCTAGGCTGTGTTCAAGTGATCCACCCCACTTGGCTTCCTAAAGTGCTGGGATTACAGGTGTGAGCCACCGCAACTGGCCACAAACTGTTCCTTTCAGCCCAGCTGGAGTTCTGGACCCTTCTCAGGGAAAAACAGTTATCTCTACATCAGTTATGTCCCTCCAATTCTCTTTCTGTTTTGCTGACCAAACACATAACCCTTTTTGAGCAGAAAAATGACTATCTCATCATGTCTTCTTCTCCATGATAGGGTTTAAGCAGAGCTACTCAAACTTTACAATGGATAAGGAAAATTGGATTGTGTGTAAAAATACATTATCCTGTCTTTGTCTTTGTAGACTTAGGGTATGGCTCCTCAATCTGTAATTTATGACACATACTACATGTCTGATACAGATGGCTTGCAGACCATTCTTGTACAAACAGTGGTTTTACATTGTGGAAAACAGTGTGGCGATTCCTCAAGGATCTAGAACTAGAAATACCATTTGACCCTGCCATCCCATTACTGGGTATATACCCAAAGGATTATAAATCATGCTACTATAAAGACACATGCACACGTATGTTTATTGCTGCACTATTCACAACAGCAAAGACTTGGAACCAACCCAAATGTCCATCAATGATAGACTGGATTAAGAAAATGTGGCACATATACACCATGAAATACTATGTAGCGAAAAAGATGAGTTCATGTCCTTTGTAGAGACATGGATGAAGCTGGAAACCATCATTCTGAGCAAACTATTGCAAGGACAAAGAACCAAACACCGCATGTTCTCACTCATAGGTGGGAATTGAACAATGAGAACAACTGGACACAGGGTGGGGAACATCACACACCAGGGCCTGTCGTGGGGTAGTGGGAGGGGGAGGGATGGCATTGGGAGATATACCTGATGTAAATGATGAGTTGATGGGTGCAGCATACCAATATGGCACATGTATACATATGTAACAAACCTGAATGGTGTGCACATGTACCCTAGAATTTGGAGTATAATAAAAAAAAATAGTGGTTTTATTTATAAACTCATGCCTTGAACTTTCAATATTTTTAATATTTAAAACTGAATCTTTGGAATAAGAAAATAAAAACAAACCTTTTTTCTTAAATGCTTATTTATTGAAAATAAAAGTTCCGACTTTCAAGTTCATTACTTCCACTAGATATTTTCATAATCTAGCTAAAATTTTAAAATCCAGCAAATTGGATCTTTATTCTTTTGTATTATCTCTTCTCGTGTTCACTGTACATGGTAAGTTCTTCTTTCTGCTTGAATAGTGAAGGAAAAGACAGAAGGAAATAATTTTTTAAAACCTACCTAGTTTATTTTTGTATATTTTCATGCTACATCCTCACCCACATGTGTATGTAGCATGTGTGTGCATGAGTGTGTGTGTGTGTGTGTGTGTGAGAGAGAGAGAGAGAGAGGAATGTGGGAAAAAATGTGAGGTACAGTGTGTAAAGAGAATGGTATATGGAACTCATCACAGCTAATTTGGAATCCTGGCTATACTATTTTTCATTTGGGCCAAGTAGGAGAGTCATTTGATTTATCTTAGTTTCAGTTTTCTTCCACTAAACTTTAAGATTCTTTTAGAATGCAACTATGTTTTAATTTATATCTCTTTAATCTGGCACATAGTAGAGAAATTGTCATTATTGAATGAATAAATGAGTAATGTCCTAGCTATCAATACAAGGCATTACAAGGGTTCATTTTACTCCCAATTAATTTACGTTCAGTCCAAAATACTGTGTTTAAGAAATGAGCCTCAATTTGGCCTTGTCTTCTTTTCAGAAGCTGCATGTGCCAGTCTTCAGGAATACACTGACTTCCTGGCCGCTTTAGCAAATATTAGATTGCCCTCCTCTGACTTCCAATAGAACTTACTTCTTGTACTCATGATTTAATATGTGGCAATATGTTATTTTATCAATTTAGGTCATAGTTTTGGATATTTCTCTTTCTCTCTATGAAATGCTCAGCTCCTTAATGGCAGAGACCACACAATATGCCTCTGTTTTTCACATTACCAGCAAAGGGCCCCTTTCTTACGAAGTGCTGAGTGCGTTCTTGTATTTAAGAATAATAGTAATGAAGTAAAATTAAACTATTGTACACAGTTCTTTAAAAAAAAAACTATGCTGATATAGTTCTGTCAGATGAAGAGACATAGACTCACAGAATTTCAGTGACTTGAAATATGCCCACAGCCAGAAAGAGGCAATGACTCAGTTGTTCAGATTCTGATTCCAGGGCTGTTTCCACTACACCATGATAAATAAGGTCTCTGTTTTGTGTTAAACATTAGGACATTTGGTATGAAGTTGTTAGATCTGACATGAATTTGTTTCTAATAGGATTGAGATACCCTGAACAGGTCACCAGGGTATGTTGTATAATTTACCTTTGCTGGATGGCTTTAAAAGGAGGATCAATACCTGCCTTTGAGGCAGGGTTTAGGCATTGCCCTGCCAAAAGGAAAGAAATTAACTACATGTTTTTAAAGATTCCTTTTGGTTCTATAGCCAAAGGAATCTTGGTTCTTGTAACTTAGTTATATATCCTTTTTTAACTCTGAATTCTGCCTGTTCCTGGGCATTTTGTAAATATTATGTAAATATTATGCAAAGACAAGTCAAATTTGGGAGGTCAGGGAAGGTAGAAATCAAGTTACCATCCAGAAGAGCTCAATATACATATCACTACTAATTAGATGAGAAGGAATAACAGCACACAATATTAATCTTCATGTCATGCTTCAACACAGGGTTTTTAAGCCACTCTGACAAATTCTAGATTTTAAACACAAATGAGTGGAAGTTTGTGGAGAACTCTAAGAACTTGGAAGTGTCTTTGTTGTTTGCCTTAGTCTACCTGCATTCTGAGTTTTTCCTCACCTTGAACATTACTTCATTTAAATTCTTAACCCCCTTTCCAACCATTTTTACTCATTTGTTGTTAATATGCAGATTACAATGGCTGGTGTTCAGAAAGGGGATCAGCAAAACATTTATCATTCAATGCAGCAACTTGAGGAGTTTTGAAAAGCAAAGCATGTGGAACCCCATTAACAGATAAAGAACACAGGATTGAAAGAACCGAAGGACAAATCATTTATTTCAGTACATCTTGTATAGCAAAGCATTACTAGAGGCAATAGGTACAAAAGATCAGATCAGCTTCAGAAGGGCTAAATGATATTCATTTGCCATCTTCACCAAAATAAGATTGCATGGAAATATTTTTTATTTTGAATGTTGAAGATAATTTTAATAATGTGATTTTTTGACCCACAGTCTAAGGCAAAGCCTTATCCCGGAAGATAATAGAGATGAGATGAATTAGAGGACTATAGCCAGATACAGAAAAAAAAAGCGGAACCTTTTAATACTAACAGATAAAACAGGCAGTTCAATGCCGATAAATGCAGAATAATGATGCTTTTGATGGGTCTTTATCACAGAAGGCCATGTTCTTCATAAATTATGAGCCATAAGAAAAGGAATTTCAGTCAAAAGACAAGTCTGTTTGTATCATCAATGAATGATGAGAAGTAGAAAGACAAAAACCAAATAGGAATACATAAAATAACTGCTTGATGACTTTATCAGCTAAGTTTCTACACTGAAAAGTATAGAAGAACAAAAGACTACCCAGAAAAAAACATTCAAAGACAGCCCAAAATGATAGAAATACTTTTATTTTGAAAAAAATGAAACTATTTTATTTGTGGAAAATTGTGGTTGATCTAATAACTACTGAAGTCAATTTCACATGTAGATGTTTTTAGTATTTTCTTATCTCAAAGGGCATCTAAAATATATTTGAAGTGATATTTAATGTGGCTTGACATTCCTTCTTTTTGTGAAGGATGTATCCCAATATATATACATATGTGCTTCTAAATATTTTGTCACAATTATCTTTAAAAAGTTAGCTAGTGAATTTTTTTTGGTGAAAAATGTAAATTGAATTTGAGCTTCTGATTGATGTATTTTCTAAAATTTAACATTTAGCTTTCTGGTGACGTTTTTGTAAAGAGAAAACAGAATGTGTTTGAGCTTCTGTTATATATTTTTTCTAAAATATAATATTTATTACCATTACCTAGTTCAGATTTGTAATATTTACCATCAATAAATATTTGTAATATTTGTAATATTTACCATCAATAAATATGGGTTAAATTTGCCAATTATGTTTTTGGACACAATAATTTAAGTAGCAACCTGCATGTAGTATCTCTTATAGATCATGATTTGGTACTGAAAGTGGTAATAATTCATCAAGTAATACTTTTCCTATAACATGCAACTTTATTAATATATCATGATGGATCTTTGATCTTTCTTTATTAATATGTCATGATGGATCAAGGTAACTACTCTGATACACCAGCACTAAGAATCAATATTATTTGGAGGAAGATATTTTAAAAAATAAGAAAGCAATGTGTCTTAATGAAATGGGCCATGGTTCGAGAACCAAGAGCCCTAATACCTGCCTTAACAGACAAGCTGTGTTAACTCTGAGAATGTGCTAACTATTTTTGCCTCAATGTCTCCAAACTCAAAATAAGAAGGCTGAGTAACTAAATTGTTTTTGAATTTTATAACCTTATATTTTACTGCTGGTATATTTTTTGTGACTCCTTTGCTTAGTCAGTACTTAACCTTACTTTTAAAATTTATTTTAACCTGTCTACTAACATCAAAAGCAGTTGTCTTTTGAAACTGACAGGTGTTGGGGAGAAAAGTATTTGAATCACCTAAAAGGCTTTTCCAGCCCCCCTCACTCTGTTCTGATCTACCTCCAGAACTCAGAATCACTACTTCTAGGGCGCATAGTGTTGATGAGCTTTCTTCTCAACCCTCCAGCATGCAGGGGTGGAAAAAGACTGAAGACCATTGGTCTAACACCTTCACAGAGAGCCTTCTCTGAGGACACAAATGCTTGTCAAGCATATGTGTTCAGGGAAACATCTCTTTGGGAGATACTGTCTCCTTAGCATCACTTTTACCTCTTGAGACTCCCATAGTGAGTCAGGGCCAACAACCAACAAACTTTCTTTTTTAATGACATGATTCAAAATTCTGTGTTGATAACATTGATCCTCTCTTTTTCTTACCACATTTGATGTCCTCTCAGTTTCTAAGCTGCCTTAAAGATTCCATATTTCATAATTATTTTGTTGAGAGCAACAGAAATGGTTTTGACTAACAAACAAAAGCAAATTTATTGGAAGGATATAGTGAGCTCAAAGAATGTATAGGAGCCTGGAGACCTGGGCTTGAATGGATGGGGAATCAAGGCAGTGCTGGAGACAAGAAAGAAAAAACCACGATAGTGGTCTGGTAGCAATGAGGGCTGACTCTCAGATAAAAGAGAAAGCGAAACATTTTCTTTCTTTTTGTTATGTTACTGTATATTAAGATTCCTGGCAGTGCACATCCAGTGAAGGATACTGGATTTCTGTTAGAAAGGCATGGGAGCATTGGGTAGACATTAAAAAGACACACATTCATGTATGTTCATATGAGCATCTTCCTCCTGCAAAGCAGTGTCTGCAAATAGCTACCTATTTCATTTCTTCTTTTCATAAATTGACTTGATCTGTCTTCATACCATCTCTTTTTTTAAAAGTATGAGTTACCTTCATTTATGATCTCAATTTCATCCTGATAATTGTTTTTCTTGGAAAAGTACAGGTACCCTTCTTAAAAAACCACTATGTAATTGTGTTTAAAATCAGTTCTCCATTATGGTGAAAAGGAAGTTAAAATAGTCAAAAGTTAAACTGGGCAAACTTCTATTAAAATAGGAATTATGTGATAAATTAACACTTCTAATCCCTAAGAGTATTGCTACCTAAACTGATACATAAGGTATTCTCAAGTTAAAAATACTATAAAGGAATATGATATGTGGGTAACATCAAGTGGGACTGCTGTGTGATATTTCAGATGAGCTCATATATTACCCCACGTCTAATACTTTCACAAAATGATGGTGTTTTTCTCCTGCTTTCTGATCTCTTTTTGATAGAAATGGTGTGGCATCTTTTTCCTACATCAGCTCCGTTCATCTATTGAACTTTAATGATATGTTTTTCTTCCAGTCCTCTAACAATTTCCTCTAAATGTAGCTACTTTTTAAGGAGCTTCTGTGTTTCTTATGGCACTCTATTATTTTCTTTGATCATCTAGTCCTTTTTTTTTTTTTTTTTAACCTTAGGGACATTTTCATTTGCAAAGATCCACCCAAATTGTACTCAGCACAAATCCAGTCATATAGAAAACCCCCTACAAATGAAATCTGACTGCCAAATAATTTCTGTCAGCCTTAACACTGGAATTTGCTAAATTTTGACATGATTCTGATGAAAATTAGAAATTATGTGAGTTCCCCCCAATACTGGACTTTTCAGGGGTTTGCTATCCAGCTGGTAGGCTTTCCAGCTTTTTGCTTCCCTCCTTTCCTCCTGCTGATAAAAAGAGAAGGTGAGATGAAATGCAAGCTGATGCATTTTGTTGTTTAGCTACAGTTCTGGTTAGAGAGAAAGTAGAGGGTTTGTTGAAGAGAAAAGATGAAATGTGGCAACTATTGGCTAAATTGAAACCAGAGAATTAGCTTGGGAAGTTGTTGATTTATGCAACCCATGCTCCCATTTGCATAGATAATTGAGTTAGCTTTACAAGAGTTTAGAGTTCCCTCACTCATCGATATTTTATTCATGAGTTATTGCCCTTAAAAATACGTAACCATAAAAGAAGCCCTCTAAAGAAAACCCAGCCTCTGAAATGAGGCTCACAACCATTACACTGATGATCTGAAAGGCACACTTGCCTCCTTCAGTTTATGATGATATCATTGCCTTGGCCACAATCTAACTTTTGTTCATTTAAATGGCATAGGAATAAATGCTACTTGCATTGTAGTTTGTACATTAATAGGCACAACATAAAACCAAATTACAAGGCTGTACTCTTCCTCAAGCTGTTAGCTACCACTAATGTTTTCCTGTGGCAGTGACAGATGCTTTGATACCTATATAACCTCCAGAATAGAAGTTTAATGAATGTAGTATTTATAGTATTTAACTTTGGAAACCTTGAAATTAGTGAGATTTATTTTTGTGATGCTTTAGAGTAAGAAGTTAGCATTTCTTTAAAGACAATCATTTCATATGGAAAATCTCATATCTTATGGAAAATCTCAAGAGTGCTTAAAACTCTGTTGAAGAAAGAAAAAACAAGGGCAGTTCAAGCAGAAATATAAAGAGGTAAAAAAGAAACTTTTATATGGCCAAGAAACATATGAAAAAAAGCTCATCATCATTTGCATTAGAGAAATGCAAATGAAAACCACGAGATACCATCTCCTGCTAGTTGGAATGGTGATTATTAAAAAGTCAGGAAACAACAGATGCTAGCAAGGATGTGGAGAAGTAGGAACGCTTTTATGCTGTTGGTAGGAGTGTAAATTAGTTCAACCCCTGTGGAAGACAGTGTGGCGATTCCTCCAGGACCTAGAATCAGAAATACCATTTGACCTAGCAATCTCATTACTGGGTATATACCCAAAGGATTATGAATTATTCTACCATAAAGACACACGCACACATATGTTTATTGCAGCACTCTTTACAATAACAAAGACTTAGAACTAACCCAAATGCCCATCAATGATAGACTGGATAAAGAAAAGGTGGCACATATACACCATGGAACACTATGCAGCCATAAAAAAGAATGAGATCATGTCCTTTGCAATGACATGGATGAAACTGGAAGCCATCATTCTCAGCAAACTAACACAGGAACAGAAAACCAAACACCACATGTTCTCACTCTTAAGTGAGAGTTGAAAAATGAGAGCACATGGACACAGGGAGGGGAACAACACACATTGGGGCCTGTTGGGGGCTGGGGACAAGGGGAGGGATAGAATTAGGACAAATAGCAAATGCATGTGGGACTTAAAACCTAGATGATGGATTGATGGATGCAGCAAACCACCACAGCACATGTATATCTATGTAACAAACCTGCACATTCTGCACATGTATCGTGGAACTTACAATAAAATTAAAAAAAAAAAAATCCAGCAGCCTTTCCCATATTGCTATGTTCAGTGAACCACACTACTGCACTGATAAATGTGAAAAAAAAAATTGGCAACGTAAGTACTTTCTATCCCAAACCCTATCACTGCCCTGTTTGTCAAACAAAGAAAGCACCTGTTGAGACAGAAGTCTTGCTGGGAGTTTCCACAAAGTTTGATGATCCAAAAGATGTAATATCGTGAGCAGCAACTGCACTGGCAGAGCATTATCATAATAGCCCGACCTCCTGAGCTTTTCCTGATTACCTGGATCTTACCTCCCAAAGGGAAAATGACTTCAAAGACTGAAGTTCTTGCCTGCATTTTTCGAAGATTCAGTAACTTGAAGCTACAGCCTCTTCCAGCTTGTTTTCAATATGCACAATAATGCCAGAAAATGACACCGAGTTCCCCTAGGAGCCCAAGAGGACGTGGAGCAGCACTCTCACGGCTGGTCTTTTCAGACAGATCTGCACAGTCCTCTGTGTTTTCTTAGATACCAGAAAGAGGAAGGCTCCGGGTTTCACTGTTTTTTGTTTGTTTTCTTTTTCGCCTGTTTGTTTTTAATTCAATAGCTGAAAAACAGAGCCTTAGTTTCCTAAGTCCATTTTGAAAGTCAAATGGATTAAAAAGAGTTTCAAAACAGTGCTAGCCCAAATCCAGTTGAAACTTTTAATTAGTCTGATATTATTTTTAGACTCTCTCAAATCTCTGTAATTGAGCCCTTTGCAGTTGTACAAACAAATAGAAACCCTGTAAGATCTTGAAATTCATGATAGTTTACTAATGAAGTCAGCTTGGCAAACTCTTCATTGAATATTGTAATTTGATTGCCATCATATTCTGATTGGACCCTGGTTTTGCATTTAAATGAGTATATATTATTTGAAATGCAAAACAGCATGTTATCTGGGGTATTTTGCAAGAACAGACAAGATTAAAAACATCTAATGTTCCATTTTATAAAAACATTACAAAATGGAAGTGCAGAGCTGACTTTTAAAATTTATTAGTAACAGCTTACAATAATTGGACATTAATTAATCCTAAATTACAAGACATTTCTGTGGAAATGCGTATTACATTCTTTCCATCAGTACTCAGCAGATTCATTAGTATTATTTTTTGTTTGGAGCACTGAAGGCATTAACAACAGTTTCTTACTATAGCAGTCATTGTTATAGAATTCACTGTTACACATGTGAGTTTAACACAATGCATTATCAATTACTGATTCTACAACTACTGACCTTGAGTATCCAATTTAAACAAAAAAGTGGCAGCAGTAGCTAAGGCAAGCTGAATTTGTGAATTGGGGTCTGTATCGACTTGTTTCAAGCTTTGATTTTTATCAGCCTTTGTGGTAGATGGATTGGAAAGAATTTTCTGATTCTATAAACTTTTATTTTTCTCAACTGTGGTTTTTGTGTCTTACATAGAAAATTGTTTTCAATTGCATTACCCCAAAAAAGAAGATTTCCATTTGAGAGAAGCATGGGGGCAGCTATCTCTCTATTTGATTGTTTGGCTTTCTGAAATTTCCATTACATCTATTTTCAGACACATATAGTAACCCACAATCTAATACGCCGGACTTTTCTCTCCCTTTAGTATTTTGCTGACAAAAGACTGTCAGAATGGGACCTTAAGTTTGTAAGTGTATTATCCAGGTCTTTGGAATCATTTTTAATCATTTAGGTATCATATCAGGTGAGTTATAATCTGGGAACTAATACTTTATGTGGAATTTGAACTGTGAGAAAAAGAGATTTCTTCACCAATTTATATTTCTGACCTCAAATAAAGGGAAAGTCTTAGTGTAATGGAAGCATTTGGTTCCCTAGGGGTCACTAGTGATGGAAGAAAGTGGCAATGACAATGCTACAACAGAGGGAAGAGGGAGCAGAGAAACAGCATGGCTTTGCACTTGTCTTCTGTTGCAGGCCTGTGCCATCCCAACCACCACATTAATTCAACCTAAGTTCAGCCTGATGGACAGTTTTAAGAGTTTTACAAAATTGCCCTGTCACCTGTAAAATACATGCAAGTACCATTGCCATGTAATCCATTTGGTGAATTCTATCAAAGTAATTTTGATTTCTGATATTCTAAGACTAGCAAGAGCTGCGCTTAATCTTTCTCTCTGAACTCAGTATCCATAGATAACATAAAATCCTGATTTTTTAACTAGGAACAGTTAAATTTTCAGGACTAAAAGATTAAAATCAACTTTCCTGGCTGAAAGAAAGGATGCTTAAAATTTGAGAGCAAATCTTTATAAAGATGGGTCATTCTACTAAAATAAGGATCAAGTGTTGGGTCTGAACTGATTTTGGCTTGAGGTTGGTGCTATATAGGTCCTCATTTTATGGATCTTGTTTTATGCAAATGAGAGCTGTCAGCTTTTTGTATGACCCTATATGCACAAGCAATCTGATGGATTGGGGTATTGGGGGAGCAGTTAGTATTGGATGAATATTCTTTATCTGAAATTCTTGGGACCAGAAGTGTTGCAGATTTCACATACATATATATTTTGATTTTGGAATGTTTGCACATACATAATGACATATCTTGGGGATAGAACCCAAGTCTAAACAAGAATTTTATTTATGTTTCATATACATCTATACACATAGCCTTAGGAAACAATGTTTTGTCTGCATTTTGACCGCAACTTATTGCATGATTTCAGGTGTGTAATTTTCCTCTTGTGGCATCATGTTGGTGCTCAAAACTTTTGGGTTTTGGAACATTTTAAGTTTCAGATTTTCTGATTAGGGAGGCCCACCTTGTATATCTCCTGAACTGGCCCTACAAAAGTCTTTTCTACTTTTTTTTTTTTTCAAATTGGAGAATACAGGAAACAGATTTTTTTTCTGTGTTGAATGAAAGGAGATTATATGAACCCAGACTTCAAGTTGCCATGATTCAAGTATCGTCAAAAAAGTTAAGCAAAGAGAACATAGTTGAAGTGAAATAAAAGTATGGTCAATGGATAAGAAATAATCAGTTGTTCTAGTTTTCCCAGAGCCACTGCTTCCCTTTCTCAAGTCTAATCATGCCTGTGAATACATCCCCTACTTTAGTCTAAGCTTGTTTGAGCTGGATTTCTCTTGCTTGCTACAGAAATGATCCCCCATAAAAAAAAACTTATTTCTCCTTTTTCTCCTCATAGTAGGAAGGGAGTAAATTGGAGCTTGGGCATGAGAAATGTATTTTCTCTGAACTAAATCCCCAACTAGCTATAGAAGCAGAAGATAAATATGCCCAAGCATCATCTCACCTGTTACATGTCAACTAGTGAACTACTTTTCTGATTTTTATAGCTTTAGCCCCATTCCTGATTTTAATATCTGACTTGAAGTTTTCCAGAGTATATTTCTAGAACATCTTAGGCACCTGAAAAGAGACTGAGATGTTCAAATTGAATACTAGATGACAACATGGCAAGTTAAATGTGTCTCTTCTCCCCTGAAGTACACTTCAGGACTTGGGGACTGATTGCACAAGGGGGTACAAAGAAGAAGGAAGAAACAAAATTGATTAGAAATCTGTGTGATTGAGAGTGTGGGATAAGGAGGAGCCACAAATGGGAAGTAGGTAAGAAGTATTTGAAAAAGTAATAGAACAAAAATGTGGCAGTGTCAAAAAAGTTACTGTTACAAAGAATGTAAAATGAGTGATAAACAGCACTGAAAAATGCAAGGGTTTAGGAGGAATAGAATTTAGAAACAGCTTGCACTTGCCAATTGTGAACTCACAGTTAACCTTTGAAAGAGCTGCTGTAGATAAAAGAAGTGAATGAAAGTAAGACAATAACAAACAGAATAGAAATGGAGAGGAAAAGAGAGAGAGGGAGGATGAGCGTAAGAGAGAAGAAGAGGGATTCAGAAAAAAGTCCCAGGGATTATGGGATGGGAAGGAACAAATGAACAAATTGATCAATTAGATAACAAATATGGACAAATAAAAATAGAGAAATAACAATGCAATGATATTTTAAAAAGGGAAATAGGAAATTAAGGGAGTGAAAATGAGGTTATTTAAATTTCATAGGTGGATTAGGTCATCTAATAGACTGAAGAGTGTGGGATGTTGGGAAACTGAAGATTCTAGAGCATTTGGGGAATATGTGCTATGATATGACTGACTAGAAGTATTACACTATATGTCTGTGAAGTATCAGTTACTAGTTTACAGAGTGTATTTGCTTTAGAACACATAAACATATCTTCAAAACTTCTAGTTACAGAGCTAATTCTGGTCACCCTTGACAGTGTGGTAACTTGGCAAAGACAGATGAAAGAAAATGAAATGCAAGAATTCACTAAGATGGCTGATGATGGGGTTTGAATTTGGTAGTGAAGTAAATGAACTCAGAAATAAACTGATGTCCTGGAATGAGAGGAAGGGTTGACGTACTGGAGGCCATCAATCATTTAAGTAACTGTAAATAGATTCTACAGTGCAGAAGTAACATGCTTAGGAATAGGGGGAGCAATAATGCATAAGATGTGCTCTTTTCACACAGTCACAATTTGGTGAAGGGTGCAGCCACCCATAAAAGCAGAGAGATTCAGTAGCAGTGAGGAACTGGGAGGACAAAAAAGACAGGACATGGTGGTAACAGAGAAGAAGCTTACAGTCAGATGTCTGAAAAAAGTAGCAGAAATGGTAAGCAGATTTTTAGGTCTTTGTTGTAATTGCATACTTAGTATTTTGTAACCAGTATATGTACCAAAACAAGAGTTGGGGCAGGGGTGGAAAGAGGAGTAGCTTGGCTTAAGAAACCAATGCTCTCTTTTTAGTGTTGTTCTTGTGACCACAAAGCAATTGGCTCCAAGTCATTTGTGGCATTCTTGTTCCTTCTACTCTAAACTGAATTATGATCCAGTGTCAAGTCCTGAATCCATAAATCTGGCCTGACATTTCATGTGCTCCTAATAGATGGTGCTGGAAAAGCAGTTTCTGACCTAAGCTCCATAAGGGAAATGAGGAAAATGAAGAGAAGGCTTCAGGCTAATCTCTAAAGCTATTTGAGGCCTATTCCAGAAGTCTTCCTCAATTCATCTCATTAGGTGATCTAAAGAACCATCACTTCTTTGTGGTACACAAAGGTGTAAGTCCACATTAGAAGTTCATAATACATGCAGTAACATTACTATGCCTATAGAATCTCATCTGGAATTATTGGAAAGTAAATAGTTAAACTGATGATATGACATCATAGAGCCAGTGTTCTTCCCCACTGTTTGTGGTACCATTTGAAGCATTCCACTTGATTTTCAGGAAGGTGAATTTAGACCCATCAGCTTGGATGTGGACAAAGTTTAAAGGCAAGCTAGAGTTACAAACTCAAATACCTATGAATATCTAACAACTAGTAGAAATGAGTGAGTCTGGCCAAGTGTGAGAAGACAAGAGCAGGAGCTGAATGTTGAATACTGCCAGCCTCTGAGTCCCACTGATGTCAGGGAGGTTGGGAACTGCAGGGAACTGCAGCAAACTGGACGCAGTCCTGGGACAGCTGCTGCTCAGTATTAGCCTATTGTTGTGATGGGGAATGCCGATCTGGTGTTGCCAGATCTTCCAATTTTTGTTCTAGAGTGGCCAGAAAACTGGATTTTTATCTGAAAAGTACTGATTTTAAACATTAAGCCTTTAAGTGGTCAGTCTGTGTTCCCTGTTTTAGAATTCACTTCTCAAATGGGTGTTTGGATACTGCACAGCCACAGCCTAAAGCACTCATGTGCACAGTTAGGTTACCTTAAACCAGTCTTGGACAAGCAGCATGGAAGAACAATCAGACAAAAAGGATGGTTGCTTTTTTTTAATGTTGTTTTTTAGTCTCTTCTACTTAAGAAAATATCTCAGTGTATTGTATAAAGCCTCTTGAGATGCATAGATAAATTATAGGAAGGCTCAGCTCTAAACATGTAACAAAGACAGGTAATTTCTGTATTCATAAGCCGTCTAGAATCAGCACCCCTCTGGTATTGTTTTCTCCTGTTACCTTGGTTTCCATTCTGAGAATTAGCAGCATTCAACACCTCCCTCCTATTCATCTTCAAAGAGGAGGGGAATCACACTCGTCTGCAAGAGAAGAAGAGCTTGTACAATGAACTACAAAATTCAGTCCACCCCTTGGCCTCCAGGAGAAGATTAAAAATGTTGACTCCTTAAGCTTGACCACCCTTCAGGCTTTTCTAGTTCAGTCTCCTTATATATTAGATAAACAGAATTGAGGGGTGAGACATTTTGGTACGTAGATTATTGGATGTCAATGCCCAGACTCATATGTAATCAAATTAACACTGCCAAGGCTTCTGAAATATATGCTTCTAGATAGAGTCGCATTTGGACTAGGACTCAAGTTTTCTGACTGGTGCTTTTTCTATTGTATTGGTAGAATGCCCAGATGAGGCTGCTCAGCCTAGACTAAGCACTGGATCCATGTAAGTTGAAAATAACAGAACAACCAAACTCAAAAAGAGTTAAAAAATAAAAGGGGTTTATTGACTTCCCAATCTAAAATGTCCAGAGGTAGGATGGGCTTCAGGAAGGATTTAGTCAAGTCCTAGCTCCATTTCCTCTACCACCATCATAACCAATACTTAAGTTGTGTTTATATGGGACAGGTGCTATTCTAAGCACACCCTCATGAGGTAGGTATAATTAACTGCATTTTCATGCATGAGAAAACTGAGGCACTAGGTTTAAATACCTGTCCCAGGTTTGCATTTTAGAGTCAGGATACAAACTCAGACTGCTGACTCCAGAGCCCTTGCTCTTAACCTCTGTACAGATTCTGATTAAATGGACTAGGAAATGGCTTAGGGATCTGTGACTAAAAAATACTTCCCAAAGACTGCAATGCACATGCAGACTTAGAAAAACAAATCTGCTATGCAGTTGGCTAAGGGTACCATCCATGTTTTTAAAAAAAAAAAAAAAAATCCCGAGGTTCACTGCGAAGAACACTATGGTGGAATTTAGTCCCAAATTCTTCTCTGCAATGCTTACGTCCCAGTGGAGAAGAGAAGTAAACACTATCTACTGATGAAAGAAAATTCGGGATGGAACTGCTGAGCACTGCTGAACACAAAACGCTGCCACTGCAGGGCCCCTTAGCCTGAAGAACCCAAATATTACAGTCACAGTATGTCTTCGGGGTGTTTATTACCTAGGTATTATAATTCTTGTGTGATGGCAGTCAGAGACTGATTATAATCAGGGGAGAGAGAAGAACTTCCTGGGGACACAGTGCTTCACTATAGATTCCCTGCCTCTAATTCTCAATACAGAAATCCTTGCAAGAGTACTTTCATGGATGTCAATGACAACAATTAAGCTTGAAGAGCATGAGAAGACATTTTAATCAGAAGCTAATTAAGAACAATGGGGGCATATGTATCACTGATTGTGTCTCAAGTACTCTGACTGATCTGGAAGATTATTCCATTAATATATGGATGTAAACAGACACCAACATTTTCTCAGGATGAGGCAACTTCACTTTGAAGGTTCCACCTCCAAATCTGGCATTTATTTATTAGATGACAAATAAAAATGAGCAACATTTACCTACCTAGGGAAGACATTTGGTGCTGGTTTCTTGTCTTTGGGTAGAACAAGCATCAAGTGTAAGAAATAAGGTGATAGAAGTCAATAAACCAGAATGTTTTTCATATTTGACTATTAATTGTTGCTCTATTATAAAATGAGAATAAAAATATGTCTGGCCCTAAACAAAAGGGCATAGATGTTATGAGTAATAGTTAATATCTAAGAGAATATCTTGAGCTCTTCATAAAAGAAAAAAAAAACCCAAACAAAAAAAGCCCACAAAGTATCAAGCAAAGCATTATGTGTAGTTTTCACCTTCAGATAGTATGTGGCACATTACAAATACAATGTGGTGTTTTCAGGGTAAAGGAAATTCTCCTCCTAGCTTCCTTATCTAATCTCCACTTAAGCATCAGCCCATTGCTCCCCCACTTCCCAACACTGTTGGGTACTGTTTTTGTATAAGTAAGCTTGAAATGTTTTTAGTTCATATTCTTGACTCTTGCTGATTAATAGTGCTTTGCTTTGTGGCCTCACTATCTGTCACTATATGTCCCACTATATGTCCCACAAAGGAGCCCTCCAGGGAATTTTATTCTATTTTATTCTGTTCGTAACAGAGTAGAGAGATCCTCATCATGTAAGGAGTGAACTTTCCATATGGAGAATTCTATCATATGATTTTAGACCAGCTTCCCAGCGTTTTCTTCCAGTTCCTTCCCAAGTGAGCACTGAAGTATGTGTCAGGCAATCTGGGTTGTAATCTTAGCTATGCCAGTATCTCCCACTATAAGCTATTTAAACTCCTCTGAGCTTCAGTTGTCTTTCTTCACAAAACGAAATATAAATGAGATGATCTCTTTGTGTTTTCCAAAGTCGAAGTTGTTTGGATACTATTTATCTTTCCTTCTGGCTTGTCTGTCTCTTCTTTAGTCCGTGACTGTCATACTCATTTGGTTTCCATGTCTTGCCAACTTGTTTTTGCCCAAATAGTAACTTCTTCTCTCATGCTCCTTGACTTAATAGTCTAACCATCTTTTATAGTTCTTCTCCAATCCCAATTCTTTTAAATACCCTTCCCATTGTGTATGTGTGTGTATGTGTGTGTGAGTGTGTGTGTGTGTGTGAAGAGAAGATGCTTGTTGGACCATATATCAGGGATGTAAAGATGACTGAGACACACTTGGCTCTGTCCTTCATGAAGCTACAGACTAATTGATAATAGCTAACATTTTTTGAGATATAGTATCTTCACTTTTTAATTGAGAAAACTGAAGCCCAGAGAAGTTGAATATATTTCCTAAGGTCCCAGAGCTAACAAGCAGCAGAATCCAAGTCTAGTATATTACAACCACTTTTCTTAACTGTCATGCTACATAGCCAGCACACCATGACAAAGATGTAGCAAAGTGCTGATACTTCTGATTCTTGTGACATGACCAACATTGGCCCCTAAGCTGTTTCCTTCTGAGTCTGGCAGTCACATTATCACTGGCAACACAGTTTTCTAGGCATCTACTTCCAGTTGATACGAGTGGCACTTGAGGTAAAACTTTCGGTATTTGCTATCTTAGCTGATGTTTTTTTCCCAGAACTTCAAGTCATTTATTAAACAATTCAATGGTATTTAATCATATATTTCATTTTATTTTTGTTTATTTCTATTATAAGATACATCTTCAACTATTTTTAGCTCCCACACGGACAGGGACACTTTCTTTAATAGATCTGTTTCGTCTAACATTGTTGACATGGGTTGTGCATTAGTCTGTTCTTACACTGCTAATAATGACATACTCAAGACTGTAATTTATAAAGGAAAAAGATTTAATTGACTCACAGTTCCACATGGCTGGGGAGGCCTCATAATCATGGCTGAAGGCAAATGAGGAGCAAAGTCATATCTTACATGGCGGCAGGCAAGAGAGTTTATGTAGAGAAACTCCCCTTTATAAAACCATCAGATCTCATGAGACTTACTTTCATGAGAACAGCACAGGAAAGACCCACCCCCATGATTCAATTACCTCCCACTGGATCTCTCCCATGACACATGGGAATTAGGGGGGTTACAATTAAATATGAGATTTCAGTGGGGACACAGCCAACCCATATCAGGTTGTGAGGGCACAGTTAGCAGTGTGCGGGAAGGCACAGTGAGGATGAGTAATTGAATGAGTGAATGAATGGATGCATTTGTGCTGCTTTCATGGTGTTAATAAGTTATACCCGAAGGAAAGTTTTCTGCATGTGACTCAAGTCTCTAACTTCTGAGTTGGACAATCATTATATTTTTTCCAGTTCTCCGAGCATTATAGATGTGTGGAAGGATATGTTTTTAGGATTTATTGAGGAACGAGAAAGAAGACTTTGTCTTCTAACCAGTTGAATGTCAAACAACAAAGGAAAACTGATGCGTGTCATTAAACAACTCTAGAAAAGTCTACAAGGATATAGGGAGAAAATCTTTCCTGACACCATTTCCTCCCCTACATGAGACTGATTTAAGCTCCATTTTCTGGTGCTCCCATGCTCCCCAGTGAATACTCAGCATCTACATTGCCTTGTTTATCTTTGTGCCCCCAGCGTCCAGGAGTATCTGACACTTCAGTAAATATTTGTTGCATGGATGACTGTATATTGCTGTAACTTCAGGGGCTTTGGCTGTGGGCTGGGGTAGGAGTTTTCTCACCACTTGATTATTAATGCTGTGGATTTCTTAATAACTTTTAAAAAGTGTTTTTCTTTTCACAGTGAAAGATGAAAGGAAAGATAAAAAGGTTTTGGACAGGGGCAACATTTTGTGAGGACACAATTACACAAACATATAAATGACTCGAACTCTTGCTAGAAATACAAGTATGCAAAAGGACAAAAATAATATTGGAGACATTTAAAATATAGAATGGGGTACTCTGGTTGTAGGGATATTTACTGAATTAGTAGAGTGGAGGCTCTGAAGATTATAAGAATAGATAACATATATTAAGCTCTCGAGTGTCGTTATTATTCTAAGTCATATTTTATGGATTAACTCCCCATATCCTTGTGGGTTAAGTAATTGTATAATTCCCACTTTATAGATGATGAGCTTGGAGCATGAAAGATTGAGCAATACATCCCAAATCACAAAGCCAGAAAGTCTTCAAGTAGAGTTTCAAATCCAGATTACTTGCCTCCAGCCCATGCCCTTCACCACTGTGCTGTCCTGTTGTAGAAGATGAGATTTTCCTGCTTAATTCTGCCTAAAGCCAGCCCTAAAATAGTTCCATCTGATAAATCCAAGGTTTCTATTTCTAATATAATATGAAGACATGCTCTGCTTTACAATGATTCTTTTACTATTGTTCCTAATTATTCTGTTTATGTTTACTTGGAATGCCTGGGGGATTCAATAAAGATATTCCAATACATGTGCACAATCCTGAAGAAATCAATAGATGGAATGAAAATGAAGTGAGATGTAAGCAGGCTTTCTATATCGAAATCATATTGTTCACTGGAGACTGTGCCATCCTGCTTCTTCGGGAAAACAAGCAGCCTTGTGCTTCTGCGTGTTAGGAAAGCAGAAGTCCTGGTCTGGAAAGCTGTTCTAATCAACCAGTAGCTGCAAGCTATATTACTGAACTTTGTGTTACAAGCGATGGTGGGTGCATTGTGACACATCATAGTTTTCATCTGATGATCTCAATCTGCTTAGAGTATAATAGTTTCTCTCAACCTTTACCATCTTAAGCACCACTAAGAGATTGAATCATCACAGGGAGGCCAAATGGAATGCATGCAATAGATTGTATAATGGGATGGTTGTTTCTGTTATATAATGTAACAATCATGCCAAATAAAAAATGCTTGGTGTTGCTCTAAGACATATATTTATGCTAGAGCCCCCACGTGGGCCAAAGTCACTGCAGGATAAGCAGAACAGGCAGCTGTCTATGGGATCTGTCTGTGGAATATGATTTTAGGCCTTTTTCCCCCTTCCCCAAGAACTCTCTCCCCTTAATATTTATGATGCATTTATTCTGTCAACAAGAACTCATTGAGTACCTGTTATGGACCAGACATTTATATTAGAGTTGCAGAGTTATACATGAGCTAGTTTTTAATTGTAATAAGGTGTGATGAAAGCTATATTAGGAGGTGCAGACTGTCCCAGGATGCCAGCATGTCATACAAGGCCTTTGCTTTTAGATGCAGCTAGCTTTGTCTTCCTTGCCTCCTCCCAGTTCAACCTAGTTTTGCCACATTGAAATTCTGGAGGCATTAAAAAGCCACAGTTTTCACATACCATGATTTCTACAAGCTTCTTCCTTTACTTGAAATGATAGCCCCCATCTTTTCTGTTCGATGAACTCTTATCCAACAATACAGATTTAGTTGAAATGCAGCCTCCTTTTTGAAACATTCTCTGATTTTTCCACCTTTTTCTCCTTCCTCTCTGTCAACCTGCCTTTTTCAAAACTCCAAAGCATTTTGTTTTTCTCTATGGAATTTTTTTATTATATGTCACAAGATATAATCCTGTAGACAATTTTTTACTTTTATTGGTTTATAAACTCTTTAGAGCAGAGATCATGTATTTCTTCCTCTCCAGCATTTATTGTAGAAAATTGCATACTGTTCAATAAATGCTTTCTAATTAACATAGTGAATGAATTGAAAAATAAATACCACTTGCTTAGGAGCTATTGTGAAATTTACATATTTAATAACATTTAATTTTTAGAATTCTGCAAGATAAATATTATCCTCACCATTTTACAAATGAGGAAACAAAAATGCTGATAGGCTAAATGAGTTGTTCAAAGCCACACAGCTTGGAAATGGTGAATTTGTCTGGTTTCAATGGTCATCTTCTATTTTACTACCCTGCAGAGAATAAATGAGAAAGGTTGTGTAATTATATTAAGGGTCCCTTCGTTCTTGCTACTCAAAATGTATTGGACAGATCAGCAGCATTGAAATTACATGGAAGCTTGTGAAAATGCAGAATCTTAGGCCCTAGTTTACATCTATTGAATAAGAATTTGCATTTCTAACGTGACTTTCAGATTATTCTTATTAACATTACAGATTAAGAAGTATCTCTTAAGTTTTTCCTAGATTTATCTTGTGACCTGGCCTTTATAAGACTTCCTAGTCTATATAGCTCATCTCAGATACACAGAATATTGATGCTAATTATTACATCCATCCAGTAAGCAGAAGGAAGCCCACAATTATCAGTGAGGCTCTGTCCTGGATCCTGGAAGACTAGTAAGACCTTACCTAACTTTCTAGTATCCTTCCTTCCTTGTTTTTCCATTCATCTCCCTTAATCATCTTTTGAGAGAAGAGGGCTAAGTAATGCAAAAAAACAAAACACCTTTAACTTACTCACAAATGTGAAAATACTCCAAGTGCTTTTCACTAGGATTATTTGATTATGAGGAATAAAGTATTACTTAAGCTAGCTAAAGAAAAGCCAGCTTAAGAATACATATGGAGGGCCGGGCATGGTTGCTCACACCTGTAATCCCAGCACTTTGGGAGGCCAAGGTGGGCAGATCACGAGGTCAGGAGATCAAGACCATCCTGGCTAACACGGTGAAACCCCGTCTCTACTAAAAATACAAAAAATTAGCCGGGCATGGTGCCAGGCACCTGTAGTCCCAGCTACTCGGGAGGCTGAGGCAGGAGAATGGCTTGAACCTGGGAGGCAGAGCTTGCAGTGAGCCGAGATTGTGCCACTGCACTCCAGCCTGGGCGACAGAGCAAGACTCCGTCTCAAAAACAAAAACAAAAACAAAAGAATACATATGGAGTGGTTTCAGTAGTGGGCTTTCATAGATATCTAAGCAGATGATCAGTAATAGGACTGGCCCTCAAGGAAATGGATCCAAACTCAAGGTCATTTAAGGATTTTAGGAGTTTTAGGGTCTTCTCTTAGTGATTTACCATTAATAGATTTCAACTACCACATCTCTGTCCTCACCACCATCACCATGTGTGCTCCTGTGTCATTTCCTCTTCTCACCATAATTTTTTTTTTCTTTTCATTCAGGTTCTAAAGATTGACACTATGAGTGGCTATTCTCATATATTTTGTGAGGCCACATGGATCCTAGATCATTGGGTAGTAGTATATGAGTTGTGAAAAAACTTCTGTGGTCAAATTGCTATTTCCGGTTCCATACCCATGGTTTCAGGTATATCATCATTTCTTTTATAAATATCCTTTTAACTTCTGAAGAGACTTGAGAAGACCGGTTTCCTTTAAAAGGGTTACATATAGATCACGCTGTGAAACATGTCTAGGGTAAAAAGGAATGAAATAAGTTAACTTTTTCCAAGTCAGTGTTGAAGAACTAGCTAGCTTATTATATACTGCGTAGATGTGACTAATTGTTAAAATCTGCAAGATACGGTGTTACATTAAGAGACAAAACATAGGTTACAATGTCCCATTGGCTTAATTTTTTAATCGAGTATTTATTGAGTACCTACTACTAGTCAGATATTCTGTAATCTGAAATTATAGGGATGCAAAAAACATAGCTGAGTCCTTCAGGAGTGTTATAATTTAGTGGTCACAGCTATACAAGGAAATTTTTCCAAGATTTATGTCAATTAAAAAAATACATGCATAGCCCATGAGCCTAAGATGTGGCTTTTATGTGTATTGCTACTCTTGTTCAATTTTTTTTCAAAATTTTGTGTAGTGAAATTCACATTAATTTGCTGCTAAGATAATTGTCTTCACTGATCCAAGCAATATGGAAGGAAGCACGAATGAGTAACTCTAGCTTATGCCTGAAAAACATTTAAAAAATATTGAAAGACTAAGAATTAAATACACAATTTCTTGGTGGCTATTTTAGGGGCTGTCATAAATGTTAGGTCTAGGGTATTGCCTTATCCTTGGATAAGGAGGGCACATGATGTAAAAATAATAGTGCTCTGTTCTGTCAGCTCTTTGGAAGTATCTATTCTAAGAACTGTTTGGGGTACAGTTTATTTGTAATGAATATTAGTCAATTTTATTCCAATATACAAAGTCAAGACAACTTCGTAACTCAGTTACAATTGAGGGAGACACGATATGAGTCCTTGCATGAGTATGCATCATGTATGAGCCCAATATTTATCCTGCCCAAAGTACTAGGTTTCAAAGATTATCACAATCCTATGGTGATTTCCTATTTCCAGGTAGGGTGAGTTAGCTGAGACAGTTCTACTTATTCAAAGTCTATTTTCTAGCATGGCTAGAGCTTGGTGACAATTGAGCTATAGAGAATATTAAATATTGCTAGACCAATTATACCATAATAACAGAGTATTATGCTGCTACATATTTTCAAGGAAAGTATTGAAAGCACTCCAAGAAAAGAACGATTAGAACTGTGTGATAGGTGAAAAGAAATGTCTGGTAAAACCTTTTCTAGGATTCTCCTAGATGTCTTCTATGTCAGAGAAGAATTAAGCATATACTAAATATATAGCCATGGGTTGTTCTTATTTTTGCTTTCTCTTCCATCCAGTTGATTAGGAGCAATTACCAGCACAGAATATTCTCCACAGAGCTCCAGAGAGAACATAAGTATTAGAGTCTGCTTTTGACTTCTTTTTCTCAACATTAGAATTGTTATTTTTCTTCTTTTCTTTTTTTTTCTCTCTGGTGGGTGGCTTTGTAAGGAAGAATCTTGGGGCCTTGTGGCACCTCAGCAGGGATGAGAAATTGATGTACTCAGTGATTGGTTTTTAGTTTATTCTTTCTTTCAAAGAAAGCTTATGCACTATTTCTGCTCCTGTATCACCAGTAGCTGGCATATTTGTGTGAAATTTGCCCAACATGCTTACTGCTTTCTTGGTACAATGTAAATGGCAGTTCATTCTGGCATATGGGCCCAGACAATGGAAGCTGCTTTGGGAATTAGACTTAAGAGCACTAATTTAGATCTCATGAAGAAACAGGAACGGAAGGCACTGGTATACAATAAATATTTTGTTTCATTTGTTTTCATTAGGTAGGTTAATTTAAATGCATATTCCTCATTCCTATCTAGTTTTATGTTACTCTACATATTATACGTCATAAAGTAAAGAAACAGTTAACAAACAGTAAACTTCCAAAGTGGTCCATCAAACTAGCAGTGAATATGCAGAGGGGTGCCAAGAAGTAAGGATGGGAGATTTTTGCCATTGTCCATAATCCCCTTCAGGCTATCCATTATTATTCCTGAATAGGTATACAATCATACACTCTAAGTAAAAACCATATGATTGCAATTCCTTAATTATCTCTCCCAATTAAATTGCTACCCATAATCTTTTCCAAAATAGAAATTTTGGAAATGCTACTGTTGCTGTTTCATCGACAACATTAGCTGGGACTTTATTAAGTATCAAAAATATATTTCTGGTATTCTGCTTTCCTTTTCAGGACAAAAGAAAAAAAAGTCTCTGACAAGTTCTATAGTTCAGAGACTTGGTCAAAGACATTTCTCTCTCTTTCTCTTGGCCATGTCATAGCCTTTTCCAAATATGAGAAAAGCAATCATCAGTAGCTAGAAGAGTCTCTAGACTGAGGTATGTTGTTATAATTGGGTCAGTTGAGCCTACTTTCAGCTTATTTCACATCACAAAACTGTCATAAGACCAATACTTTCTTTGGAACAGGCACATTCAAATGCTACCAGGTTGCAAGCCTGGGGCAAAGGAAGGTAAACTTGTGTCAGTGAGCACATCATGTTGCAAAGGCATCATAATAATTGTATAGACAGCAAAGGATTGCATTTCACTACTGTGTAGCATCAAATACATAAGGCAAATGCAAACAAACTACTGTCACCTACCAAGATTGGGAACCCGAGAGTAAAAATCCTAAACTGTTCATTACAAGCCTAAATGAGCCCGTTAGACTTACATTAGACTTAAGAGAAAAGAGAAAGCAGTGCTACTGAACTGTCAGGGATGCAAAATTTCCTAATACCAGAGAAAGATCACCACAAATTCAAAAGCTGAGTCTATTGTATTAACTATGTTATTTTTAATTTGGAAAATTAATAAGGCCAATATTAATATTAGTATTGCTTTTATGAACTTATTAATAGAGGTGACAGAAGAAAAACCTGAACAGCATCATTTCCATATTTGTCTTTTTTTTCTTGCTAGGAGTATTGCTAAAACAAAATGAGATTTTGGAGAAACTTGTTTGTTTCTGGTATATCTGGTGCTGATCAAAAAGAATCAAACAGAAAAGAAACTTCCGGTAAAATTTTGAAACCTGATTTTCATCAGAAGTTTATTTTGATTTTATTATGTTTGATGCTACTGAGAGATAAGACAATCATGAAAGGTTTTGAGTATAGATTTTTAGAACTGAGTGATGAGCAAAACTGACAATTCATATTATTATCAAATCCTTTTGAGTCTACAAAATAGAAGGTTTCTTGAATTTTCTGACATCTTCACATCTCATCCTGCCCCAGACTTGGAGGCTCTGACAAACATAAAAGTTGAAAAATACAAGCAAGAAAAAATCTTCAGCTGCAAATCTGTAAAAAGCAAAGCAAAACCAACTAACCAAGCAAACAAAAAATAGTCTCATTCAGTTGAGGCTGAATAGTCTTTTTAGTATAAGGTGGCTCCACAAGGGCATTTGACCTAAAATTGAACTAACATAAATAAGAAACTGAAGTAGAATGTAAATTACAATGTTGAGCATTAGCTTTGCTTTGCTAGTTTCAGGTCAAAATGCAAACTCAAATCAGGAGAAGTATTTGTGTTCCCTAAAAATTTGTTGTACTTTTGTGTGTCCAAGTAATCCTAGGAAATCTAGCTAATTACCTTTAGTTTATTAAAAACATGATAAAGCAAAGGAACATCTAGATAGTCTCATGTACTCTGCACACAGCTCACAGCAGTTCTACAACCTCTTTTGATTTGCTTCAGCAAAATGAAACCTCTTCCATTCAAGGATGCTTTCTTTTTTCACCATTGTCATCATGTGGCTATTATTACCGCTATTATGACTACCACAATTATCTGGATATTTAATAAGTGTACATTTAATGAGAGACATTAGGCAGGGGAAGCATGAAAAGCCTCCGCCTCATTAGCCTGGATAACTTATCAGACTTAATCAACAACTGACGGCTGTCGTTTTTCCTGATCCTATTGCATCAGCAACATGGATACCATATGATTCAGACAGCTCCTTATTCAAAGAGAGCTATAAGCATATCATTGCTTCCTGGAAAAAGACGGGTGCTAACACTTAGGAAATTCTATGTTTCTTCTCTGAAGCATCCCACCTCTTTCGGAGACAATCCCAGAAGAGAGCAAAACAGTTCATGAGTTGGAATGATGAGGCCAGTAGTGAAAGGAATTACAAACAAGTAACCAAGTAATCTTCATATTTGAGATGCTATTTATTTAATCATTTATTTATAAGGTGTTTTCTCTAATCATAAAGGAATTAGAAAAGGGGTTTTAATTATTTAACTTCTTTGAGTACTAGCAAAAGAGTTGTTTCTTGTATTTGTACTGTCTGGTAAGGGACTAGCTTTAACCATATTCTCAATGCTATGACAGATTTAAAGGGTGTTAGCACCACCAATGCCGAGTTTCTAACCTACCTTTTTTATGCATGATGCTATTTAGAGCACTGTTTGGAACACTACAGGAGAAATGTATGGGGAAAGGAGCCTGGAGGGACACTGGCTTTAATTTTAATTTCTTCTGAATTAGATAGCATTTTAAAATCCCAAGTGTACACATTAGTCTACGAAGCAGGAATAATTATGAAAGTGCTCCAGCCATCGCTGCGTATGGCCAGGCTGCTTGCTAGAAGCAGGAATAGGGGACAGTACAGAGTGGTGAGAACATTGTGTCCTGCATTAAGTCCTGCTTCCCTCAGAGGCTATGTGTCAGACGACTGGTACCCCGGTACTTTGGGCGGGTGAGCCAATTAGCACATTCCCTAGTCTGGAACTGTAGTTGCTGTGTATGTGATCTGCATACTAATTCATCTGAGATTTGACCTTCTGGGCGGAGAAAAACAAGAATCCCAGGTGAGAGAGAACATTGGCCTAGATTTTCCTATCCCTTCTCCTCTGTTCTTTATTTCCAGGCATCTTAACCCAGCTACTTTTTATGACTAACTCTGAGACTGGAAAAGTTTATTTCCCTTGAAAATTCAAATCAATGTGTAGGATAAAAACTACCACAAAATCATAGTTTTTACCTCCCTCTGCTAATGTCAAAAATGCAATGCAGGTGCTCCTTGTACGATTGACACCCTTGGCCCACATGGGGGCAGTACTACGTAGTCAAAAGCCTCTGGGAGCTTTCAGGGCGTACAAAGAGTCTGGTTGGAGACAAATTAGAATGCATAAGGCAGAAGCAGGATAGTTTTTCATAAACACAAGATTCCTTAGAGCCAATCATTACAGCGTTCTAAATGTTCTTGCTGAAGGAATTAGGAAGGAAAGATGTCTACCAAATTTCCAGCTGCTGTTGCAATCACTTGCCGGGAGATGTTGGGGAAATTTTTTGATTGATGATTCCAGTCAATGCTACTTCTTTTAACATACACAATATGAAACAAACAAATTTTCATTGAATTATCAAATTATATTCCAGGTTTGTTCGGAACAGCAACAATATGTCTTAGGTATAGATTTTTAGTTTCTTACTGTATGATATGATGAGTTGCTTTTTGGTAAATTTTCAGATAAAGAATTTCTAGGGAAGCTGTAAAAGTAAGAATGCATTCATAGCCAATGGACCAGTATATTGAGTGCATGGAAGTTATTAGTGGCTTGACGATACTGAATAAATGTTTCCTTCAGATAGATCTCTTTTAAGTTACAACAGCTACATAAATAAACATTGGCCTTATTATGCACTCATCTGAAGGGTTTTTGATATTGGGAGGGGAAATCTTTTCCACCAAGACACTTGGGATTGATTAAGCTGGTTACTCATTAGGCATATTTTAGAAATCCATGGAAAGAGCTATAATGGTACATTGGGCTATAGTATCCCAAATCGTATAGTACTGAAAGACACAAAGTCACAAAGCATTTATTTCCTTACTCAGAGGTGAGACTATAGCAAGTATACCTTTAGATGGTGTCTCATTTCAACCTTCAGAAAACAAATTTTGAGTTAGCTGATGAGCTCCTGATCACGTTAGGTTGTGTCAAAACAGGGACAATGAGTCATTAAGACAGTCTGAGGCACAGTGTCATGGTGCAAACTATACAAATTGTTACAGAAGAGTCAATGGGCTCTCGTGATAGTTTCACTGAACAGAACAGAGGAGTATCTGCCTCTGACACCATCAGCATTGGTTCTTGATACCCTTCCTCTCTGTACTTCTTTTTCTTCCTCTGTCTCTTATCTTTTGGATAAAATTAAACACTGATTTCTCTCCGTCTTCTTCCTTAACTTTATTCCCCCTTTCTGCTGATACACATACCAGAACATCCAATTGCACCCATGGAAATTGTTTATCCCTGAGGGGATCATTTGGTACCCAAATGGCTATGGGTCCTGTGCCAGAGCAACAAGAGTATTAGAGAAAATTCAGTGTTTGCTTTTGCATTCATTTGTTTTTTCAAAATCTCATTAGTACAAAGGTTATTTCTCCCATTAAACCAGCTACTTAGAATAAGGTATACTAAAAAGCACAACTTTTTACTTGCTTTAAAATGGTAGCTTGAACTGGCATGATGGAAACTATCTTCCTGTTTTGTGAGTGTTTTAAATATGGAAGAAAGCATCTGCTTTGCCTCAGTCTGGGATTTGGTAGATGAAATTTCTTGGACTGATTTTTCTATTCTAGCTCAGAAAATGATTTAAATGGCTATGGATTTGAACCTTGCCATAATGTCACCATAGAGTCATCTGGCAAGTTGTGATAAGCAAGTGTATGCAAAAATTACTGTGTCCACCCCAACCCTTCTGGAAGTCAGTACGTGAGCTCCACGTGACACTTAAGCAAAATTATACAATTGTTTTGTCTGTGTGGTCTGTTTTAATGAGCATACAGGGAAGTGAATTGCATAGATCATATAGTGATAAACAACAGATTAATCTTTTTAAGAACTTGAGATTTTGCTTGCTGGATTTTAATTTTTCTCTCCTCTAAAATACTAAGTAGAACCTATAACATAGTAACGTGGTTTTCTATTGCTTTTGGTGTAAAGAAGATAGGATTAAGTTGAACTTATCCTTTTTCACTTATCATGTCTCTTAGGGCACCCACATAAAAGCACGTTTTTCTTTGTGCTTTCTGCTCTGGCAGCACCAGACTCCCACCTCTTCCAACCATACTTTACTTCCTCTTCCTAGTTCCAACTTGATCATTAGCAAGAGAGAGGGATGAATAAGAGGAGAAAGACAAAAACTAATTAATTCACTGAAGTGCAGCTGCAAATGAATTTTTGAAATAAATTATTAATTTTCTCTTTAATATTTCTGCATTGATACTGCTCTGTATCTGGGGATTGAAAGTGAGAGCTGTTTTGCTTCACAGCAGCAATGCCCTGGGTAGAGACAGCAGCGCCTCATTGTAACTAGAATGCGTTGTGCTAACGTGGTATTTCTCTAATCCATCAGCAACATGCTTTTAGCCAGCAGCATTTTAAATATGCGTGGATTTTTAAGTTTATGGCAGGTAGGGGAGGCATGCAGGATGGGGGCAGTTGCAATAAAGGAGGTCAAGTGCCTTATTTTCTGTATCTCCTGGTGCCAGCTTCCTAAAGCACTGAAATCAAAACAAAAGCCAAATGTGTATAATGATTCTTGAGGAAAAGGTGGCATCACAAATCCAAAATCTTTTTTGCTTATTTAGGAGGGAGAAAAGATGCTGAATTGTATAGGAGATGTTAGAGTTGGAAGTACTGACTATCAACAACATGGAAAAGGATTATAAGTCTTTGTACTTCCTGACCAACCCAGGGCAGGGATCATGGAATGGTAGCGGGGTGACAGCACAGGTCTGCTCGATTATCTTCACTGGACTCCACGTCTTCAGTCGGCTTTGAATCCAGATTACAGAACGCACCTTTTATCACTCCCTTTGCTCAAATCAAACGTTATCAGGAAATCTGCTTTTCTTGACCTCTGTGGCATGTGGTTGGAAGGTAAACCTTAGCATTTTATGGAAAAACTATTTTTAGCAACAGAAAGCAATGATGCTGCTTCTTTGTTCAAAGATGTTGGCTCCAAATGGCAGAGGAATGATTGTTTCCACTTAAAGTGATTGATATGTCTACATACACTTGAGAGATAGAATTTCATTACCTGTTCTTTCTGTGGGGACTGAATGAATACAGTTTCAAAAGAAATAGGGAGCAGATTTGTGTAACAGAGTACCATTTTCTTCAATGAAATGAAGAAAAAAATGCCAATGTATGACTGTATGAGGGGAGAAATGGTGGATGTTAAATAAAGTGAACAAAGATATGGAAAGAGTGAAGAAACCAACACAAAAATTGTTCAATACATACCGTAATTAGGTTTTTAGCTTTCTGTTCAATGACAATGAAATATTTCTATTGGTTCACTTGCAAAAGTATTTATTTTAAATTACCTGTAATGATTAAGCACAGAAAAAAATAAGTATTATAAAAGGCTACCTAACAGAATTCAATTCATTCCATAGTAATACCTAAGAATTAATGCTTTCATTTTGTATGGCATTTGAAGACTTGGAAACTCAAGTTACCAATACCTTGCAGATGATTTTAGAAGAGAAAATTAAGAAATCCAAACTCTAATTTGGGGTCAAACATAAAGGAAAACAACTTAATGAGCTCTTAAAAATGTAATGCTCTTTTATAAAACAAGAAATACTTCTGCAACCTAAAAATCTGTTTTCTCTCAAATGTTTTTCTCTAATGCTGTTTGGTTACCTCCTAAAGCCATTATTTCCAGCAGAGTCACAGCAATCCTCAGCTGTGTAGGCGGTCCCAGTAAATTTAGCAGCCAAGCCACATTTTGACATGTTAAGAATAGGCGTCTATAAATCTTCCCCAGCTTCTCCTGAGAAGATTAAATCTTTCTTTTCAAGAATTTGCTAAATTTCAGGAAATGCTGTAATGTAACAAATGACTTGTAGACAAGGATGAAGAAAGAGTAGAAGATAATGGAATCTCTTTGCTGAAGAACCACGGCCCCAGAAACTGAAGGAAACTGCTGAAAGTTCTACATTATCTACCAGAAAAGAGAGAGAGGCTGGGGCAAATGAAATCCATCTTCCTGCAGTAGCAGTTGGACTCATGAACAGGAACATGTCACAACCTCTAAAGAAGCCCCCATGTTGTCAAGGGAGATTTCTGCTTTCACAACCCATCTCTTTAGAACAGAGATGCCACAAATAAACTTTCAATTAAAAGAGACATTCAAATAGTCTGAATTGCCTTGTTTTTTTCTTATACCTAGCCAAACGGGGACCCAGGGCCCTGCCCTTTGTCTCCCAAGTCTACTTCAAAATGCATTTCCTAACCTTTCTCTGAACAAGAAGAGCTCCTTGGATCGAGTGACATCTGGAAGAGACTTAAGCTACTTAATATGAACATAATGAACTTAGAATGTACAGCATAGAGAGATAAGGAACTTATTGCAGGAATATTGAGAAGAAAAGCGAATTGAAGAAAGGACTAAGTAGGCTGTGGGAAGGTGAGAGCCAAGGTTGCCCCAAATACCCAAATGAAGGGGCATTACACCAGGGAGTGACTTTGCACCAATCATTTCCCAGGCATACATTATTTTTCTTCAATATTTCTAAATGCCAAGAAAAGATAGTCTAATTGGTTTTCCATGAGTCTTGGACTTACCCACAGGCTGAGGATAAAGCTGAGAAATGCACAGCCATCAGAACCACATCAGATGATGGTGGAGTAGTTCTCTAAAAGAAAAATAGACTACTGTTACCAACAGAAGAAAAAATAGATCTTGAACAGGAAGAAACAAACATGAGAAAAGAGAGATAATGCCATTAGACAGCAAGTTTAACTTCCTAGTCAGATCATTCTGGGGTGCAAAGCTGATCTTTATCTCTCTTATCAGCACTTGCTCACCTCCCCAGTATCTTACCTTTCCTCAATAAGTAGGAAAGTTGCTTTCATAACTCGTAGAAGGATAACTTATATTCTATTGGATGGGGCAGGTGGAAAAGAAAGAGTAGGGATGCTCCAGAAATACGAACATCTGAGTTAGTCTCTACTCAGATTCATGCACATGGGACATAGATACCTAGGCAGAGCTCCATATCCTCAGGAAGACCCCAGAACCACACGCTTATCCTTCTCTCATACCTTTGATTACCTATCTCCTACATTTACCTTCGAAATTTGAGTTTTGCTGTTTTGGATCACTGTTTTACAAGAATGTCTCTAACCATTAAATATTGGTACTACTCTTTGCTAAAAGTCCCCCAAAGTGTGGTTATTTGTGTCCCTCAGCATCTGTAGTTTCAAGATTACTTTCTCAGGATATCACTTTGGATAATAAATGCTTTTGTTCCTCTACAGTGACCTCCAAACCCATATGCCAAGCCTGACTCATAAAAAAAAAAAAAAAAAAGGACCCACAGCTTGAAGAATTAGTTTTTGAGAAAATACGTTTTCACCTAAGGAAAAATATATATCTAATTTTCACTAGTTTCTGAGCTCGTTATTTATCTGTGCCCAGGGCACCTAATTTGTGTTTAGTACATGTTCATCAAGTAAATAACTGAAGAACTGAGACAGAAAATGAATACATATTTACTTGTATCTGACTATCAACCCCTTCTAGAAAGTTTAGAGAAGAAATCTTAGAGGTTATCTTGTCTAACCCTGTCATATGTTATAAACTTGGGCATAGAGGCCAAGAGAAGGAGAATGACTTAATCTCAAATCTAATCTGTGACAGAGCAGAAAATCAAAGTCAGATGTTCTGAGTTTAAATCCAGTACTTATGACACTATAACACCCAAGTAATTAAAGTTCTTTAAGTATGATATCTCATGTATATATAAATAGATACCCTTGAATAGACTAAAAACCCAGTGGGATTTAAAGGTATAGTGTTAGAATAATAAAGGCAGGCCTTGAGGTTGAGGTTTAGCCCAGAGAGTGCCTAATTGCAACATTAGTCTTGTAAACAGTCAGAACAAGATGACCCATTCATGTAGAAGGAGAGAGTCCTTCACTCCCCTCTTATCTTACCCATAATCTTCATTGTTCACTTTGCAGACTAGAAACATCCATCTCAGGGGAACATTTCCAGGACATGTCATGATAATAAGTGCCTCTATTTATTGATAATCATGACCAAGTTAAGGAACTCCAGAGCAATTGTTAGGAGAGGAGAATGACTTTTTATTCTTTCCTTTTGCCTCAGGCTTTTGTCCAAACTCAGAACAGTGATATGTGTCTGTGCTTCAGTTGTAAGAATGAGTAAGAACCACCCCTGCAACAACCTCTGAAATGACCTGGATCATCCTCCTAATGGGGCAGTGTCTCATCTTCTGCACCTTCTTCCTCTTCTCTCAATTAAAACGTCTCCTCTGGCCGCATCATATTTAATCTCCTAAAGACTCTTTAATTTAGATTATATGCTGATGACTCACAATTATCCATTTCAAAAATAGACCTCCTCCTTGAGCTCCAGACCCATATATAATATAATATACCCTAATAGACATCTCCAACTGGATGTTTCACAGATACCTCAAGTTCAATTAATTTAAATGGAATTCATGATCAAACCTACTTTCTGTTACCTGTTCTCAAGCCAGTAACACGGACTTTGTCCTAGATTCCTCCTTTACCTCATCAACTACTTTCAGTTTGTAACTAAGTCTCATCAATTCCACCTCTAATATTTCTTTGACATTTCCATCATCAGCCTACCTTTCCTTGATCACCTGCAGCTTGTTTTAGTATAATGTTCTTCTAGCTGGCTTCCCTAAGTCTATCCTTTTCTCCCTTCAATCCACCATTCATACTGCAAAGAAGGTTACTGTTTTGAAGTGTGAGTCTGATCCAGATACTCCGGGGCCTCCATAGTATTCCATCACAGATGGGTTGGAATCAAGCCCCTTGGCAGGCCAGTTAGACCCTTCCATGTTTTATCACCCAGGCAAGATCTTTTATCTCGCCAGTCTACTCAGGGCCTTACATGACTAACCCTCTGACACCGTTGTAACCATCCTCCCTGGAACAAACTGCATCATGTTTCGTTTCTGAGGACCCACTATGATGTTTTGCTTCTGTCTTTTTAAAATTATTATTCTTACTTGTTTTTGAGACAGGGTCTCACTCTGTCAGGCTGGAGTGCAGTGGCATGATCATGGCACACTGCAGCCTCTATCTCCTAGGCTCAAGCAATCCTCCCACCTCAGCCTCCCAAGTAGCTGAGACTACTGGCACACACCATCATGCCTGACTGATTTGTTTTTTTAATTTTAAGTAGAGACAAGGTCTCGATATGTTGCTCAGGCTGGTCTCAAATTCCTGAGCTCAAGCAATCCTACTTACCTCAGCTTCCCAAAGTGCTGTAATTGCAGGTGTGAGCCACCATACCCACACTTCTTTTTATGCAGTCTTCCCATTGCTTGGGATGCCCTCCTAAACTTTGTCTAGCTTTGTCTCCACTTAAGTATCACATTTTCTGTTGTTTTTTTAAAATTCCTTCAGCAACTTTCCCACCCTACTCTTCCTTGGATATTCCTTGTTTATATAGCACCAATTATCCTCCATTGCAATTCTAACCACTGTTATTATTCATCTTGTTTTTTCTCAATGACTAGCAGAGTGCCTGGCACATGCTATGGTTGAGTAATCAGTTATAGCATAATGGGTGGTTTGGAATTAACTTGTTACAAGAAATATGCATTGAACTACAAGAAATTCCTAAAATAGTGCTCTAATCCAAAGGCCTGGATTTGCTGTCACTACGGTAAGACTGGGAAACATGTTACCTCTGGCAACAGTTTGGATGCTTATGAAATTTCTTAAAGGCTAAAGACTGTCAAAGAAATCCATTTCTCTTACCATCCTACCTCTTACCTTGGTTTTCCTAGAAATCCAATACCAGAGGCCAGCATTAACTAAATATTTAACACATGCATTTTGTCAACCATGGCTAATACCTATAGAACTTCTAATGCTCTACCTAGAGCTGATGGTTCTAGGTCCTTCTGAAAGGCCAAGCATTGTGCTGGGGCAGCAGGTCCACTCACCAGCTCTGTGCACTATTTAACGCAAGACACATAGCCTGGGATTAACTAGAATCATGTAAAGACACATGGAGTGGCACCTAGGGGCTGGGAAGCCTAAAGAGGAGTTAGACAGTCAGTTTAATCCTCAAAAACAGTTTGAACATGTTTGGTTTGAATAATTGCTTTCAATAGGCAGCATTTCTTATTTGACTATGGAGTACTTTCCTCATGGTATGGGTATTGACATAATAAAGATTTGGCTAAAAAAAATGGCCTTATTACTCTGATCAGTTATTGACCTACTTTCCCATTTCTTCAAACCTACCCAAAAAGAGCTAGTTTTTTCACTTGAATAAGTTTGTCATGGGAAATGTGAAGAAACAATGTTTATCAAATCCTTTAATGAAGGAAAAAAAAATTTTCTCTTCTGACCCCCTTTTGTGTTAACAATGCTGTGCTGGTTTGAGATCACCAAATCTATTCCTAACACTGACAGGCAGCATGAGGCTTAACCATCTGATATGTGAAGTAGTAGGGTCATTTTAATCTTAAACCAACTGTCTTTACCAAACTCCAGGAGGATAGAAATCATATCTGTTAAACTGTTTTGTTTACAGTAACCACAATGCTATGGGAAAATGGAACATGAAACATTTATTTTAGAGATTATACCTTGTTTTCATTTAGGAGTATAAGAGCAAAAAAAATATTGTTTTAAGATACCTAAGTTACTACTGGCTTTATAATAGTCACTATTTTTATATCAGTTCTAAATATGAAAAATTAAAAATCAAATTATATTTACTTATATTGCCCATGAAGTGTTCTCTATTGCCTCCAGAAAGCAGAGATTCGTGATCTTATCTGTCAACATAGGAAAATAATACAGGTATAAATCCCAAGTCCCAACAGTCAAGGGGTTGCTTAGATCTTGTTCTTGTTATTCACCTTGGAAAATTGATGTCTAATATAAAAACGGACATGTTCCTCAAATAATTTTTTATCAGTCTCACAATTTAGAAGATATTTTCAAGGCAATTTTCAGTCCAACCTTTTGATACAAAAAACAATTCCAAACCCATTCCCTGCCCATGCAGTGAAAGTATGTCACCACCATTTGAGCCTGAAGTGGAAGTATCACTTTAAATCTAATCCATTCTTTGTCATTGAAATAGTTGTGTAAAGCTCTTTTTCTTTCTCCTCATCTGCTAAATGAGATCATCTTCACCCACTTAAGACATCTTGATGAAGTGTTATGGCTTTTAAGGAAATTTAAATATAGGAAATATATTTTTAAGAACACTCTGAGTATGATTTTATGTTTTCCACCTAGAGATGTAAAATGATTTTTAATTTTAGATTTGTGTTCTTTTCCAAATAATATTCATTTCCTAAAATAACATTTGCTGGCTAGGGCACTGAGGTTATGAGTGATTTAGTCCCTTTAAATTATAAACTCTGTATAATATTTTGATATATTTAATTAAATGAATTTTAAAAAGGTAAAGGAACAAATTATATATGCGTGTATATATGAGAGACTTTTTTTCTACATCAGGCTTTGTAATAGATAATATATATTTGTTCTATAAGATATAAGCAATAATGAGTAAGAAGGGGAGAAGACCAACAAAAAGATGACGAATATATAGTGTGGTAAGTACAACAGAATCATGTGAACAGAGGGATATGCTCTACGAGAAGAAAGAAAAGTCTAAATGATATTGCAGATTTCAGATGGACTGTTCCTTTGTTTAGGATTTCCTACAATTCTACCTTCAACAGCATTGTGATTTAAAAAGCTTATTTCTCTCATGGGGGAAATATTTTCCTCCAAAGGAGAGCCAACCTGACTTCCATGTGTACATAATTCCTAGGAATAAATCTCAAGAAAACATTCTCAACAATACACATTTTGTCCCCAAATAAGCACAGCTGTTTAGTATTAGTCTTTCAGTTTATGCTCATCTTTTTCTAGCCTCTTTATAGACAAGGCACTGCAGTTGCACCACCAGAATATAAGTTTCAGCTGTATCTGTGTTCCCATCTACTGTTCTGTTACTAAGCTTCAAAGAGAGGTCTAATTTAAGACCTACGGTGTGTTCAAACCTGTAGTTTCAGATAAGGATTCTCCCTCTTATATAAGGCATTTTAAAATGAGAGCAAAAAGCCCACATCCGTGTTGGATTTCCACTGTTTACTTTGAGTATTCTTGAAGCCTTAAATTGAAGAAAGAGTACAGGGTTTGTGAGCTACAGTAATTAGTGCTGGTGGCAGTAAGGCTTGTAGCAGTGTTGATGAAAAGAAACCATAATTTCTTTTAAACTCCTTAGGGTCTCCTTTCTGAAAGGAAGACTTGCAATGTTTCTTTTTAAAGCTTGGATCAAATAACTTAAGCAGACGCTGTGACAATACCATTTGCAGGAAACAAACCTATGGTATGACTCATTCACCCACCAAAATGACACTCTGTACACCTACTTGTTCCTTGCCTTTGCTTTCTGAGTCCTCTGAGTCAAAGCATTTGAAAATCAGTCTGCATGTCAAAGCCCCATGAAAATTTACCTGCTGACATCTTTTCTGTTCATCCTGGTCCACTTTACCTTCTTCAGCATAGGCAGAGTTATGAACAATGTAGTGATTATTCATTAATAAGGTCTACATGTAACAGAAAACTCATTTTCCTTTCTAAGTTAATATAGGTAATGTGACTTGCTTTGCCATGCTTCATTACTCCATTCCCTAAAGGCTGAGAGAAGATTCTTTTACCCTCAGAATTTTACTAATCCTCCAGTTTATCTCAACTCTCCTCCCTGAGAGCATCTGCCAACGAAGAGACAAACTAGCAGACCAAGGTCAGCACATTGTCCTTTGCAGCTTTTACCATATAATACAAATCAACTAATTTCATTTGCCTTCGAGAATATTGGGGAAAATTCTGAATCAAATGGTGGCAAATTACTTTTAAAAATTAAATTTGGTACTCGTGTCATATCCAAATACCACTGCAAATAAATATACTGCCTGGCACATAGTAGGTTTGTCAAATTAATGCTGGAACAAATCATGGCGCTCGTGTCTGGGATTAGGTTGTGCAGTCTTTTATTCCAAAAAAATTGTATTGGTCATCTGTGGGCAGACAGAGAGGCACCTTGCTGTGCACTGTGACCTTGAGTTCATCATCCTGCCTCTAAACTGGAGAGTGGTTTTGATCGTTTTATTAATAGATGGATGGAAATTTATATTAGACATACCTCATCTTACACAGTATGTCTGGTTCTAAAGAGTATTAAATACCCTTTATTTTATAAATCTAGACACATTTTAATCAGAAGCCAACTACCTAAAATTATACTAGAACTAAGTTAATTCAATAGTTCCCATTATATACGAGGAGACTTAAACCAAATATTTAACTTACCTAAGGTGAAAAGGATAGTTACAAATTCAGGATAAAAATAGCTGTTCTCTTTCCTCCATATTAGGCTATCGCTGTAAACTCTCTCTTCTTATTAATAGTTTTTTAAAGTAATCTAACAACTTCCCATATTTGTCATCTATTATCTTAGAATGTTAGTATAATTGTAGGTTTTCATTGATTTTGTTGGCTTGAATTGGGGTTGTATCTGCTTTTCCATAAACTTCTGTGCATTCTTTCCTAGAAAAATATTCTAGATTTTAACTGTTATCATCAGGAGGTTTTTGTTTGTACATTACTTCATTCTGAACACATTTTACTGTGTCTTTCAGCAGAGGTGAAAACTAATAGGAAGCCATAATTTATTGAATGAAAACAGTTCATTTATTTGAGGACAATTAACTAACCCCTTTTTAGTATTCTATTTTTTCCAGTTAATTTATCTCAATTACCTTGCTTCTATATGAGATAACTTGTTGATACATTTTTGACCCAGAGTGAATGCTTATTAAAATAGGATTAATATATCAGCATTATTTCTCTTTACTGAATATTTCCAAGATATTTTATTCATGAATATCAACAAGAAATGAGAAAAATAGGACATTCATTGAGTGTCTATTATGTATCAGCAACGTTTTAGTTATTTAGCCGTATCTAACCCTCACTGTATCACTGTGAAAATGGCTTCTGGAATGTTTAAATTTTCAAACATGAGAACACTGAAGCCCAGGAAGGTTGAATAACTTGCCCAATGTCACACAGTTAATGAGAGGTGAGGACAAGATACAAATCCAAGTCTGCCAATAACAAAGCCTATTCTCTAACACAACACTCTGATTCATAGACAAATGAGAAAAATAAGCCTCCTCTACGGATGAGATTTGGAGTCTGGGAAGGTTAAATGACATCTCAAAAGGCCACTTGCAAGCCTTCCTTGGAGCACCAGGTCCCATTCCTGAGTTCTGGACTCCGAGTCTGCCCAGAAAGTATCCTTAAAGCCCAATTTTTCCATCTGTGCCTGAGAGCTGGAGCACTCAGGAGAGGTTCCAGATTGACATCTGGCAATTTAAAGTTCCCCTAGAGTTATACAGAATGAGAATCTGGCTTATATTTTCTTTTCCCTACATAGCAGCTCATAATGACTCGTCTGTCGCTGGCTGTTAAAGTGGTTGGCAGGCCTGGTGTGTGCAAGAAGCCGGGGTAACAGAGCCAGGATGTCTCAGTTGGTTAAGGGCGAGAGCGGAGGGCCCAAGCATAGTCTCTGATTCCAGCTTTTGCTTTGGGCAGTCACTTAACGTCTCTCTGCCCAGTCCTCCCATCTGTAAAACGGAAAGAGGAATACTGATGAACCTCTCAAAGAAGCTGTGAGGCAGAACCCAACCATGATTAACACAGTCTTTTGGATACAGAAAGGGCAGTGGAAAAGTTTAAAATCACTTCAGTATGGGATCATTTGATATAAATGTGTTTAAAATTACTGGCATTGGCTGTTAGATGTAGCCAGTCTTTTAGGAACTACTGCAGCAATAACTGCCATGTGGAAATTGTGTAGGAAAATAATAGAAATACATCAAACAAGAATGTGCATTAGATACTCCATTCCCCAGCCCCTCAGCAGGCTTCTGGAGGTCATACTCTATGTGTTCTTCATGTTTCACTTTCCCCATAGTACCTACTTCAGGGCCTTGCACCAAAGAAACCATCGGCTGAGAGTCATTCTTCATGGCATGGTTCAAGGCCACGAGAAGCTATACTGAATAGTCCTGGGACTTGAAGTTTTAGACAGAATGGCTAATGGCCTTGATTTGCCTTGCGTCACTTTGATACATTTTCTAAGTGCCAAATTGTTAAGAGGTTCCATATTTCTAGTTTCCAATTTCTCTGGGCTCTCTGAATATGCAGTTGCACAGGTGTATGGCTTGGGCACACACTCAATATAGCTTTACTTTACCCTCGAACTCATTAGAAAGTAGCCAGCCACACCTGTTAAGGCCCAGGTGCATCCTCTTTTACATCTTTATTTCTCTCATCCATATGAGGAATAAGACTTACTAATGGCAAGATGTGGTTTATATACTGTGACTGCACTTTGGACAGTATTTTTTTTAATGTCTTATGAGAGAAAGATAAAAATAAAGGCTGTTTATTGGCCCTTACTGTTTCCTGGCCCTGCCAGGACCCCCAAAATTGTGATGCAGTACGATGCTACTGCAGAGGGAGTGCTTGTACCTACAGCACTGATATCAGTTGAAAACTATAGATACTCAATCCAACCTAGAATTTCAGAATCGGAATTCTTATTCCAATAAGATCTCCAGGTTATTTGTGGACACATTAGGAGTAAGAGGCACTGGGCTAGGATATGGGCTTTAGAATAATTAGGAAAGGTTAAAAACCCAAGTGTCCTTGGAGTTAGTAGTGGTATTGAGTTCTATAACTATCATTGTGGCATAGTCTTATATGAAAAAAAATTAATGAAGCATAAAGACTAACTCTTCCTTCCTGTGCAGCTATGAAGATCTCTCCTCCAGAGTGTCTGTTTCTGCTTTGATACTTGGTTTCTCCTTCCCTATCTGATGCTACTTCTGCCCTCTCTTCTAGGTAAATAAGAAGCCAGAGTATCTCTTTAGCCTCCAATACACTCTTCTGCCTTACCTTCATTGAACTGACAACTCTGAAGAGCTCAGGCTAGTTTTCCTTGCAGATAACTTTGAGTCCTTTAGACTTGTCACAGGAAGAGGGAGAAAGAAGCAGTGCAACTCCCTAACTAGCTTACTTTGGCTCCTGGATGCCAAGGCAGATGTTACAAATGACACGACATCTCTGCTCAGGGCCTCAGTGTGGAAATTACTCAGCAGAGCAGACATGGGCCTTTCTGTTTTACTGCCAGTTATGAGCTTGTGAATAGCACACCACACTGCCCTGATTAGTGGATGTTTTCACTCCCTCCTCATAATCACAGGACTGGAGCGGAATGATAAGGAGAGCTTCCATGATAGAGTTGGTGATGTGGGGCAGCTCTCTCTCTTCTCCTTTGTTGTGCTTCTCTTAATGCACACAACCCTTTGAAGTCTGATTCTTTATTTTTGCCCGACTCACCTGAGCCATCAGCAGCCCCTCATTTCCAATATAGTTCCCTTATCCCTGTCCTGATTGGGGCTTGAAAGCACCCGTGGGAGCGCTTCGATGTTAGCGCACAGCTGGTGGGTTGTACAATTCCCTGCTGCCTACCAGGAAATGTTGATTCTCCTATTGCACTGCAATGAATAATCACCTTAATTTTTATTAGAGGTTTATCTTCAGACCTAGCCTAACTTTTCTGAAAAGCCCAAGGGAATTGGGCAGTTGATTAAGAGTCCAGTTAGTATTACTAACGGATTTCTTTGCGGGGGGGAGCTCATACAAAACTTCAATTCTATGCTTTTCTTTTTTGAGTATGCATGCAAGGGCTGATGAGTGAGCAACAGACGATGTCTGAACTGGAGCTCATAGTGCTCAGGTGGGTATGACTCATTTTCTTTGGATCCCAGTGGCATAGAACTCTGACTCTCATCTTCCTTTGACTTACTGAAGGGCATAGAAGAAAAACAAGTGGCAAGTGGCTGTATTTAGGTTCTGATAAGAGACTAAAGATGCTGTTTGGTAATGGAAAATTTACCCAGTCTGTGTAAGGAGGTATTGAGTTACCTTTTACATAGAATCAGACTATTTTCCTTGTGATAATAAACATATATGTAATCTTAAACATCTATGGATCAAAAGCCTGCTATTTCCATGTATAAATCTTTCTAAAAGCAAAAATAGTACTTGGTTGTTTACATAGATGAAATTTACTTTAAACGAGAGAAGAAAATTGCTTCATCTTAAATTGTTAACCATGATCAATTGGTAGTGGCTATTTGGAGTCCTGTGTTGAAAAGAATATTGAAGCAATATTCTTTGGGCTCCATGGAAGAGAAAACCATGCTAAATTGCAAAGAAGGTAGTGGCAGCATTTCTACTACATGCTTTCTTTATACCATTCATACATACTGTACTTACTATTCAAATAGTAATAGTATTTGTCCTTCCACCAGCAACAAATTACCATTTGGAAGGAAAAATATCTTCAACTGCTGATAGAGAGTTAGCTCTGATTTACTCATAGGTGCTTTCTTATTTCAGAATACAGTGTTTACTGAATAAAACAAGGCGTCTTGCCTGAATAAATGCTACCAGCCTTTCTTAAATATACCATACAGTTCATATAGATTAGGACATGCCTAGTATTCAGAATTCTATGCACTTTCTTTTGTTCTGTTTCAGTATTTCTCTGGATTTGGTATCAGAGGGTTTAGGCTAACATTCTGGCTAAAACGCAATTTAAGATCTGTATGACCTTGGGTGAGTTCCTCAACTTTTTTGAGCTTTGATTTCTTCCTTTGAAGGTGGATGGAAAAAATATAAAACAAGATATGTTAATATAGTCACAGTTGAAGTTACTAGAAGTTACTGGACTTGTAAAATAGGAAAGGGGAAAAACAAGATGGTGTTGGGGCACAGACAATAAATGTTAGTTAAATCTAAATCTTAATAGTCTCCTTATGAAAGTGAAACACTAAAACACCAAAAATATAAGGAAAAGCAAAGTATTCTAGCTGTAGAATGAATGTTAAAGATTTGAAAAGAATATAGCCATTTACGTGTGGGCTAGGCCCCTCTGATGATAACAGATGTCCATAAACAGATTAGTCTCTAGATTGCCTGGAGTCTCATAGAGCTTCTGAGATAGTGTGTCTTTTCTTCGAGTGTGCAGTGGCAAAGCTTCTTCTCCAGTTTAAATTGAACAGACGCATAAATGTGTCTATCTTTTACATGGCTGAATAAGTTGGGAGTCACTGTTGGTAAATTTCATTGTAAAAGATCATCTGTGAACAAGGCAGCTAAGGCTAAAGGAAGAGATTCGGTTACGTTTACTTGACCAAACTAAGAAAAGATAAAATACAAAGTACAGATATGGATATTCATAAAATGTACATGAACTACATTAAGGTAATTAACACCTACGTATAAATCGGACAGGTTCTTAGTATTTATTCATGCAAACATAACCTTAATAACTTTCCATACACTATTTCTTCTGGTGGATTACCTCAGATGTCCTGGGTTTCAGTGCCTGGGCGGTGCCTCTTCCCCATGCACGCCTACCTTACTTCCAGGAAAAGGTCCGAAGGACAGTTCTGGTTTTGCCACCTAACAATTTTGTGATCTCTTGCAGCTTTCTTGATCCCTCTGTACCTCACATTCCTCACTTGTAAAATGAGGACAGGAATAGTATGTAACTCATAGAGTTCTAGTGAGGATTCAAGAAAATGTAAAACTAAAAAAAAGATGTGGCACAAATAATGTCGGCTGCTATCTTTTTTCTGAGGGGAGGCAATATGCATTACCTTAAATGTTTGTCATTTCTATTTTGTATTTATTTTGATTTTAATTATTTTAAAAAATTTATACATAATAGATGAACACATTTTGGTGATAATTTGATGCATTCATATTGTAAAGCTCAAATTATGGTAACTGGAATTTTCATCAGCTTAAATATTTATCTCTTCTTTATGCTAGGAACATTTGACTTATTCTCTTCTAGCTATTTTGAAATGTACAATTGGTTATTGTTAACTATAATCACCCGCCTGATCTATATTGATCACTAGATTTTCTGTCTTTTGTCTGACTTGCTGCTGTCTTAATCATTAACATTGCCATTAACCTCAGCACCCCCATAGGTAAACACTGGCCTGATAGTGTAGATCAGAGGCCCTCAGAGTATGGTCTGCAGATCCACGGGTATCTCCAAGGCCATTTTGGGTCTGTGAGGTCAAGACTATTCCCATAATAATACTAAGATATTACTTGCTTTTTTAACACTGTTCATTTTGCACAGGTGATGCAAAAGCTGTGATGGGAAGAGCTGCTGTAACCTTAATGGTAGACCAACACAGTGCCACCAAATATATACTAGCAGTTATAATCTTCACCATCACACACTCGCAGTTGAAAAAAAAATCAGTATTTCTTAAGAATTCCATTGAATGAAGTAGTTAAAATGATTCATTTTATTAAATCTCAACCCGAGTACACATCTGTTGAGTATCTGTTATAAAATAGAAATATGCACAATGTACATTTGCTGCATACTAATGCATGTGTGTAGTTGAGTTGCAAGCTGAACTAGCCATCATTTTCACAGAGGAACGTTTTTCTTTTTTTAACTACAAAGAACAACTCACAAATTGTGGTTACTGGACTTATATATTTGGCCATCATTTTCTAAAATGAGCTGAATTTGACACTTCAAGGAAAACAATTACAGTATTGGTTGTAAGCTATGAAGTTGAAGCTTTCAAACAATAATTACAATTGTGGAAAAATTTTATTCAGTATCATGATCTTGGTAGTGTCCCGGTATATTAAGACTTCTCTAATTAGATCAGCAGTGAAGTTAATATATGTGATATGATTGATGTCTAACAAAATGTATCAACATTTAGCTCTGTATAACTTTAAAAAGAAGATTTTGCAAGTAACAAATGTTTACCATTACAAAATTATGAATTAGTGCAAGATAGGCCAATATATTTTTTTAATTTTATTATTATTATACTTTAAGTTTTATGGTACATGTGCACAATGTGCAGGTTTGTTACATATGTATACATGTGCCATGTTGGTGTGCTGCACCCATTAACTCGTCATTTAGCATTAGGTATGTCTCCTAATGCTATCACTCCCCACTCCCGCCACCCCCTACCCCACAACAGTCCCCAAAGTGTGATGTTCCCCTTCCTGTGTCCGTGTGTTCTCATTGTTCAATTCCCATCTATGAGTGAGAACATGCAGTGTTTGATTTTTTGTCCTTGCGATAGTTTGCTCAGAATGATGGTTTCCAGCTTCATCCATGTCCCTACAAAGGACATGAACTCATCATTTTTTATGGCTGCATAGTATTCCATGGTGTATATGTGCCACATTTTCTTAATCCAGTCTATCATTGTTGGACATTTGGGTTGGTTCCAAGTCTTTGCTATTGTGAATAGTGCCGAAATAAACATATGTGTGCATGTGTCTTTATAGCAGCATGATTTATAATCCTTTGGATATATATCCAGTAATGGGATGGCTGGGTCAAATGGTATTTCTAGTTCTAGATCCCTGAGGAATCGCCACGCTGACTTCCACAATGGTTGAACTAGTTTACAGTCCCACCACCAGTGTAAAAGTGTTCCTATTTCTCCACATCCTCTCCAGCACCTGTTGTTTCCTGACTTTTTAATGATCACAATTCTAACTGGTGTGAGATGGTATCTCATTGTGGTTTTAATTTGCACTTCTCTGATGGCCAGTGATGATGAGCATTTTTTCATGTGTTTTTTGGCTGCATAAATGTCTTCTTTTGAGAAGTGTCTGTTCATATCCTTTGCCCACTTTTTGATGGGGTTGTTTTTTTCTTGTAAATTTGTTTGAGTTCATTGTAGATTCTGGATATTAGCCCTTTGTCAGATAAGTAGGTTGCAAAAATTTTCTCCCATTCTGTAGGTTGCCTGTTCACTCTGATGGTGGTTTCTTTTGCTGTGCAGAGGCTCTTTAATTAGATCCCATTTGTCAATTTTGGCTTTTGTTGCCATTGCTTTTGGTGTTTTAGACATGAAGTCCTTGCCCATGCCTATGTCCTGAATGGTATTGCCTAGGTTTTCTTCTAGGGTTTTTATGGTTTTAGGTCTAACATGTAAGTCCTTAATCCATCTTGAATTAATTTTTGTATAAGGTGTAAGGAAGGAATCCAGTTTCAGCTTTCTACATATGGCTAGCCAGTTTTCCCAGGACCATTTATTAAATAGGGAATCCCTTGCCCATTGCTTGTTTTTGTCAGGTTTGTCAAAGATCAGATAGTTGTAGATGTGTGGCATTATTTCTGAGGGCTCTGTTCTGTTCCATTGGTCTATATCTCCGTTTTGGTACCAGTACCATGCTGTTTTGGTTACTGTAGCCTTGTAGTACAGTTTGAAGTCAGGTAGTGTGATGCCTCTGGCTTTGTTCTTTTGGCTTAGGATTGATTTGGCAATGCGGGCTCTTTTTTGGTTCCATATGAACTTTAAAGCAATTTTTTCCAATTCTGTGAAGAAAGTCATTGGTAGCTTGATGGGGATGGCATTGAATCTATAAATTACTTTGGGCAGTATGGCCATTTTCATGATACTGATTCTTCCTACCCATAAGCATGGAATGTTCTTCCATTTGTTTGTATCCTCTTATTTCATTGAGCAGTGGTTTGTAGTTCTCCTTGAAGAGGTCCTTCACATCCCTTGTAAGTTGGATTCCTAGGTATTTTATTCTCTTTGAAGCAATTGTGAATGGGAGTCAACTCGTCATTTGGCTCTCTGCTTGTCTGTTATTGGTGTATAAGAATGCTTGTGATTTTTGCACATTGATTTTGTATCCTGAGACTTTGCTGAAGTTGCTTATCAGCTTAATGAGATTTTGGGCTGAGACAATGGGGTTTTCTAGACATACAATCATGTCATCTGCAAACAGGGACAATCTGACTTCCTCTTTTCCTAATCGAATGCCTTTATTTCCTTCTCCTGCCTGATTTCCCTGGCCAGAACTTCCAACACTATGTTGAATAGGAGAGGTGAGAAAGGTCATCCCTGTCTTGTGACAGTTTTCAAAGGGAATGCTTCCAGTTTTTGTCAATTCAGTATGATATTGGCTGTGGGTTTGTCATAGATAGCTCTTTTTATTTTGAGATATGTCCCATCAATACCTAATTTATTGAGAGTTTTTAGCATGAAGCGTTGTTGAATTTTGTCAAAGGCCTTTTCTGCATCTATTGAGATAATCATGTGGTTTTTGTCTTTGGTTCTGTTTATATGCTGGATTATGTTTATTGATTCTCGTATGTTGAACCAGCCTTGCATCCCAGGGATGAAGCCCACTTGATCATGGTGGATAAGCTTTTTGATGTGCTGCTGGATTCGGTTTGCCAGAATTTTATTGAGGATTTTTGCATCAATGTTCATCAAGGATATAGGTCTAAAATGCTCTTTTTTTGTTGTGTCTCTGTGAGGCTTTGGTATCAGGATGATGCTGGCTTCATAAAATGAGTTAGGGAGGATTCCCTCTTTTTCTATTGATTGGAATAGTTTCAGAAGGAATGGTACCAGCTCCTCCTTGTACCTCTGGTAGAATTCTGCTGTGAATCCATCTAGTCCTGGGCTTTTTTGTTGGTAAGCTATTAATTATTGCTTCAATTTCAGCTCCTGTTATTGGTCTATTCAGAGATTCAACTTCTTCCTGGTTTAGTCTTGGGAGGGTGTATGTGTTGAGGAATTTATCCATTTCTTCTAGATTTTCTAGTTTATTTGCATAGAGGTGTTAATAGTATTCTCTGATGGTAGTTTGTATTTCTGTGGGATCGGTGGTGATATCCCCTTTGTCATTTTGTATTGCATCTATTTGATTCTTCTCTCTTTTCTTGTTTATTGGTCTTGCTAGCAGTCTATCAATTTTGTTGATCTTTTCAAAAAAGCAGCTCCTGGATTCGTTGATTTGTTGAAGGGGTTTTGTGTCTCTATCTCCTTCAGCTCTGCTCTGATCTTAGTTATTTCTTGTCTTCTGCTAGCTTTTGAATGTGTTTGCTCTTGCTTCTCTAGTTCTTTTAATTGTGATGTTAGGATGTCAATTTTAGATCTTTCCTGCTTTCTCTTGTGGGCATTTAGTGCTATAAATTTCCCTCTACACACTGCTTTGAATGTGTCCCAGAGATTCTGGTAGGTTGTGTCTTTCTTCTCATTGGTTTCAAAGAACATCTTTATTTCTGCCTTCATTTCGTTATGTACCCAGTAGTCATTCAGGAGCAGGTTGTTCAGTTTCCATGTAGTTGAGCAGTTTTGAGTGAGTTTCTTAATCCTGAGTTCTAGTTTGATTACACTGTGGTCAGAGAGACAGTTTGTTATAATTTCTGTTCTTTTACATTTGCTGAGGAGTGCTTTACTTCCAACTATGTGGTCAGTTTTGGAATAGGTGTGGTGTGGTGCTGAAAAAAATGTGTATTCTGTTGATTTGGGGTGGAGAGTTCTGTAGATGTCTATTAGGTCCACTTGGTGCAGAGCTGAATTCAATTCCTGGATATCCTTGTTAACTTTCTGTCTCGTTGATCTGTCTAATGTTGACAGTGGGGTATTAAAGTCTCCCATTATTATTGTGTGGGAGTGTAAGTCTCTTTGTAGGTCACTCAGGACTTGCTTTATGAATCTGGGTGCTCCTGTATTGGGTGCATATATATTTAGGATAGTTAGCTCTTCTTATTGAATTGATCCCTTTACCATTATGTAATGGCCTTCTTTGTCTCTTTTGATCTTTGTTGGTTTAAAGTCTGTTTTATCAGAGACTAGGATTGCAACCCCTGCCTTTTTTTGTTTTCCATTTGCTTGGTAGATCTTCCTCCATCCCTTTATTTTGAGCCTATGTGTGTCTCTGCATGTGAGATGAGTTTCCTGAATACAGCACACTGATGGATCTTGACTCTTTATCCAATTTGACAGTCTGTGTCTTTTAATTGCAGCATTTAGCCCATTTACATTTAAGGTTAATATTGTTATGTGTGAATTTGATCCTGTCATTATGATGTTAGCTGGTTATTTTGCTCGTTAGTTGATGTAGTTTCTTCCTAGCCTTGATGGTCTTTAAAATTTGTTTTTGCAGTGGCTGGTAGCGGTTGTTCTTTTCCATGTTTAGTGCTTCCTTCAGGAGCTCTTTTAGGGCAGGCCTGGTGGTGACAAAATCTCTCAGCATTTGCTTGTCTGTAAAGGATTTTATTTCTCCTTCACTTAAGAAGCTTAGTTTGGCTGGATATGACATTCTGGGTTGAAAATTCTTTTCTTTAAGAATGTTGAATATTGGCCCCCACTCTTTTCTGGCTTGTAGAGTTTCTGCTGAGAGATCAGCTGTTAGTCTGATGGGATTCCCTTTGTGGGTAACCCGACCTTTCTCTCTGGCTGCCCTTAACATTTTTTCCTTCATTTCAACTTTGGTGAATCTGACAATTATGTGTCTTGGAGTTGCTCTTCTCGAGGAGTATCTTTGTGGCATTGTCTGTATTTCCTGAATTTGAATGTTGGCCTGCCTTGCTAGACTGGGGACGTTCTCCTGGATAATATCCTGCAGAGTGTTTTCCAACTTGGTTCCAGTCTCCCTGTCACTTTCAGGTACACCAATCAGACGTTGATTTGGTCTTTTCAGATAGTCCCATATTTCTTGGAGGTTTGTTTGTTTCTTTTTATCCTTTTTTCTCTAAACTTCTCTTCTTGCTTCATTTCATTCATTTCATCTTCCATCGCTGATACCCTTTCTTCCAGTTGATCGAATCGGCTACTGAGGCTTGTGCATTCGTCAAGTAGTTCTTGTGCCATGGTTTTCAGCTCCATCAGGTCCTTTAAGGACTTCTCTGCATTGGTTATTCTAGTTAGCCATTCATCTAATTTTTTTTTAAGGTTTTTAACTTTTTTGCCATTGGTTCGAACTTCCTCCTTTAGCTTGGAGTAGTTTGATCTTCTGAAGCCTTCTTCTCTCAACTTGTCAAAGTCATTTTCCATCCAGCTTTGTTCCTTTGCTGGTGAGGAGCTGCGTTCCTCTGGAGGAGGAAAGGTGCTGTGATTTTTAGGGTTTCTGGTTTTTCTGCTCTGTTTTTTCCCCATCTTTATGGTTTTTTCTACCTTTGGTCTTTGATGATGGTGACATACAGATGGGGTTTTGGTGTGGATGTCCTTTCTGTTTGTTAGTTTTCCTTCTAACAGTCAGGACCCTTAGCTGCAGGTTTGTTGGAGTTTGCTGGAGGTCCACTCCAGACCCTGTTTGCCTGGGTATCAGCAGCAGTGGCTGCAGAAGAGCAGATATTGGTAAACCGCAAATGCTGCTGCCTGATCGTTCCTCTGGCAGTTTTGTCTCAGAGGAGTACCCGGCCATGTGAGGTGTCACTCCGTCCCTAATGGGGGGTGCCTCCCAGTTAGGCTACTCGGGTGTCAGGGACCCACTTGAGGAGGCAGTCTGCCCATTCTCAGATCTCAACCTGAGTGCTGGGAGAGCCACTACTCTCTTCAAAGCTGTCAGACAAGGACATTTAAGTCAGCAGAGGTTATGCTGCCTTTTGTTTGTCTGTGCCCTGCCTCCAGAGGTGGAGCCTACAGAGGCAGGCAGGTCTCCTTGAGCTGTGGTGGGTTCCACCCAGTTCGAGCTTCCTGGCTGCTTTACCTACTCAAGCCTCGGCATTGGTGGGCACCCCCCACCCTCAGCCTTGCTGCTGCCTTGCAGTTTGATCTCAGACTGCTGTGCTAGCAATGAGCGAGGCTCCCTGGGCATAGGATCCTCCGAGCCAGGTGCAGGATATAATCTCCTGGTGTGCCGTTTGTTAAGCCTGTTGGAAAAGCGCAGTATTAGGGTGGGAGTGACCTGATTTTCCAGGTGCCATCTGTCACCCTTTCTTTGACTAGGAAAGGGAATTTCCTGACCCCTTGTGCTTCCCAGGTGAGGTGATGCCTTGCCCTGCTTCGGCTCACGCACGGTGTGCTGCACCCACTGTCCTGCACCCACTGTCTGACACTCCCCAGTGAGATGAACCCGGTACCTCAGTTGGAAATGCAGAAATCACCCGTCTTCTGCATCGCTCATGCTGGGAGCCGTAGACTAGAGCTCTTCCTATTCAGCCATCTTGGTTCCACCCTCCATGGGCCAATAAATTTTAAGGTAACAAAGAAGAAAATGTTTGCTTATATGGTTTCAGATTTCACATTGTAACTAACCTTTAAGAAACAGCCACTTGTTGAGCTTTGGTATAGCATCAAAGAACAATGTCTACAATATATGAAAAGGTTATTGAAATGATATTTTATTGTCTATTACATGTTTGTTTGAGGCTGGGTTTTCTTCATGTGCTTCAACAAAAACAACATATTTCATCAAATTGAATGTAGACATATATATGAGAATTCATAAGTTTTCTATGAAGCCAGACACTAAGATGTGCAAAATTGTAAAACAAGGTCTTCTTATCACCAATTTTTTTGTTGTAAAAATATTGTTTTTAGAATTCATTAATTTACTTAACAGTTTATTATAATTGTAAATGAATTAAGTTAAATTTTTGTATTCTCAGTATTCATTTCCAATATAATAGTGATAGATATAACCCACATGAACAGAAGTTCATTGGTGTCCTCACTGATTTTTAAGAATAAAAAGGGATTCTGAGGCAAGAAGTTTGAGAACTATTGGGCTATATAATCTAGTTTAGTATTTCTCAAAATGTATTCTTCAACAAGCCTCATCATAAACATCTGGATTTCTTTTTATAAACTGAACTTTCCTAACCCAAGATCTACTGGATCAGAGTCAATAGGTGGGGGCCAGTCCAGTAAACCTGAATTGCAAATAAACTCTGCTGGTTCAATCTTATGCATAACAAAATATTACAACTTATACTACAAATAAGAGACCTTCCATACTTTCTAAGATATATAATTTAATGAGAATCACATCTCATTGTGGGTTCTCTTCCTTTAATAGTTGTAGTCTGTAACTCTATTTCCTTCATAGGTAAGTGGTAATTTTTATCCTATCATATCTGGCATCTGAAGCCCTGCATTTAAAAGCTAGTATCAAATCTTTTCTCCTTCACTCAAGTACACATGTATACCTTAAGCACATCCCACATATGTGTCCCTGTTTCTATGGATACTCTCAGAAGGAGACATCTTCTGTGAGAGGAAAAGGGAAGACCCAGAAGGATCTGGTAAGCAGTTTTTTTATGATGAAGATTTCATTATGGATATGCTGACCAAATTATTGAAAATGCCCAGGGGATGAATTTAATCACTCAGAGTGAGAATATCTGGGTTTCTGTTTTTAAATTTTTTTCTTGTGGTAAAATACACAGAATGAAATTTACTACTTTAACCATTTACAAGTATACAGTCTTGTGACATTAAGTACATTCACATTGTTATGCAATTATCACCACCATCCATATCCAGAACTTTTTCATCCTCCCCAGTTAAAACTCTGTACCCATTAAACACTAATTCTGCTCTTACCCCAAGTCCTAGAACCACCTCTAAATTTCTTTTTTGGTCAACCATTCAGTCTGCAGGAGGGATGTTACAGGTGTTAGCTGGGATAATTGTGCTTCAGCATACCTGCATCAAAGTGTATAAGCATAAAGACCACCCTTCCCTGACAGGTGCATTGTTATATCACCTTTAGAAGTGAAAATTTTAATAAAATCTCCTCGTTACATACACTGGGTAGATAAAGTTGAAGCTCCATATTTTCCATTTTTCAGATGCACTATGAATTATGTATTTTAATGTATCAGTCCATTATATATTTTGTTATCTTTGGCCAGGGATATTATGGTTTACTCTAGAAAGTTCTAGAATCATAATTATAAACTTTGTTTAGTAGGGATCTCAAAGACTAATTACCCATCTGATACTTAGATATAGCAATGGAGAAACTCACTACCCACAGAAGCAGTACGTTTAATCTTTGGACTGCCCAGATTGTGAAAATTGTGTATTACATAAAAATCTGGCCCATATATCTCCAAAACAGCAGTCCTACTTTTATCACTAAGGAAACAGTGAAGACAACTATTGTGTTTTCCCTTGATCTTTTTTCTCTAGGCTAAACATCACTAGTTCTGTTAGATGTTCGTCAAACTAAAGGATAGGTGTAATTCCTTTAGCACTCTGCTCATCTCCCTGGAATAAACTCATTTCCTACTCTCTTTTCCAGGAGATTCTATACCAAGAAGTGTAGGTGATTTTTAAGATCAGACAGGTGAGATTGTTAGAGAATGTCTGACCAGATAGATTACATCCAAACTAGCACCTTCTTTATTCAGAATCCCATAATTAAGTGAGTACAGCCTAAGGCCATGTTTGCTCCTTTATCAGATGTGATACATGGCAGATTCATATTGATGTTGTTGTTATAAAAATCTATATAAACAATTTTCACACCTTTCCCAAGCTGTTCTTTCACAACTGTGTCTAATTTTTTCTAACCTAAGATCAGGAACTTACATTCTTACTAAATTTAATTTTGTTGGCTTTAGCCATCTTCCCAAGATGTTAATATCTTTTTTGAACCTTATCCTATTGTACAATATATATTTTATTCCTTACAGCATATACCGTCTGAAAATGTGGTAACCATTCATTTGATTTTCTCATTTAGGTAACTGGCAAAATCTGTGAGGAGGGCAGGGCCACTGAAAGGGGAATCCTTTGACACCTTTTAGAAACTTTCCAAATTAGTAGGGATTTAGAAAATCTACATACTTACAATCAGACTTCATTTTTTAAAATTTTATCTATAAGCTATCATATCCTCTTTCAAAAGACTTGATGAGGCCATTTGCTATCTCTGGGTTTTATTTACCCCTACCAATTTAATGGAAATTTAAAATGTATCACCTCTCAGGAGTAGGGTAACTATTTGCAAGATAAGGTCAATTAGATGTTGTGAGTTCCTTGGAGGAAAAGGGTTATATACCTATGATTATTAAGAATAACACAATAATTTACTCTGAAGAGTTCTAATCCTTCTGTAACTATTCTCATTTACTGGGTAAATGACTACATAGAACCAGGAGACTAAGCTAATAGAATTCTGAAACTCATATTGTGACCAGTAGATTTTGAACTTGAGTGGTTTTTTTTCCCTTTAAGATCAAGGGCTTTCCTTTTCTAGTAAAAAAAAAAAAAAAAAAAAAAAAGAAAAAAAAAAGAAAAAGAAAATGAAGAGCATCACTAGCTGTTCATCATGTTCTCATTAGTCCCTCACTTATCATTTATGCACGCGTAGATCAGTTATTGCTAGTATTTCTTCATGGAGGGGAAAAACAATCCCAGACATTTTTACATGAGGGCCTGATTTTTAGGCTCAAGTGAATCATCTAGTTATAAACACCAGGAAAATGGGTCATATGGCAGAGAACCTGACAGACCTTTTAATGACTGGGACAGACCCTTTATTTATTGGAGTGTGCTCTAGATTTGAAGGTCAAAGTTCTCATGTATTTTTCTTGGTCCACTTAACTGTATTATCTAAACTTGATTAAAAATGACCTTACGATGGCAGTTATTTTCTCGAAACTATTAGGAAATACTGGCAAGCAACTGAGAATAGTAGGAAGGCAAGCACTTAATGGGTTGGACTATCATAAAGACTTTGAGTTGAAGAGTGTGGGGAGGTGGCTTTGCTGTACAGAATATGAATCAATTACAAACACACTCTCTCCTACCAGGTCTGGGAGCCCAGAAGCCCCTTCACACCAGACTAAGGATGCCAGGAAAAATCAATAAGCTATTGAATTGGGTTCTCTGGGGGAAAACAGTGTATTTTGTAATTTCAAAATAGCTCTTTTATTAGAGGGCTGAAGAGGGTATAGCAGACATTACATTTCTGTAAAATATAAGCCTGGCAACATTCAGATCTGTTTCAAAATTAATAGAGCTTCAATCTTTTTTATTTTGGCAATAAATTGAGTTGTGATGCCTGCTAACTCTGTCTTCATTCTGATTTAGTAAGCATTTATTAAGAACAGTTTTGTATTTCTCTAACTGCATCACCAAAGCTTCTTTCTGTCCCCTGGACACTAAATTAAGTATAAGAGGGATTGCAGCAAAGCTAAATAAATAGATCCTTAATTTTCCCAAGCAACACACACACACACACACACACACACACACACACACACACACACACACACACCTATCTATCCATCCATCCATCCATCCATCCATCCATCTAGCTATAAAGTTAAGGTGTTGAGCACTGGAAGTGGAGGGAAGATGGTTTATGTGTAGGTTTAGTTATCAAAATCCACAGCATATAGGCTGACAGCTTTTGAAATACATAAACTGTTTCTCCCTCTCCTGTTTCCATAGCAACAGAGTGCACAAAGCCTTAGTTTTTGCACATAGAGAAAAAATTGGGAATGGAGTCTGGAATTGTCTGGAACAAAAGAAGTACACAGAAAATGGAAAATGAAGCATCTGTAGTCTCAAGAGCCTCACATTTCTTCACCACTCCTTGATGTTATTCCAAATATGTATTTGAAGGCATGTTGGGGTAGCTTTGAAGAGTTTGGTCAGGATCTGAAAGGTTAGGGCATCCGTGTCCACCTTTGATAAGCGAGAAGAGCCAGCACAAATAACTCACTGTCGTCTTTGTCTTGAGCAGTTTCTTTATGACTTCCTCTTTTCAGGTATTCTTCATGATCTGTTGTCCCTTTACCACACTGCAGGGTGATTATTAAGATCTTTGCATTTTCTTTTTTCTCCACCCATTTGATTACTTTAAAGAGCCAGTGATAATGTCCTAAATTCAATAAATGGAGGATGTGACATATTCTTTAAGCAAGAGGGTCACAAAGTGAGATATAATGATCAGCCAAGCAGCCAAAATCCAAAGCAGGGCTTCCCTGGTTGGGCAAGGGTTTAAAGGGCCGTATCAACCTTGAATGGATATATCTCATTTATTCCCATATAATCTACATGTATCTGTCTGGAGGTCTCTGTGTCCTTCCTACTGATTCATAAAAATTTCTCTGAGTTTGACTTAAATTTCTCTTCCCACAGGGCTAGATATATATGCGGAAAAATTTACTCAATGCAGTAAATATTTTACCAAACTATCCTTTCTGCAGATGCAAGAAAGTAAACTACAATTCGGTGTGGAATATCAGCTTTCTTTAAAACAAACCAGAACATTTTTTTTTAAGTGGAGAAAGTAAAACTAAATGACTCTCTTATGGGTAGCCCAGTAAGACATTAAAAGGAAGTGAGCATTGCCAGTTCCTAGCATCTCCTCACCAGTCTGGGAGCACTGAAAGTGGTGTAGTGGTGTACGTCATATGCCCCTTACTAATTAGTTGATGGTTATTTTGGTAGACAACAAATGTGCATCATATTCTCCCTCACCACCCCCTTAACAGCCAAGAATAAACAATTGTTATCACAGAAGTGCTTTTCGTAGAGGATACCATTGCACTTCAGTATGCAGCAGGTACAGAATAGCAAATGCCATGTACTCAATGGTCAATATTTAATAAAATTAACAATTTGTGCTGTTTTATGAAGAAAGGAAAAAAAAAAAAAGAATAAACAATTGTTGCCTGTCCAGTTGGGGACATTTCCTGAAGCAGAGTCATCATGACCCGGTATTTGAATTGGTTTTGCTTGAGTACTCCTGGAGCAAGAAGTTCATTGCTGATCTTCCCTAGGGTGAGGATGCAGATAATACTGCATTTGGGAAGTTTTACGAATCTTTTTATGGCTCTTGGCAGTTTGTACAGAATTCTTAAAGGGATTTTTCTAAATGCAGGACATGCCCTAAATATATAATGGCATGATAAACTGGACTAGCTCAGATGAAGCCATTACTGTCTATTTGAAATAATAAAGCTTTTAAAGAAGCATAGGAATGAAACCATACTTAACCAATAGACTACAATGGCCCCTAAGGGGCTTTTTGGTTTGATTGGGGAAATAATAAAACATATTTTTCAAAGTTGCCAAAACGTATTGACCAACTGGTCCATAAGTAAAATTACTAGGTTAAAAACAAACTTTTATTTAAAAGTAAAAAAAAAAAAAAAAAACAAATTCTACTTAATCAGCAGCCCTTAGAAAAGGAGCTTTAGAAATTTTCAACTTTTTAGTACTGGAGACCTACTACTGTTTGAATAACATGGGTTTTTGCTAGAGATGAGAGTAACCTATAGTAGTCTGTCTTCAAATACTGAACGTCCTTCTCTGGTACTTCTGTCTGTTTCTCTTGACATAAGTTAATATGAACTGAGAGAGAACTTGTTTTCTTAGCCTCTTCCTTTTTAATCCTTGAAATCTTGTTTTATCTCCACTACTAAAAGCAAGACCAAAGGACTCCTCCATGTGAGTCGAGCTGACCCCACAGACTAAGGACACACCTGGCCCACATTCTTTGAGACATTTAGAAGAGGCGAAACTCAGGGGTCAGTTGTCCTGGTATTGTTGGTGTCTCACAAATCAATAGTGGTCCTATGGCAGTATCTATTTACCCTATGACAGGCTGTCAGAGACATGCCCCTGTGAGGAAGGAATGCATCTATTAGGTTGGTGCAAAAGTAATCACGGTTTTTGCCCTTACTTTTGCACGAACCTAACAGAATTCTTCTTTCATGTGGCCCAGAACCCACCCTGTCATGGCTGACCGTGGTGACAGTCCTCTCGTTTCTGACTGTATGAATATCGTCTCTCTTCTCTTTAATCTTCAATATTTAAAAAAACCTCTTTTTCAGGTCCCTAAATCATGCCTTATAAAATCATTTCTGGCTTTTCTATGCATTCTTTAGCAATTTTAAAATTGTTCACTTCCAAGGGCCCGTGTCATGCTCTCCTTGTCATCACGTGCTCCTCTCATTCTTCTCTTTTCCCCCATTCTTTTTAACCTCTCTCACAGGCTCAGTGAAGTGGCTGAAAATTACTTGTGCTGAAAATCCAGAAGGTATTACTGCACTGTGGATTCATTTGCAGGCAGTTCAGCTGGAAAATCTGAAAATTGTGTTACTGTTTTTCTCTGATTCTCACCACTGGATATAGCATTCCTATAGGCTTTCTTAGCATTTTTTTCCCTTTCCCTACTCCTATTTCGGGAGCTTCTATGAAAGCATATCTTGAACCTCCTGGAAAAGTTAGCTGTTCCTAAAAGTCCCTCACACTTCCTTCTTGAAAGTTACACTAAAATTTACTAATGTGGTCCATTTGCCTCTGTATCTGCTTCTGGCTGAATGCCTTTAGGTAGGGCTCTCTTTAGTATGACCCATACAACATTCCCTCAACCTCCTAGAAATACAACCCCCTTTCCAATAAAAATCTTCATAGAGACCCAAATATTGTAGCCTACACTATGGAGACTGGGGAAGGCACTAGGAACACTACCTACTTGGTCTCCTCATAGCCTCACCAGCAGTGCTCCTTAAACCTTGAGGCCTAGGTCTTCTAGAACAATGTTTGAAAAGCATTGCTGTAAACTCTAAGTGATCAGCGTTAGTCCAGTATTAATCAAAGTTAGGATTACATAAATCCTATTATCAGTTACTTCCTAACTCACTCCTGCTGCCATATTGCTCTTAGCAGTTCTGATCTTGGCCTTTCCACCATTCCTTGATGAGTGACGTGAGATGGCTTCTACTGACCCACTTCCAGGTGATTATGTGGGTCCACAAAGAAGTCCCTCTCACAGTCATCATGAAACAGCAGCCACTGGTTGCTACATTTTCAGTTATCACATTTGTAGAACATTCAACAAATGATATATTAAAGACTTTAATGCTAAATATAGTTTTCAAATTGCCACTAGGAATTTATTATTTGGGGAAAAAGCTATCTTATCCACTTATAAAAATAGCCATAATTTCACCTTCTCACGGGATATTATCCGTGATGGCACTCTTTCTAAACCCAGGGGACAGTCAGAGAGAGAAAGCGCAGGTAGTGAAAGAAAAAAATGTAGAATAAAATCAAGATATCTATGGATACATTTATTTTCTGGCTTCAGATTCTCATTTCTTTCCCTTGTTATTTGTATTGCTTAATTATCATACAGTGAAACTGACTTTTTGATGTATAGTGTTATGAACTTTAACACCCGTATACAGTCATGCAATCACCACCAGAATCAGGACGCAGAGCAATTCCATCATTCCAAATACTCCCTCCGTAATACATCTTTATTTTACCTTCATTTCTGAAACATAATTCTGGGTTTACAGTTGTTTTCTGTCAGTGTTTTAAGAATATTTGCCACTTTCTTCTCATCTCCATGATTTCTGGTGAGAAATTTATTGTCAGTTGAACATTGTTCCCCTACAAGTAATTGATCGTTTTTCTCTGGCTACATTCAAAATTAGTTTTTTTTTTTTTTCTGTCTTTAGTTTTCAAGAGTTTCATTATTATATTTCCATGAATTTCTTTGAGTTTACCCTGAATGGTATTTGATGAACTTTCCCAAACTGTATGCTTACATCTTTAAACATAGTTTTCAGCCATTTTATATATATATAGTGCTACACTCTTCTTCCCTTCCTTCAAGATTCTGATGACACAAATATTAGACCTCTTGTACTGTCGCACAGGTCTTAAGGATCAACTCTTTTAAAAAACTCATTTACTCTGTGTTATTCATACTGGATGATTTATATTAATCATTCAGGTTCGCTCAAGTTGAGATTCAAATCTATCTCCAATCTACTGTTGAGCTCAACCAGCGAGGTTTTTATTTCTTATATTTTCCATTCCATAATTTCTATTTGATGGGATGGAAATAGAAATTATTTCCTCCTTATTTGCTAGATTATTTTTCCATTCACTATTAGAGTGCTTTTTATTACTTATTAGAGTATTTATGTAATGACTACTTCAAAGTATTTGTCAGATAATTCCAACACCTGTGTCTTCTTGGCATTGTTGTTTGCCTTCTCTCATGAGAGTCAAGGTTTTCCTTGTTTTCTCATATCTTTAGCAATATTGTACACTGAACATTTTAAATATGAGAATGTCAACCTCAACCTTGTTTTATTTTAATATTTTTATTTCAGTAAGTGATTTACATGGTTAGGTTCATTCTGAAAGTCCCAACCAACTTCTATGAGCTGTGTTCCTATGGCAGTTATGTTTTCAAAGCCTTTGTAAGTGCTATTCATACCCATCTCACATATGCACCACTGTGGGTAGTGATCTATTTCCATTTCAAAAGCCTTTGGTATGCGAGTTCGACCCATACATGCCAGCTTGAGTGAACCCAGGTATTTCTAAGAAATTTTATTGGGTAGCTTTCCTGAGGTTCTTTCTGTGCTATGTCTCTGTGACTTTCCAGTTCCCTGGGACTTCCCTTTCTGGTTGTCCAGCCAGAAAGCTGAGTTTTAGTTGCTTCATTTTGAATTTCTGTGACTAAACTGGGAGCCAAAAGGCAGAAGGGCAGAGAGAAAAAAAGGCACCAAAGCTTGATGCCACTCTTTCAGGATCACAACTCCACCAATTAAGAGCGGACAATTACCCTCCTTCTTTTGCTTTCTGTGGCCTCCTCTTGCATTGTGGCGTGTTCCACTGCTATGATATGACTGCTTGTAGGATAACGAACAAGGAAATAGAGGTAAGAAAAATACAACAGGGAAGTCTACACTCTCTCTGAGAATGAGAAGCTCTCTTTTTGATTCCCTGAGCCAAAACTAGCAAGCTTCTCCTGGAGCTCTCTGTTCTTTCTAATGCCTACTTTAAGGTTTCAGACTGCATTACATTCAGGCTAGGAGATACTGGAGAAGAAAAATGATAAATTCACCACCACTTTGGTGGTACTTTTAATTCTTGTCTTCTTCCCCAATCTGCTTACTACTATTTTCTTTTCAAGATTCTCAAAGAGCTGCTGCATGCCTTCTGTTCACATATTATAGTTGCATTCAGTAGGAGAGACCAGACATCTTTTGCTGAAGCAGAACTCCATCATTTCCTAAACGTGGGGAATCTCCAAACAGGGCTATCATGTATAATTGTACAAAGTCACTTTGCCCTCCTTCATGGGGATTTTGTCACATCAACTATGCTGTGAATGGCATCTTTCTGGAATTAAGTAGTAGATAAGCTCTAACAACTACACAAAGGAATCTTCTTACTTCTATCCATGTTTTCTTCTCTCTCTTTACATACCTTCCCTGAGTGATCATATACAGTTTTATAATGCACCTTTGTTATGCACCTGAATCTCAGATTTATTGGGTCTAGCTCCATCCTTACAGTGAGCTCTGATCCCACATTTTCAATCACCTGATGAATATTTGTACCTGGATACCTCACTTTTACTTTTACATACAACAGGTGAAAGACAAACCTTGTCATCTTTCCCATAATTGCTTTTCCTGACTTCACCATTTCTTACTGGAACATAATTATTCTTTTACTATCTATCAAGCTGAAAGTCACCTTTGACTTATTTTCCCTCATTCAGCAAATATAACCGGTCAAGTGCTATTCATTTTCCCTTTTGAATTTTCTAATTCACCTGATCATTTCTATTTTCTGAATATTAGTCCAAGTCCTTTATATGCTAAGTCAAGATAATAACAGTAGACACTATTACTAATATTATTGCTATCCCTATTCACGATCACCGTCATCACCACCACCATCCTTATCATTCATTGGATATCTATTACAATCCTTTTCTAAATACATTGGGTATATGTGCTAACCACAATCTTGGAAGGTAGGATAAGTGAAACACAATTCCATTTGTAGTTGTCCAGTGCATGTAATGCATAAATCTTCCTAAGTGGAGAATGAAGGCTAAAACAAAGCCAGGATTATACTCCTCTTTCCTCATATGCAAATAATGTTGCAAAATCTACTCAGAGACCTAGAGGAAAGTTTTTCTGTTTTTTGTTGTTGTTGTTTTGTTTTGTTTTTTTGGGTTTTTTTGGCACAAAGGTGCTGTCTGCTTCCCAAGCAATGTAGTGTGCTCCTGGGCTTCCCCGGCCCTATGGGGTTCCTTTTTCTAATTCACATAAAGATATGTTTATATTGATGGTAGATTACACAGAAAGGACAGGAGAAACTTTCTCAGGGCAATATTAATAGTCACATTATTGAGATACATTTGGAATTCTGGTCTGTCTCCTATATAATCCCCCTAGATCTGGTTTCCCATAAAACCCTTTAGCACATTAACATCAGAATAATTGTCATAGCCTATTACTTAAATTGTGTAATTTTGCCACTCCAAGACCTTCACTGACTTCCTCTTCCCCATAAGATGAAGTTTAGATACCTTGGCTTGAAACTTAGAACACGTGATGGTTTGATTTCGGCAAAACCTTTTGATTTTTTTTTTTCTTTTTTTTTTTTTTTGGAGACAGTCTTGCTCTGTCGCCCAGGCTGGACTGTTATAGGCTCACTGCAACTTCTGCCTCCCGGGTTCCAGTGATTCTTCTGCCTCAGCCTTCCAAGTAGCTGGGATTACAGGTGCCAGCCACCATGTCCAGCTAATTTTTTATTTATTTATTTTTTAATGGAGATGGGGTTTTGACATGTTGGCCAGGCTGGTCTTGAACTCCTGACCACAGGTGATCTGCCTGCGTTGGACTCCCAAAGTGCTGAGATTATAGCCATGAGCCACTGCACCCAGCGTGGTATTTTTTTTCAACTTGTCTAATATTTTGTTCTAAATAGAAGAATCTAGTATTCCCAGATATGACATAATTGTTTGCTTGATTGTTGCCTTTGCTCTTATTTTCTGTATCAGAAAGTCTTCCCTTTCCATACTTACCAGCTGTACCTGTTCTTATTCTCCAGGCTGCCTTTCCATTAAGCCATTCCTAACTACCCTACCAGGGTAATCCTCTCTGGTCTTCCATCAGATTCTTTGTGCTTCTCTTATAGTTATATCATTTGCCGTCATGTTGCCTCATCTATGACTAAGATTCACGATCTCCTTTCTGGGAGATGCAACTTAAGTTTACATTAACATGTATCTTTGAATTCCTATTACACCCAGTGTTGTACTGGATATATAGTAGGTGTCGATAAAGATCCTCTGAAAAAAGGACTCTGTTACATTGAAATATCAAAAAATGGATCGGGTGCAGTGTAAAGGCCCTCAAAATGCCATCTGCACATTTCAGAGATAGTTGTCAACTACATTTCCTCACAGGTTGCTGTGTGTAGACTTAATAGAACCCCAATTTAGGCATAAGTTCTTTAAATCACCTGCTTCAGTTCTGAGAATGGGAACAGGTTCACATATCCATAATCTAGTGGACATAAAATTGTAAGTCCTAAAAAATTGCCAAAACCCTGGTTTCCATTTTCCCTGAGGATTATTTTTGTAGGTATTATCTCTATAGGAGTTTTGGAACTGTTTCTTTGACATCAGAACAATCGTAAAAGGGTAAAAATTAAATATATCCAGTCAAGCTATTACTGTGTTTATATAATATCAACTGCTAGCTTGATGAATTATCTGTTATTTCTTCTATACCTGTTCCCTAAAAGCACACATGCAATGTGAATTGATTGAAAAGGTTTATGTAATAAAAATAGTGCATACTAAATATAAAAAATTAAATATATAAAAGTATGTAAAATTATCTTAAAGAAAGATATTTTTAGTACTTGGGACATTTTATCCTAATAAGATAAATTCATATTATACATTAAGTTTCTGTGTTTTTATCTCTCTAAATTTTATAGTCATTCAGTCATATGGTTAAATGTATAAAATATCACATATGCTGGTATCATATTCCATACTGGAGCATGTATGTTAACCTTCCACCACAAATGGCTATTTGGTTGGTTTTTATATTTTTTGTAATAGTATGTTAAACATATTTATACAAAAATATTTTTCCAAACCTCTGATCAAGGCAGTTCTTGTAGTGATCCTATAAGGTCAAAGTATATATACATATTTGGGAATCCACTGCATACTAAGGCTCTTCTATTTCACCAGATTTGCTCTGGAGGATAGCTGCTTTGTTTTTGTCCATTGAAATGTAAGTTTGAAACAACAGGTTTTTCTGAATAACGTTTCGCTCTCACATTCCATTACATTAATGTACCGTATTTTATTTAGCAGTATGTCTTAGTCCATTTTCTGTTGCTCATAACAGAATACCTGCAACTAATTTTTAAGAAACAAAATTTATTTCTTTCACTTATGGAGGCTGAAAAGCCCAAGGTCAAGGAGTTGCATCTGGTGAGAGCCTTCTTGCTGGTGGGGCTCTGCTGAATTCCTAGGCATTACAGGGCATCATGGAGCGAGAGGGCTGACTGAGTGGGCTAGCTCAGGTCTCTCTTCCTCTTTATATGATTCACTAGCCCCATTTCCATAGTAACCCATTAATTCATCAACTCATGAATAGATTAATTAATTAATGAGGGTGTAACCCAATCACCTTTTAAAGGCCCCACCTCTTAATACTACCACATTGGGGATTAAATTTCAGCATGAATTTTGGAGGTGCCAAACATTCAGATCATAACATAACACTACTATTTTGGTCATTTGGGCTGTTGCAAAGTTTATTATAATAAATACTACTTCTGTAATAGTCATTTTGATGCATAAACTATTTTTAGCACATTATTTTATTTTTTAAATAGATTCCCAGAAGTGAAGTTACTGAGTTTAATCAACAGCAAACACTTTTTAAGGTTCTTAACACATATATCTAGAAACCAAGTACCATTTTATTCTCTCGCTACCAGTATATCATGGGTGTACCTTCCCCATCACTAAGCATTGTAGTGAATAAATAATAGTATTATTAAGTTTACCAATATGACAGGATGTTTTTTAATTTTGCATTTTTAATAATAAGGGATTGAGTCTTTTTCAAACTCTTATGGCCCATAATTCTTCTTCTAGAATGATTACGTGATTTTAATAATTGGTACATACAGCCCAATGTTTTATTTCTGGCAGTGAATTTGATTCTCATAAATTAGTTTACATTGACTCAGAGGAGGGCCTTGAAATAATACATTAATAACTAAGATTAGTCACATAGCACTTCATAATTTATGCTCCATTTTAATGCATTATGTATATCATTTGATCTTTCAAGAATTCTAGGAGCAACAAAATTAAGATGATTCTCCAGTGTAGGTGAGGACACTTTTGAAGCATTGTTCACGTCAAGGCAGAGCCACATGAGGACATTTATACGTATCTAATAGCACACAGCTAAATTCAAAGCTTATGACCCATAGGCTGACAATCTTTGTTCAGTCTATAGTAGAACCATTCAATAGCTGGTCCCCAGAAAAGCAGCATTGGTATCACTGAGAAGCTTTATTTATTTTTTTTAGATACAGTCTTGCTCTGTTGCTCAGGCTGGAGTGGGGTGGCATGATCTCGACTCACTGCAACCTCACCTCCTGGGTTCAAGCAATTCTCCTGCCTCAGCCTCCCAGGTAGCTGGGACTACAGGCACCTGCCACCACCCCCAGCTAATTTTTGTATTTTTTAGTAGAGAGGGGGTTTTGCCATGTTGGCCGGGCTGGTCTCGAACTCCCTGGTCTCAAGTGATCCACCTGCCTCGGCCTCCCAAAGTGCTGAGATTACAAGCATGAGCCACTGCATTCAGCCTACCGAGGAACCTTTTAGACCGTTTTAGAGCTTCAGGCCAGGGTCTTTGGCCCAGGTGTTTTCTATGCACACTAATGTCTGTGAAGTACCACCTTAGACTAACAGAGTATATGTAAAATCAAGTGTGGATAACTTTCCCACAAAATTTGTATGTAATACCAACAAGGAAGAAATAAATGATGAGTCTGAAGATTCTTCAAATAATAAATAAACTACTAGTGGAAATTTATTGGAATTAAATTTTTTTAAAGAAGGAAATTATAGATTAAAAAGTGTTCTTTAATATCCATCAATTAGTCTTTTTCTACAGACAAACATGGACATTAACCAGGAGCTCTGCCTACACTTAAAAATATTTCTTCTAGACCCATGAAAATTTCTCTTTCTATGCAAAGGAATCATTGGTGGAGGTTTTTCAAAATGCAGAGGTAACTTTGCTAGGCTTCCACTTTAAGTGCCTCAAGCCCCAGACACAAACACAGAACAATAGCATCTATGGCTGTTTGCATTTCCAGTCAGTAACACAGACTCCCAGCCTCAGGATTTACCAGCCATTAATAAAAACGGTCCTAGAAGGAAGACAAAATGCATCTTATCAATCAAGAAATGAGGTGCTTTATTTGAGAATGTGCTATGAAATGCAGTAGTTTCCCCTATCTGGAGTTTTCCTCTTTTTCAGTTTCAGTTACTTGTGGTAACATAATTTTAGAGGGGGAGATAACATTCACAAAACTTTAATGATAGTATATTGTTATAGTGGTTCCATTTTATTATTAGTTGCCATTAATGTCTTATTATACCTTATAAACTTTGTGTTAGGTATGTATGTAAAGGAACAAACATTCTTTATAACAAAAATATATAATATTTAATATATATAAGGTTCAGTGTAATCCAGTTTCAGGCATCCACTGGGGGTCTTTGGATATACCCTCACACAGATAAGAGGGGATGTGACTCTTTTTTGGGATGTTGGTCATCTCTGCTAATATGTCAGGATCTCTTTTCTTACAAGTAAATAATTTGATGACTAAGTTATAGGGCATTCCCAGGCTCAATATTCTGTTGTGTTCCCTTCTAAAGAAAATGAGCGCCCTAGATGACAGGGCCTGGGATGGAAGGAATGAAGTAGCCAGTGGACAAAGGGAATATGATTTAAGGAGTAGAGGAAACAAAGATAAATTTTGTTTGAGTTATAATTTTGCCTAGAACCAGACCTCAATTTTGAGCAATAGGTTATAATGTGCCATCACTCTGGGCACTATATTTTTTATTATGAAGCTTTTCACTTTTATATATAGTCATTTTGAGATTCTTTAATGTACATTTGATGTTCCTCCCAATATAGGAATAGTGGCATCTCTCATTTTGTGAAGAAATGCTTTATTTTTTGTTCCTGAAGGACATTATCTGCTTAAATGTGTTCTCTTTGGCATTCAAACAGAAGTGCTTGATATTCTTACATCCTGTGCATATGAATCTAACTAACATGTCTCAAGAGACCAGTACATAGGAATTTCTTGTCAGCAATACTGCGCCTTGTGCGATTCTGGTAGATTTATGGCTGCACAGTCCCCTGGTCAAATTTGGCTTATTATTCTGAATCCATTTTTGTAATAATGATGCTGGTAATGCTGTAATATATTATTTTAATAGGATAATACATTGAACTCTTAATTTCTACAGCATAAATACATTATTCAACTACTGCATTGTGTGCAAACAAAGGAAGAGGAAACTAAAAAGATGTCTCACTAAAAATTTCTATAATTGTCAATTAGGTAAAAATTTATAGAAGTTGATTGGACTATTAACATAATTTTTATATGTAATAGCTTTCTAATCAGAAATAAAATGTTCCTGATTTTTATAATATTGTCCACACTAGTTTCTGAATTGATATTTTGGGCAAACCATAACCAAAAAGAATAAGAGTAAGACTAACTACAGGACATGGCAAGTAGAATATACCGTCTCTGGGATTAGAAAACTTCTTTTTCAGAAGCAATAATTGTATAATATGTGCTGAGAACTTCAGGAAATGCACAAAGTATTCTAGCAGCTTCTCTCTAAATTCTTTTCGCTAAGTCTTGCCAGACAAAATATCTGTCTTACTCTGACTTACTTGGACTTTATTCCTTTTATGTTATGAGTCTGCAAAGCTAGAATAAATGGGGCTTGTGTATGTTTGTGCGAATTGTGTGTGTTTTCTTATAATTTAAATAAAATTGCCAACAGGCGAGTGGTTCTATCTGACTAATCCCATTTTGAAAAGGTATTGGCTTTGAAAAGGTATTGGAAACTTAGTTGTCTTTGATAACATTAAATGGGTAAAATGTAGCATGCTCTTACATGCAACTTTACTATATCAAAAATTATATTCTACCTATTAAAATCCATGAGTACAAAACTTTGTATTTACAATGATTTTAAATTTTTACAAATAAAAAATTAAATAACAATCACCTTACTGTTACTCTGAATCTTTGCATAGCTTAGACCTGATTTTATATCTATTTGAGATGCCTCAACCCCAAAAACAAATTAATTAAATCTTACAAAGAAAAATTGGAATAGCTTCCATTTTCATGCTTTTTAAGATGGAGGAGTTCTAAATTCATTGATTGTTTACTCTGTATAGGCATTTTTTCCAAGTACTAGAAAATACATTACAAGAGCCTCTAATGTTCCCTTGCCTTCCTTGTATTTTTAAGAGAAACAACATTACATTTATCCAAAAAGAAAAAAATTAAAATTTTGGGCAACTAATGACAGTTCAGTAAATACAAAGGCTTTGGGGTTTTTCCCCATTGCCCTTGCAGGTATCTTCAGGCCTTTACTTCAGGGAAGTTTTCTTTCATCTCTGCTCCATGCCCTTTCTTTCAACCCATTTAGAAACTTGGCCACAGACTTAAACTCCAACCTTTCAAAGACACTGACTTTGCTGGCAGGAAGCATAACCTATGAATAAACAAGGCAGGTTTGCTTGTAAGTATCACACTTTTAATTTCAACCAACATTCTTCTTTTTTCTGGAAGTTAGTACCTGATTAGAGCTGTTCTCTTTGCTAATTCAGCTCTCTGGGTAATAAATATTTTATCTTATCAATTAACATGAATTTCTGTGATCCAAAGATATTTAGATCCTTAATTGGATAGTACATCTAAATTGGTTAATCAGAGTGTTTTCTGGCAGTTTCTGAGTCAAAGTTATACTTCGTCTCTGGTTAGCCTTTGTAATATTCAAGATGAGCAACTTAAAATTCTTAGTTCAAACTACTTACAATCTGTGTTAATCAAAATGCTGTAATTAAATTGGGCATGGACTTATTCTGTAACCTTATCCACTTTGCATTTATTAAGTTGTCTGTACATGAATGTTTGACACTAGTACAGTCTTTACATATTAATGCATAGGGAAAAAAAAGAAGATGAAAGGAACAGTTGGAGTCAAGAAAAAGTAAAAGCAAGGAGCAATTAAAAAAAAAAAAAACCTTAAGAAAGTTAGGAGCGTATGCGAAGAAAAATAAACTTGTCAAAGCAGTTACTTACCAGCATAAAGTAGCACAATTTATACACAATCTAAAGCTCTAAGGAATGAGTAGCCATAACAAGCTTTTGTACAATAAAGATTAGAATCCCTGTGAAGCAGTTTCCCATGTTTTCCTTTCTCTGCTTTTGTATTTTACTTTTAAATGATCACAAAGCTACAAAATATGTTAAAATTGAAACAAAGCAAAACAAATACAAAACCTTTTTTTTTTTTTTTTAACTTTCATGTATAAGGAAAAACAGCACACATCTAAAAGTCTGATTTTGCCCCTCTAATAATCAGCCTCCCTATGGTTTTGGTATAAAATGGTGTAGATCCAAACAACATCACAAAATAATGTTTTGTGCTCCACACACAAGAAAAGGCTTCTTAGCATAATCTATGAAAGTTTCAAGTGGTTATGTTGCCAAATAGCTTGGCTTTTGCTATAAAGAATAAAGAAGGAGAGTGCATGAATCTAAATGTATAGCTAGTGTCTGTCCTTCCTCCAGATAGAGAAATTATATTTGTTGAGACACCGTACTGTTGAGATTCGTAGAGAGAGTATGCCCTCAATTTCACTGCACTATACTAGTGTTCATTCAACTGATGAAGTTCTCAACTCAAAGGGCAACATCCACTTTGTTCTAAGTTCCTTCTGGAATGGAAAAGCTGACAAGGGAAAACTTACACAAAGGATATTGTGCTGTTAAAGTTTGTTCAAAGCCACACTTGTCAGATCTCTTTGAAATGAAATTGAAAAGGAAAAACCAATTTTCTTTGAGGACAAAGTTCATCTCATTTGGTGTGCTGCACCTGTCTAATTTTCTTCTTTGAGAAAGAAATCTTGACTAGGAAAATCTGAAAAAATAGTTTATAGCAGTATAGGTATGTATCATAATGTTTAATTCAGACCAGTGTTACATTCCGAGAAAATAAATATAAGTGAGTTACTGCCTGTTTGAAGCTGTGATAAATACCTAGTTTGGCTGAAATTATTAGACACCATTATTGTGTCTCCAAAATGTCTGTCTCTGAAGGGCAATAGTCAGAACTATCCTGAAATGAGAGTGCTCTAATGTTTTCTTTTGTCAGTATTGTGCAGATGCACAATATGATTCAGTATATTATCAAATTGAAAACCAAGATCCTTCTGAAGAGTTCCAGGTAAATATCTTGTATGTTTCCAAACTTGGAAAAAAAAAGCATCTATTTCCAAGGAGCATATTATTAAAAATATAGAGTTATATTAAAAATATACAGTTATATTAAAAATAATGACTGGATGTTTAAAATGCCACCAAACGATGCTTTGAATAAGTTTGTATCAATAGCAAACAAAAGAGCTTTCTGTGTTTGATTTTACAATTTCTTGTAAATAGGAGTGTTATAAGATTCCAGGTCAACTTAAAATAAGAAATAAAAGTGAATATGTCACTTAAACTAGAAAGAAATATAGCTGTGACCCCCAGACAAGGTCTTGTATTCAAGATAGAAAAATGTTATTTTAGCCAACAGACAAAAAAATAATGAAAACAAACCCAAGGGTAATCCTCTCCTCTAATGCATTTTGTCACCTATTTCTCTCTTTTAGTCTGTGTTTCTATGTCAGCCTTCCTTGTTCAACCTCACCCTATGTGATTGGCTACGTGTTTATAAATAGATAGATAGATCCCATTTATTGGCAATAAATGATTACAAATGAGGAAGTAGTTTGAAAATGGAAAGGAGAAGAAAATTATATCTTATCTGTTAGATCATGGGAAGAAGAATATCTTAGCTTTTGCCAGAATCTCTCCAGAAATGTATATTCTCTAGCTTTCTTCTTTGTGATGTTTTCCACTTGGAACTACATTGCCAATCCCTTTTTATTTGTTCTGTGTCCAAATGTGAATACAACTGGATTCTTTTGACTGTTATTATTCTGCTTGTATCTAAACAAATTGTTTAACATATCCACACCCTTTGGGTAAAGTTCAATTCCTTTTAAATACAGTGTTCACCATGACCTTGAGAGCAGAAGGAAAAAAACAAAACAAAACACTGGCTATTGAAACGTTCAGACAGCAGCTACCTTCCTTTTAGAATTAAAATTCAAATGACCAGTTGGGCATGGTGGCCAATACCTGTAATCCCAGCACTTTGGGAGGCTGAGGCAGGCGGATCACTTGCAGTCAGGAGTTCGAGACCAGCCTGGCCAACATGGTGAAGCCCCGTCTCTACTAAAAATAAAAATAAAAATTAGCTGGGCATGGTGGTGCATGCCTATAATCTCAGCTACTCGAGAGGGTGAGGCAGGAGAATCACTTGAACTTGGGAGGCAGAGGATGCAGTGAGCCGAGATCGTGTCACTGCACTATAGCCTGGGCGATAGAGCAAGATGGTCTCAAAAAAATAAGTAAAAAATAAAAAATAAAAATTCAAATGACCAAAGTCCTGAAAAATCAATGGAGAATCTTCTCAGAGTAGAAATTATTTAAGTGAAAGGCAAGCTTTCTGATTTTCATCCCATTTTTGTTTAATTTTTATTTCCTTTTTTCTCCATCTGTTATAGAGTAAATGTGTTTCAATTTAGTGAAAACATCTTCAGAAATTAACCATCCCTGTTATAGTTTGAAAATTCATGCTATTTGTGCTCAATATTTGTAAGAATCATAATTTATTATGTGCCTGTGTGTAAATTAATCTGTTGTCGTATCCTTCAAAGTCCATGAGTCCCAAGTAGTGTTTCTGGGGGAGCACCATCTTTACTTCACATGCACTGTGCATTCCTCTTGTGCCTCCTTATATGCACCCTAAATATTAATATTTGCTGAATGAATAAATGAAGATATGTGACTTTCCCTCTTCCTTTTGAACATCACTCTTTGTTTTTCCTCTTATAATGCCCAGTGCACTAAAGTCATGTCAAAGGAAAGAATATTCTCTTCTTCACAGTCCGTATACTAATTAGATACTCTTCTTTTTGGCCCATCTTCCCCAAGGGATAGTAAATGAAGCACCCACTCTATGAGACCCAATTCTTTCCTGACTGAGATATTGTCTATAGGCTTCATGTTTACTTCACTAATGAGTTTTTTCTCTGTAGCTTTTACATCTTTATAGTAGGTCATAAAGAACCTCTAACAGAAAATGAACCAATAGTAGCTATACTTTATTTCATGTTTCTGTAATACCTCTGGTCACAACCATGTCTGTTTCCTGTCCTTTTCTTTCAATAAAGGCTTACAACTTGGGATCAAATCATGTGTCCACATTTGCTGCACAGAACATAGTATCAATGCATTGGTACAAAAGCCATTCCGCCTAAACTCCTGTACACACCACTCATTCAAGAGTATTTCTAGACTCTAGTGTTAATGCAGTGCTTTGGAGACTGTAAAGAGGCACAGTGAAATAATCCCTACCCTTAAAAGAAGAGATAATTTTTTGTTTTCTAAAGTATTTTCACATTAATTACCTCATTTGACTTCCTATAACAACCAAGAGAAACAAGGAGAATAATTATTACCACAGGCATCTTCCAAACGAGAAACCTGAGCCTAGAAATTGAAGTCACACTACCAGTTATGCCAAGACCTCTACAAAACACCTAGGACTTTGATTATACCATTGAATAGCTTCTCCTTTCTATAGCATAGAGAGCCAAGCATCTTGAGTGGTGAGTTGCTTCTCAAGCTGCACAAAAATATTTATTATAAATGTTTCTCACTTATAGAATCTATAACAGGTCATACATTATAGGTATTTTAGACCTAAATGGAACCATTCAGTTCCCAAGGTTTGTAGTTTCTAGCCCTGCTAAGCGTCAAACCACGATCTATTGTTTGAAGATCAGCAATGATAATTCTCAAAGCTGAAGAGTTTAGAAGATAACTACGGTTATACATTCCCTCATTCACCTTCCTACCTTTTTGGTCCTACCTCATTTCATTATCCTCTTACTGCAATAGCCTTTTACAATTATCATCTATCTTTCCGTCTCCCCTCCCACACACCTATCCATTTACATTCTGTTGCAAGGTAAGCCTTTCTAGAGTATAATTATATTTCAGTAATTAAGCTTTGCAGAACACTTGGAATGTTCCCCATAGCCTACTGTATTAAGCTGAAACTCCTTAGCCCCTTCATAAACTGACCACAATTTACCTTTCCATCCTTTGCTTAGCCTGCAATGCAGATACACAACTTCCTGCTTTCTGTTCACTCTCCTCTGTTTCCCACTTTGATGCTTTTCTTGCTATGTCTTCTGCCTAGAATATTTACCTTCATCCAGACCCTTTTCCATGCTATTTTTAGCATAAATAACAATAAAATCTTTATTATAAGCCTCCCCTGAGGCTCCAAATAGAGATAAATATAACTTACTTTGAACACACACACAACTTTATTTCTTCCCTGGCATTTATGAAAATATCACAGGTTTACAGACAAAACAGACAGGCAGATGGAATTAAGTTTAAATCCTGACCTGGTCAAACTTGGGCAAATTATTTAACTTCTCTAAGTATTCATTTTCTTATCTAGAAAAGCTTTGCATGTTTTTTGTAAGGATTGATGGTTATCCACATACATGCTTTTAGCCAATTCCTAGCATATATTAAGACTCAATGAATGTCAGCTCTTATTTTTAGATTCTGTTTTGCATTATATTTATATCTGTGTATATTATACAAACATCAGTATATTGTCTGCTTTCTGTGAGGGCTGCAACTATGGTTGCTATCTTCATTTTTCATCTTTGTATCCACATAGCTCTTGAGACCAAAACCAAGTTTATTGGCAGTGATTATTAGTCCCACTGCACACCTATTTTATCATAGCCGAATTATGGACAATATCCATATCAGTGAATTGCAAATCCCTAGTAATCCTTAGTAGCAATACCATAAAATACACTGTCCTTTCAGTTCCAGAATAGCAAAATCAGTTGGGTCAACTTATAAATCTTCTAATTATAGTTTCTTAGTTAAAATTTGGTCAGATAGGAAATCTAGGAAAGCCTAAAATGCAATTAATATAGCTCAGGAAGTCAGCCATTTAGATAGCATTGGCAGCTATAAAAATAGAATGGGACTGGAAAATTGTTTGCTCTATTTCCCCAGGATATTACTAGGCCTGCTTTTATGTCAGTCCAGGCTGTGCCAACCATGGAGAACATGAAGTGGTAAACCAAAAAGGTAGTAAAGTTGACTGCACCCAAAGTAAATTGGGTAAGTTCCATCGCAAATGTGCTTTTAGTTGGATTGAAAAGAAATGGAATGTCATGAAGACTTATGGAGGGGATTAGATGATGTCATCATAGCCCTCTCTGCAGAGGATCTATAGGTCATACGTAATAATTATAGATAATTATATTTATATATGTATTATACACACATATGACCATTAAAAGAATAATATAATTACCAATTTCTTCTCAGCTTTAAAATTGATATACCTAACAGAAAAACATATCTTTTGACTAAAGTATCTGAGAAAAAAGGCACTATCTATCTCTGTTTTTAAGTGAGGGCAAATTTTTTTTTTAACATATAATGTGTTGGTGAAAGGACTTTGTGGGCACTTATAATATTTAACGGGCACTTATACATCTAGAATTTTTTTTTTACAGTGAATTGGGAATTAAACCTTCCTATTTAGGGATGAGAGTGGCATTTAAAAGCCTCTAAAATATTTACAATCATTGTGTGAATCATAGACTAAGGTTATAAATCCAGGGGCAGAAATACTTGCTACGAGGCTATTAAGGTAATCCAGGTAAGAGGTAATGACAGTCAGATTTGTGGTAAGGGTACTGGGTGGGGCAAAATATGGAGTAGCTGGGCCATGTGATTGTGCCTCAAGCATAAAGGATTCTCAAATTTTGGCTGCTGCCTTTGTAATTTGTATCAGAGATCTGTGCCTCATAACACATATAAACTAATATGGAATTATGTTCATACCCTTCCTCTAATCCAAGAGAGAGCTAAAAGCAATAGGATATATGAAAACGAGAGGGAACTCAAGCACTCTACCATGTTTCCTGGCCCTTACTGATACTCACATAGGCCTGAAATTAGAGAGAGAGAGAGAGAAGCAAAGACTCAGGATTCATTCAGGTAAAAAAATAAAATGAATGGGAGTTGATGTGCTTAGACATGGGACAGAAGGGGAAAAAGTGAAATATAAGAATCTAACAAGTTTCTGGCTTTGGTAACTGGATGGACTATGGCACCATTTGTGGAAATGGAGAGCAGAGGAGGAAGAGCAGATTTTGGCGCTGATATTTTATATTTACTTTTAGACACGTTAAGTTAAAATAGGGCAGGAAAATACACGTATCCTGAAGGCCATTAGGCTTTTTGAGTCTGAAGCTTAGGAAGAAGTTGTTGCTGGATTAAGAAGTCATCAATGAATGTTGAATTACATTTTCTACAGGAAAATTGTTTAACTCAACAAGAGGATAGAACCCTCAGTAAAATAAGCATTTGATCTTCAGGCAGAGAAAAGAATGCCTTAAGAGGAAATGACCAGGGAAATGGGGAATAAGGAGTGACTGAGATCACGAGAATGAAGTATGTTCAAAAGAAGGAGGTCACCACAGTGTTAAACGTAGCTGAGCTTTCAAGTAAGTTAAGTTCAATAAGGTTTCCATTTGCTTTGCTTTAAAAGAAAAAAATGTCTGTAGATGACTTTAAAAGAAGAAGCATCAGTGGTGTGAGGGGCCTGGAGTCTGGCTTTCTGTATAATGACAAACGTCTTATATAATTTTCCATAATTAAGAAGCTTGGCTATGGAGGGGAGCATAAAGGATTTGAATGAGAAGAAAGTTTTTCAATTTCTTTATCCCACTATTTCTAATATATCATATGTTCTTTTATTTATGGGTTCACTGATACAGGAATGGCTTAGTTTGTACTGGCAAATAAGAACTATATATATAGTTGGCATCGTTCTAGTTTTGACATTTCACACTAGGTACCCAATGACTAAGAACAGAGAAGTTTTTATATTAACTTTGTGTTGACTTCATAGAATAAAATAATCAAAATATATATATATATTTTAACTGTACTATATTCAGCAAGTCCAGTCATTGGAATTTGCCCCCACATACCTTCAGGCAATGAAGAGATTTTTTTAATAGATTTCCATATTAAAGGTAATAGATATTTTATGATCTTCAGAAAATAAAATGAGAGGATAGACATGTTAGCAATAAAAATTGTAATGGTTCTAATTATAATTTTTCAGTTTTTAAAAATAGGTGTTGGAAGAAATTTTAGTAAATTCTATTAAATAGTGTACCATGTCTCACCTTTATAGTAACTTCCATGATCCTGGGTGTAGAATTATGACATATGCTGCTTAATGGAAAACTGTTGTTTTTTTTCTTCAGAGCATGAAATAGATTTCATCAATATGAAGAAATACATACAAATCAATTCTCTTGGTCTGTAAGCTACAACTAGAATTACATGAAGTACTTTAGAAACTGCTTACTTTTTCATACCACAAATAAAATACTGTGAGAACCAACTGTTTGTTTGGCTTGTGACCTCATTGTATTAATGCCATAAAAATGAAAAACTACTTATAGGTGTCAGTTATCACAATAATAATATTTAACAGCTATATAGGGCTTTACAACTTATGAAAAAGTTAGACATCTGATACCTCAAGTAAGCCTCAGAATGATCCTATGAATTAGTCAAGGCAAGTATAATTATTGTCATTTGACAAAAAGGAAACTGAAGTTCAGTGTTATTGTGTGGTTAGTCCAACTGCACTGGGTTTAGTGAGTGACAGACTTGGAAGTGTTTAGGAACAGTGAAGCAAAACAAATTTTTCTCTTGAATTGTTTCTAACTATTTGGGAAGACCAGCCATGTGAAACCTTAAAGAACACTATAGGACTGTATACAATCAAGTGCTAAATAAGCTTCACTTTATACAAATCTAACTTACTTAACAGGTCTAACAACCTGTAAGGTCACTTCCTTAGTAGTGCTATAATTACTGGTTTCTAATGCCTTCCACTAACAGATATTTCTTTTTTAAAGAAAAAGATAAAACAAAAGTTTCCAGTATCATAAACAGATTATTTGAATCTTGTTATGTCTGAAAACATCTATCCTATGCAGGAACAAAGCAATACTTGGACCTATGATGTCAAGTAGAGAATTGAATCAGAGCCAATATGTGTGTTTGTTCATAAAGCCAGAGTGTTTGAAAAGTCTTAAAAATATGTTTTTATAAAAAGCCTCATAATTTTTTTTAAATTTACTAACCTCTCATTTCCAAGATGCTGCTTTATCCATTCTAGAGACATCTTATATTTTTTTAAAAGCTTACATTTATTGATGGTTTAATCCAAACAGTATTTAGGATGACATGGCCATAGTATCATATCCAAAGCTTATTCATGCTAACCATATTTTATTAAGGCTTATCTCTTAAATAGGAGATTATAGACTATGGTAGTAGGTTATTTGATGCAGCCGTGCACTAGATTTTGAAATATGGATTAGCAGACAAGTCAGTCACAAGTAGTGGTAATACAAATAAGAAAACAAAACACAAGATATTAAAAATCAACAACACAAGATGTTTGTCCCTCTGCTTTTTTGTTCTGAAGGTTTACTTAAATTAATGAGATGCTGCTATGTGGACTTCAGTTTCTCTCAGGGATAATACAGCTAGGCCTAGGCTACCTGGGATATGCTACCTCTGCTCTGTAAAACCAATCCAGTTTTGCCATCAGACTCCTCTTTTGTTTTTACAAACTTTTATAAATAGGCATCCCTATTGTCGTCTAGATTATTTATGTCTGGCCTCCATGTTCCCTGAGCTGCCTTCTGATCTGTGGAAGGTCTCTCTGTATCTTAAAGAGCAAAATCTATTGAGGCAGAAAAGCAAAATGGCATGAAATTAGCAAGAGCAGAGTTTCTTTCCCTTTGTTCACCATGTCACTTGGGCTGATGACTTGACAAGACATCAAAAAACAGTACCTGGACAGGAATCAACAATGAGAAGATAATAGTGGTAAAGGTAAATGGAGCCAAAGAGAACAGAAGCACAAATACATTCAGCAGTGTAGCTGAGAAAAGTCCATTTAATATATATTCACCATCAGGTCAGTGATGGGTTTATAAAGTCAATGACAAATGGTCTACTCATTGGCTTACTTCTAATTAGACATATGCCTTAAATATAGTGTCATTTTACAAAATACGAGGGTCCTGAAGTCATATTCAGAACCTGAGCTGTGTGCTCTTAAAAATTCTTCAAAGGCCATGCTCTTGTCTTCATAATCAATCAAAGAATTTGAATCTCTCTCGGTCCTGTGTTCTAAGAATGCAACCAAATAAAGGAATTTCAAACCTGTATTGGGTAACATGCTAAATGTTTTAGGAGTTGGTAAGATGTGAGAGAAGTACAAGTCATTGCTCCTGCTATTAAGGGAGAAATAAAACATGATTCAACCAGAGTTGAAAGGAAGATAACTTTAACAGGAGACCGGAGAAACACAGAAGGTACATTTTGTGATGGAGGAGCTGGAAATGCCTTTTGGAAAAAGTGGGATGTGACTCAGATCTTAATACATGAATAGGATTTTCTTAAACATTGGTGAAGAGAGAAAACTTTCCAGTTACATGGAAATAGGTGAATGAATCATGACGTGTGGAATACCCATACTGTGTGGGAGGTCAGCTAGTAGAACTTTCTGAGTAGATAAAAAAAAATTCAGTAATAAACATTTTAATAATTATTATTACATTTGAGCACTGATAACAGAAGCTTTATATACTTCATTATAGACCCCCACAAGAACCATGCAAATAGGGATTATTAACCCTTTTTTTTGTCCCTATGTGTTTTTCCTATTAAGTATGCATGACTTAGAGGGGTTAAATAAACGAATCAACACCCTGTAGTAAGTGACATAATAAGGATTTGCATGCAGGTCAAGCTGATTGACCTAGGACAGCCTACTTCAGTTCTTCCTGCTGCCTCCGCCTATTATACAAAAACAGTCTCCTGAGCTATCACAGAATTTCAGTGACTCTAGTGCCTAAAATTCAGAGCCGGTAACATAATGATATAAAAGCAGAATAAGGCTTGAGATGAATTCCACCTTTGTTTTTGTTAAAATGGGGTTTCAGTGGAAGAAAGAAATCTAGAAATGCAGTTTCCTTTATTGTGGGCCAAGATAAGTGTAATTCCAAGAGTATGTGCCCCGTCAGAAAACAAATTAGGAAGAGTCAAGAATACTCCCAATATTATTAGGGTTCAAACCTGAATCATCTCGAATCACTTCACTCAGAGACTGCACAGGGTCTTTGATTATGGTCACACAGTTAAATGTCAAGAGACCAGTTGCCCTAAACCTCATTAACCTCCACCATTTCCTATCTTTTACACACAGTAGATGTCTACATTAGTCTTCATTTTCAGATTTTCTGTTCCCAGACTTCATAAAAGAAGAATTTGCAAATAAGTTTTTATCATCATTAGCAATACTATCACTAAAGGGCATATGTGAAGTTTTATGATGGTTTAGCACATTAATATTTTACAATCAGGCTTTAACATGCTTTTATCTTTTTTACACAAGATTAATATCCTGCCTGAATTAGTTTTATTACATGCATTTTCAATTTTCACTAAGCTGATTTTCCTGCACTAGAATTTGTTTTTTTCCTACAACTTTTTCATTCTCATTTGTAGGACTTAATACGTTTTATCCATCTTATTTTTTTTTTTCCACAGTAATGCAAGGATTTTCCTGTTGCGCTGCCATTTGCAATGCCATCCCATTAGTTAATCACACCATTCGGTGTTAAATCTTTTATTCCACACAACATTTACAGTTTTGTTATCTCTGAAGCCTATACAATTGCTGTCATGCCCATGAAGGTTAAGTAAGAATATAGATTTAGCAAATAACTAATTTGAAAAATACCGGTAATCAAATCAGGTAATTTAGGGTTATATTTTTACTTTAAGGAAGATTACGACTTTCATCAGAGGAGTGCAAAAAGTAACAAATTATTTCATATTTAGAACCACCCTAAAATACTAGAAAATATTTCAAAGGTGTTCAAAATAAACTAAAATCTTGAAGTTAGTGCTTTTTATTGTGAAAAGTCTGATTTGCAATCTTACACCTTTCCAATCTCTGATTTATTGAATAGTACAGTGTAGACATAGCCTCACTCCTGGCTTATGTTTTGGTATATCAAAATGTGGAAATCAAAGTTTGGAGTCTCAATTGGACCTGAAAATATACACTTGATTGAAGCCTAGCTTAGCCTAAGCAACACTTAAGGATAATAGACAAGGTATAAAAGCTTATGAGTCAAATAACAAATGATAGCAGGAAATGACACCAAGAATGACACCTAGACAATAAAGGAATTGGAGAGACATTGATGCAAATTTGATCTTGAAAAATAAATCAACCAGTATATTCATATCTATCCTCTCCCCAACAGCTACTGCAATCTCTTATACTGGCCTCTGAGGCAATTCCTCCCAAAACATATCCCTACAGCAAAATTTTCCATGCTGTGTTCTGGTATTACTGGGCCACCCACCGGATGGCTAGAGAGACAAATTAATATTCAAAATGATAGTTTTAATGATTAGAAATTATATAACATCCCTCACCCTCAAAGGGAACTTATTGTATGACTGAAACCTCTCAGTGCCTTGATCCAGAGGCCCAAGTCTTCATCATTTTTTGCAGGCCAATGAATTGGTTACTTTGACAATGAACAAGAATAATTTCAGATGGCAATTAAATTATGCACACATAGACAAAGGGGTGAGTGAGGCTACAGGTCAACTCCATACACGATGTTTTCTATTGTCTCAATTTGCCCTCTTATTCTTAAGTGATTAATTAGTTTAACCCAATTGGCCTTAGGTTAAACTTAGTTAACATCCGTCTGCCTTCATTTTTTATTTTTATTTTTTATTATTATTTTTGCTGGAACTGTTTAAGCAGAACAAGATAAATAGAATTCCAGCTAGCAAAATCTTTACTTCTCAACTCCATTCTTCCCAGTGACTAATCTTAAAACGAGAAAACTAGTCTATATAATCAAGGTTGAAAAGAACTTATATACTGCAGAAATCATCTATCATTATACTCCCCCATCCAAAGAGAGAGCATGGCAATCAGAGGCAGAATAATTTGATTGGCTGGAAAACCTACATGGATAATCTTCTCTGTTCTATAAAATAAAACAAAGTGTGCTGAAAATATGATAGGAGGAAAAATTTTATAACAAAATTCCACTTTTACGTAGGATTTCAGCAAGTATTGTGCATGACATGCGATAGGTGGGATCCACAAAGATGCACATAAAACAGAAAACTTACTTGTGGGAAACCAAATAATTTTGGAGATGGAGTTGACAAGAATCAAGCTCCAAGATTTTCACCCAGATAGAGAAAGCAGGACCATGTATCTGAGTTATAAAAAACAGAAACCTTTGTTCTTTTCGTAAAGCAGGAAGAAGAAATCCCCATGGCAGTTGGTATGTGTATTAGCTGCTTCTTGTGTGCTACAGAAACAGATGCCATTTTCTTGAGGGATGGAATAACTACTCACCGAACCCCGTTAGGAGAGCTGAATGCCTCTCTATGCATACTAACTACTTTGCTCACAAACAAGATGGTGGATGAGAGGCATAATTAACATGATGTGGACTGAGAGAAAACACTGTGGGGAGTTTTGAATTGTGGCAAGGCAGATAAGGTAACTCCTAAGTGCCAATTCAATTACTATTAGAATTCATCTGCTACTCTCCACTCCACTTCATATTTAATTATTTCAATAAAGAAGTGTGAGTGATTTTTATCATTTCTATTCAATTCCCCAATGCACTTATTTCTTCCCTGGACACATTTATTCTACTATATTCTCTGCTGCTTTTGTGTATAGATTTGGAAAATGAACTCAAAAGACCAGAGAGCTGAGGATAGTTGGTATCAGATGTCTCTTCCCTGTAGATTTAAGGGGAAAAAAAGGGAAAAAAAATGTTTTGCCAGTTGTGGTTGATTTTTTTCAAAATGTAGAAACTATTTAACCAGAGCAGCCCAGGCTTTTGTTTCTCAACTCTGTTTGGAACCCTGTGCATTTGTTTTTAGAAAGTCAGACTTTGCTTATTAGTGGTTTTTCCAAGCTTCTGTTTTGAACACTGTGTGTTAATTCTAGCCACTTCCATTTATTTTTTTCGAAGGAAAAAAAAAAAAAAAAAAGGAAAAACAAGAAATCAAACATTCAGTAGCACCTTACCTCTGAAAGTCTATCTCTATGCATATATTATCTGCTTATTCTCAGACTCCCCATGAAATGATGGGGTACAGAAGCTATTAATTTCCTGTTGATAAATCTGGGTGTTGGCAGATAGGGAGTGAGTCTTTGTCAACAGGGGCTCCTCATCTAAATCTGCTGGTACCTGGAGGGCAAAGTGGAGCTACCATATAGCCTTATTCTATGGTTTTCCACTACTCCATAATCATCATAGAGTATTTGACTTTCAAAATTGGCCTCCTCTCTGAATTCTTGGTCTATGAAATTTGCAATTAAGTAGTTTTAACTTTGTAACTCATTCTACAAAGAATCAAAACAGCCTTTTCTGCCTTTAGTCTCTAGAGTCAGCAGTAATGCAACCAAAATTAGTGAAAATTCACTCTCTCTCTTAAATATCAAATGATAAATCAAATTCAGAACCTTGAGAAAGGACCCCAAATGTACCCCCTTCTGTAAAGCTAAAGCTGACACTAACAATTCATATACCACTGAAGATCAGAGCAATCATTAAGCCATTCTTTGTGTTGCTAGAAAGAGTAGATGAGATTTAAAAGAGATCTTTTCTCCAGGGATATGAACATGGCTTGGGAGTCAGACCACCTTGGATCAAATCTTGGCTCTTCCACTTACTGAGGATACAAATGTGGACTGAATAAACTAAGGATTAGTGCTATTGTACAAAAACATACAGAAAAGTAACTGGCATGTAGTAAGTGTTAAAAATAATTGGCTGCTATTGTTGTTGGGGTTCAGAAACCAAAATATAGCATTTTGACATGCTGAACTGAGGAAATCTCAAGGTCTGCCTAACTCCCCCTCCCCACCACCCTGCCACCCTGTCTCTTAGCCTTCTGCCTCTCAGGAAGCACAGGATGAAGTCATTCTCTGAAGTGCCCTCATCTGCCTAAAATCTTGACCCACCAAAGAAAACAGTTACCTCTGGTTCCTTCCCCGAATATTCATTAATTAAACTCATATAACAGGAAGAAAGACTAATCTGTCAACACCCCTGGACAGACTTGTCACAAACCACTGTCTGCTCTTCGAGCCCAACAGATTTTGTCCCAGGCCACTGTATGTTCTTTAAGCCCATTCACTTTCCCAAAACATCATTTATTATACTTCTAAAATCATCTACATTTCCACATCTCCCTTTCCTCTAAGAAGAAGGGTATATGTAACCACCCAACGAGTTTTTCCTGCTTGCGGCACAAACAAAATCAACTCACCGAGACCATGTCATTGCATGCAGAAAAGAGTTTAATTGACACGAGGCCACCCACACCACATGGGAGACAGAGTCATTACTCAAAATGATCTTCCCAAAGGCTTGGAGGTTAGGGATTTTTCAAAGATAGTTTGGTGGGCAAGGAGCTAGGGTAGGAGGCATGCTCATTGGTTGAGTTGGAGATGAAATAATAGGGAAATTAAGCTGTCCTCTTGTGCTGAGTCAGTTTCTGGGTAGGGACCACAGGGACTGGTTAGAGGGCCCAGATGGGGTTATCCCTTGTCAGAAATGAAAAAAACCTGAAAGTACATCTCTAAAGGTCAATCTTGGGCTCTACAATGGTGATGATGTTATCTGCCCAAGTAACCGGGGAAGTTGCAAATCTTATGAACTGCAGAATAATGGCTGGTAATTATTTAGAATTCAAGACCCTCTCATCCTCCTAACTTGGTTTCATTAGTTTTATAAGAACAGTTTAGTTTTGGGGAAGGGCTATTCTCATTTAAACTGTAAACTAAATTTCTCCGAAAGTTAGCTTGGCTTACACCCAGGAATAAGCAAAGACAGCCACCCTGTGAGGCTAGAAGCAAGATGGAGTCACCCGTGTCAGATATCTCTTACTGTCATCATTTTGCAAAGGTAGTTTCATATATGAGCATCTGTACCCCATTGGCTGAGGGGTGATAACTCTGTAATTTCTCCCTAGGACCCTCCTGTGCACATTAACAAACCTGTATGACTTTTCTCCTATTAATCTTTTGTCAGTTGTGATTTTCAGTAAACCTTCAGGGTACGAAGGGGAAGTTTTCCTTTAGGTTCTACATGGTTCACAAAGGTTGTCTATTGATGACTTGCTTTCCCTTTATGGGCTGTGCTCTATGTCCATTTCATCCTATGACATGCATTTGGGCTTGAGGAGGCAAACACACAGTGGACATGTTTTACATCTCTCATGCTTTATTTATTCTACCCATATCCTCATTCTTGGCTCTGGTTGGGGAATGTATTTTATATATGTATGTATATATATGCACGATTTTGGGAATATAGATGGAAATTATCTGGAGCTAGAAATTCCTCCGACTCAATCACCCCTTGATATCGCCAATAGTAAGAATGAAGATGGACACAAAGATATCTTGATAGAGACATATAAGTGTTTTGGTGAATCAATATTGCTAGTTCTGCTGAGAAATGGTAAAATATGATTTAATTGTCCTGAAACCCTCAGCAACTTATGAATCCACATCTGTCTTTGCTTGTGCTCCTGTGGATCCTCTTTCTCTTCTTCCCTCTCTGGAAGGCCTTATTAGAAAAGAAAACCCAGAGTGGTTATGTCCCTGCCATGGCAATACTCAGTCTTCCCAGGTGAGATGAAATTCCACAAAAGGTGCCCTCTGAAAACCAGAATCTTGATCCTATTGGAGTTCTTCAGTCAGTCCAAGTATGTACACACAATAATATTGCTAAATGATACTCTAACTTGACATTGTATAAATATGACAAAAATAATGTTCTAAAAATGGCTGAACTATCCATCTTAAAGAAAAATGTATAGACTTCAACAGATGTATTTATAGAAAATCAAATTTGAAAGATAGTGTATCCTTAAATAAAACTCCAAATTCCTCACAGTAAAAAAAAAAAGACAATAACTTTTAATCAATGAGACTAAGAAAATAATTGTCCAATCTGAATCCTCATCTCTGAAATATATGCATTTTGTTTCTTTCTACATAAGCTGGTCTGCGTTTGCCATTTTGTGACTTGGGATCATCAATACTAAGCCTTGATCTTTTCTAAGGCATTTACCAAAAGTAGAGTTGTAAGGTTTGAATAATTAGATTTCCAGGAACACTTTTCTTCCACCCTTAAATTAAGAGAGATTGTGTTTAACTTGAATGCTTTAAGATCGCATGCACATTTTCCGTACATTCATCTATTTTCTCCACAACAAAGCTATTGAAACTGCCTTTGCAAGAATTATAACAGTGAGAAAATTATGACAGTGAAAGGGATCTGATCTAGCCAACCCCCATCTTGCCTTTAATCTCTAAACTGCCCTTAATAATTCCTGGGCCTGGGTCAAGCTAACTTTAGGAGACATTTAGTTTATAGTTTAAATGATAATTGTTCTTCCCATAAACTAAACCATATTTGTTTAGTTAATAAAAGACCATCAGTTTAGGAGGATGAGAAGAACCTGAATTCTGCTAATGTGCAGACATAAAAGATTACCAGATATTATTTTGGAGGTCCCAAGATATGCAACTTCTCCAATTACTCCTACAGATAACATCACTATTGTAGAATTTAAGATTGGCCTTTGAGATGTCTTTTCGGGTGTCCACGTTTCTGACCCATGGATGGGTGGACAACCAATGACTCCATCTGGATGCACCAAGGGGTTCTGCAGCCCCATCCAGAGAAGCAGATTCCCTGGCCTGCCAAACTTTCCTTGAAACACCCTAGCCTCCAAATGTTCATGGAGATTGATTTGAGTAATAACCATATCCCACATGGCACAGCCAGTCTTGTGTCAATTAAAGTCTCTGTACTGCAATGGCATGGTCTCAGTGAACTGGTTTTGTTTGTGCAGTGGGCTGGAAGAACCCATCAGGCAGTCACACTATGAATATCTTAAGACAGAGGCTTTTTCTACTAACTTTGTGTCATCATTTTTGCCACAGTCCCTAGCACATAGGGATCAATAAGAATTTGTTAAATGAGTGAATGAATAAAAACAGTCAGACTTACAAATTTTCCATGTGTTTTTCCCAGTGGCCCAATGAAGGGGTATGCAAAAGAAACTTCTCCAATTCCAATCCAGACTTGATTCTCAAAAGGCCTTTTCAACTAGGCCTAAGATTTCCCAGCTACTATTGGTTTCTATTACCTACCAAAAGTCACTTGACAATATTCCAAAGAAGAAAACACTGCCTCCTCATCTAGAAGGGAGAATCTTTATCAAAATCAAAAGATCCATTTCTCCCCATTCTGTGAGGGGCTACTCAATACCAGCACAGTGATCAAATGGTGGAAGATGTCCTAAAATACTTTCCGGTAACAGGGTAGTAAAACTGTCTTGAATGACTGATAAAGGAATGAAAGTTTTAAAATCTTTACCCATTCATCAATCCTGCATTTTAGAGTGTCCCATTTTATTGTACTGATTAATCATGTATGCTCAGAAGAAGTTGGCAAAAGCTATCAAAAGCCAACCAGTATAACTTGAATGCCAACTTCACAAAATAATCAGGGTCTGGTGGGATATGTCATAAAATATGCCAAGATGGGTCATTCTAATGCACTCTTGAAAGAATTATACATATTTATTCTCTTCATTTAGCACCTGAATGACAACAGACAGGTGAAAGCATCAGAACCAATGCATCAAACCAGACAGTTACCATTATGAACAAAATATAAAAAGAGAATGACGGGGCTGAAAAATGGTTAAGTCTTCTACTCAGACCTTGCACGCATTGCTCTCTTTTGATAGGGAAATGAAGCTTGCTGAGGGAGAGAGACCTATGTCTTATTGTCGTTCCTGCCTACAGTTTGGTCGCAAATTGACATGAAATACATATTTCTTAATAGAATTCACCATAACTTTTTAGTTTGTTTGTTTTAGAGACATGCTTAGGATAGAAAAACCGTCAATCTAAACTAAATGCTTTCCTTAAATATCTAAGATTGTCTTTGAGCAATGGAGGGCCCTATTAATCACTAATGAACTGCTAAATGCCACCTTCAGCTGAAATAATGATGGGTAAAATTATACCGTGACACACTGAGTGACAAAAAACAGCCCCTTTACCTAATTTCCTAGTGTGTTATTGGACTGCAAGGCATTGTTATTAAAAAATGAAATAAATATCTAATAGAATCTGGTAGAATCAGATCTGTTTCACTGTATGTATATGTATGTGTTGAATGTATATGTTCTTCACCTAGTTTTGACAGTTGTCTATAATCTCTCAAGCCACTAACACTAACATCCACCTGTTTACCTGTCAGATCTCAATGAAGAGAGCCCTGTTTTCTGTAATGAAGATAACCCTACTCATTCTGGAACTATGTAATTTTACACAGATAAACAAAAATAATTATTCAAAGTCTGGAAAGCATTAATATTTTCAGAGACCTACAAGTATTCTCTTAATTGCTCTATATAGCTTTCAGGAATTGGACGAAGCGAGAAAGGATCCAACTTCCCAATAGTACTTTTGGAACATAAAGGGTGGAAAAGTTGGTTGCCTCTTTGAATGAAGTTTGCAGAGGTCATTCTTAGGCCTTCACAAACAGTATCAGTGTTGATAAATTAAGGATAATATTCTAGACTCCCCTGAGTAACCTGAGCTCCTGCCCTTGGCTAGTTTTTGCCCTAGTTAGCCTTCACCCAAAGATGCCCTAGGGAGTCTGTCTCATGTATTTCATTCCTGGAATTCTGGTATCTGTAGTATTCCTGGAATTCTTGAATCCTCTAGGAATGGCTTGCTGGCCAGGGCTTCAAACTTCTCTCCTTCCATGGGACCTGGATTTCTTATTCATCTATGGCCTTTTGTATTCTCTTGTTTTACCTAGCTAATGTCTAGAATAGATGGCTTGCCTCGCAGAGACAACACTAACACTAATTTGATGATCAAAGCAAGGAAATCAAACAGCAGACTAAATTGGTAAGTCTAACTAAGAATAATCTCTGCACTTCAGTGAAAAAATTTCTCAAAGAAAAAAATCTGTGTTGCATAGATTAAGAAAAGTTTTTTGTAGATATTTAACTTTAGCCTTTTATTTTTTAGCTTTCAGTGTTTCCTTATGGTCTAACCACATTTTACCTCAAGTAAATTTTTTTCTTTCCCTCTTTCTATTAATTTGAAGATATTTAAAGGATGTCAATAGAAAATTCTGAAGTTATAACTGTCGCCTATAAACTGCCTGGGCTACTTAATTCCCCCTTGAGTTTCTCACCTTTATTTTTTTTTCTGCTTTTTTTCCCTCCAGTTATTATGGCTCCTTTTAAATATCATTTAATTCTAAAAGCACAAATATTTCAAAACTACGTGGCCTGCTGCCTAAGTTGAGACAGTGAACGAAATCCTCAGACTCTCAAAATATCTACAAATTTTCACACACAGTATTTAAGGAAAGCATTTAGTTTCCTATCCTTGGGAAGGAAAATGGTTAATGTGAAACCTCCTCCCATGCACCACTGCAAAGCTGTGGAGGAGTCTGAGACAGGATTCTCCTGCAACCCCTCCCCAAGAGGAGAGGTTCAGAGAAGAATGAGGAAAGTTCTATCATAGCACTTCCTGGTTCTATCAGTCTCCTATTGAGGTGTGAACCAACTCAGTAACTCAGTCTTTCTGCCAGGCAGCCCGTAATTGGGCAGCAGGTGCATAACCACAGGTGGCTTTCAACATTTCTTCTTGTATTCAACTAGAAGGCTCATTACCGTGGAAGCAGCTGAGAGAAGTAGAAGATGGCAAATAAGAGAACACATTGAGTGGAGACTTGTCTATGATTCTGCAGCTCTTTCCTATCTTCATTTTCTGCTGCCGTTGTGCCAACAAATGTTTCTGCCCTGTCTTGTCTTTTTCATCTCCTTGCTTGTAACTCTAGCCTTAAAAGGATATACCACTTTATTTGTCTCTTGGCAAGCTATCATTAATTCATTCATTTAATAAATATTTGTTAAGTATCTATTTTTATCATGTATTATTTTCAATGTTGCAGAAATAGCAAGGAAAGATAGACAAAGTTCCTGTTCTGTAACATATATTTTAGTGGTAAAAGATAGAAAAAAGGCAAAGATAGATTTGTTGAATTTTGCATTACATCCATATGTTGCATTTTTAATTACAGTTATTGTAATTTTCAATTACATAATTTTCATTTGACTCTTTTTAATAGATTCCCCATCTTGTCATCTATATTCTTAGACATGTTTATCATGTTTATTTAAAAGTCTGTATTTAGTAACTGCAAAATATGGATGTCCTGTAGATCTCTTTTTACTGTTGCTTTTATTCTTGTGTGTGTGTGTGTGTCATTTGGCAGTGTCTCTTGGTATGTATGTAACTTTTGACTAAATGATAATTACTGTGTGTGAAAATTTGTAGAGATATTTTGAGAGTCTGAAGGATTTTGTTCTCTATCAAAGATTTATATTTTTGCTTTGTTTTTGGTTTTGACAAGTCTTTGTACCAGGGATAAAACAGATTAACCCAATCTATGATTGAGCTGATGAGAGCTAGATGTTAATGTTATAAAAGCTGATACATTTTCTGATTTGCTCTGACTCACAAGATGCTCCGTGGTTCTCTTACTCTCACTCTCATAACAGGTACCCTCTAGGAATCCCAACTAAAAGCCCAAGCATCCCACTTTGACAGTGCCCAGCTCCAAGTTTCATGTCTCAAGCTCTAGGAGACTGAACAAAAGCCTAGAAGCTTTTCAACTGTTCAGCCACCATTTACAAATGAGTAAACCGCTGGAAGGGAAAAAACAGAACTGAATATTAGGTTCCCCTCTCTGTCACTCTCTTCTTTTCAGAATTTCTCTGAGATTTTGGACTCTCTAGTCCTTGCTGACTTTTCATTTTGTTTCCAGTGTATTCAGATAGATTCCTTTTTGTTCTATCCAGCTTGTATAATTCTTAGATGAGGAAAGGCTGGTCTTTACAAACTAATCCATCATAGCCAGAAATATAAATTCCTTACTGTAAGATTTTAATCTTTTTATGTAGCCAAGGTTCATTTTATCAGCATAAGGGCCTGGTAGTTTTATCCTATTCTCTGGCCAATGACTATAGCTCTCTCCATGAACACTCATAAATAAAGGCCATTATACTAAGGGACAACTAGGTGTGGATGGATCATCTATCTTCACCACTGAAATAAAAATGCAGAGCACTTGCACTACTGAATAGGCATTGGGAACAACTTCAAATGAAGATAACAGTTTATTTTAGCTTCTAGAGTCCTACAAATATTTCCAGACTATGAAAACTGAACGTTTTTTAACACTTCAAGTGATTTTATGACTTCTGAAAAATGACTACAGATCAACAATTTAGTCACCATAGAGATTTCAAATACTAAAATACACTCTTCTTTTTTTGCCTGACAGTAATGTCAAATAAGACTCAGGACTGGTTAGTAAACCTTTCACAGTGTTCCAGTATCTGTGTAACTTAGCCGATTCACCGTGAGATTGACGTTAACTTATCCTCCCTGGCATGAACGTGATTTATCATTTGAAACACACACATACATACACACATACTTTTTCAGTTTCTGTTTCCAAATTTTGAATAGCTATTATATTTAGTGATCCTCTTTAATCTATTTCAAATACCCAAATAGGAAACATTTTGAGCTACAGGGAATCCTAGTTGAACTATCAACTAGGAGTACATTTCCACTGAAATGCGAAATTTGTATTTCAAAAATTAGAATTCTCTATTTTGGGTCATTTACTTTTCAGAGGTAAGTGATAATTATTAGAGCTCTTCACAGTCTCCAGGCATAAGAGTTTGAGTTACCTGACTACAGTAGATACTGTTGAGGGTTCTCATAAGCCTGACAACTACACCTCTCCCCCCAAGAAAGAACTGAGCAAGAGGTAAGTGGGTACAGGGTGTCATGGCATTAAACAATTGGATTATCCAACTCCATTATCCAACTCCATTGCTATGACTAAAGTAAAATGTAGTATGGAAAATGAAATCCTGCAGGGTTACCAGGAGTTTATATTTTACAGCACTTAAGCGTTGGGAAATAAACTACTTCCTGTACTTATAAACAGGCCTAACTAGGTTGGAGATCTAGTACACAGTGGTGGATAAAGCCATAATATCCTTCCAATCTCTGTAAGGCACCCTGCAAAGTGTTGGGTTTGGGGTGGGGAAGAAGAAAGAGAACCTTAAACTCTACTGATAAGAACAGACCAAATAAGTTTAAAATTAAATAAAAACTCAAGAGGCCAGTATAACCATAGATGATGTTTCAAAATACAGCGCATAGATACATTAAAAGAAGTACTTCAGGAAGTAGAGGGTAGGGGTAGGAAATGAAAATGAGTAAAAAAAAAAAAAAAAGAGGAAATGCTTCACTAGCAAAAGAGGGATTTTAAATAATGTAAAAGATAGAAGGAAGTTTAAATGCTGTTTTTAAAAGCATTTTTCAAATGCTATTTTCCATTAGGAAGCCTTAAAATGAGCCAGAAAGACACTAGAAAAATTGGGCAGACCTGAGAATGGGTATCTAGATGGCCCTCCAGCCTCCACTTCAATTGTTGGATTTATGTTTGCATTTTAAACTTTATAAGATTGTGTAGAATCAAAGGGGGAGTTCCATGACTCTCTCACTCTTGCCCTTGCTCTCTCACTTGTCCATCTCTATCTTTATTTGTATTTAAATCTATATCTATATGTATATATAAAATTGGAATCAGAACTTTATTTGTAAAAGCCCTGCTTTTTGTTTGACAGTTCTCTTTCCACTCCTCCCTGCAGTCAATTTTGAGTAATTTAGTACTGAGTGACCTTTCTCAGATCTGTTACAAAGGCCTCTGTCTCTCTCAACCTCTTTCTTCTCTTCTCTCTCCCCTCCCCAGCTCTCTATCTACACACACACACACACAGACACACACATCTCCCTATGTCTACTCACTTATCCATCTACCTATCTATCCTTATTTCTATCTCTAATCTCTCCATTCTGTCTCCATCTCCCCCTACACACACACTCGCATACATACACACATCTCCCTGTCTCTGTCTGGTTGATCTATCATCTATCCATCTATCTATCATCTATCTCTCTCTCCCCTCCTCTCTTCTGTCCCCCCACTCTCTCTCTCTCTCTGTCTCTCTGCATACACATACACACACACACACACACACACACACCTCCCTGTGTCTACCTACCTATCCATCTACCTATCCTTATTTCTATCTCTAATCTCTCTCTCTATCTCTAATCTATCACTCTTTCTATACCACTGTAGCTATCTACCTCTATCCATACATCTAAAGAAAGCACTCCTTGAAAAATATATGTATAAATTTATTAGATTTATTATATATAATAAACTACTAGTCTGCTCCTTCTTCTGTAGTTGAAAAAACCCAGAGCTCAGAGAGAGGGTTGAAGCACTTCTCCGATTTGTTTAGTTAAAATCCAAATAGAAACTTCCACTTCTCCCATCAGTCACTTTGAGTAACATCCACCACTCATCAGCACTCCTCATATGTACCTCTTACAAAGGCAGACAGTGACATCTCTATTCTGCTATCTAGTCTCAGACTTCAGTGACTCTTCATTCAGTGCGCACTTTTTCATGTATTAATCATTTCCAGAAGGTTCTGAAAGGAGGTGTGCATGTTTGTCAGAAACTCAGTATATGTATAAATAGGAAACTTCAAAGTAACTGGATTAATTCCTCCTTTAACTCAAACATCCATTCTGATGAAATAGTGGACATTTTCAAGTAGTTGAAGTACCAAAGCTTAGTGGGAATAATAGTCTGACTAGAATTTATAAATATTTTATTGAACTGAATATTTAATATAATTACAAAATGAATAAATGCATTACAAATTTTAAAGTGAAAATGTGTATACTATATATTAAAATAGGTTGCCTTTCTAATATAAATTATTTAGAGATAAAATAACACATTCCTAAGATAACACACTAAATACTATATAAGATAAAGGAAATTTAATGAGTCATTCAGGTAGAAAATAAAACAATATTAATCTTTTTTAAAGTGTGAGATTAAAATGAAAGTGGGTTTAAAATGTCATTATTCAGTTATGAGAATATTTTTGTGCAGATTGTTCTAGCTGTGGATAAACCTCTTACTTTACACTGGGAAGGCATCAACTTTTACAAGAGTTGACAGAACAATGAGAAGACAGTTATTACTGTAGTTCAGGGTTTAGCAAAATTTTTCTGTAAAAGGCCAGATAGTATGTTTTCAGCTTTGCAGGGTGCACTACTTAATTCTGCTATAATTGTAATAGTAATTGCAATGCAAAAGGCAACATGTAAAGGCAGCCATAGGTAATGTGTAAGTAATTGGGCATGGATTTGTTCTAATACAACCTTACTTACAATATGGCCAATGGCCAATGGGACAGATTTGTCCTGCTGGTCATAGTTCTCCAACCCCTGCTCTAGCTCTAAGCATTTTCTTTTGAATCCACTTTTAAATAATCCCCTCTCTCATTTTATAACTTGCATGAGATATTTTTTGAAAAACCTTTTAAACTCAGTGAAATATGAATTTTGTAAAAAAAAAATCGTTTTCTTCATTTTCTTTAGATTTACCTTAAGTAGATGGAAATTCTATTGCAGAATTGCCTGTATCGATTTCCATACTTGTTTTGAAAGCCTTCAAATTCAAGAAAAAATTATTCTTCCAATAGAAGTTTATTGTAATGCAAATATACAGGAACATATCTATCTAAGCTTTTAATCTATGTGAAGGACTGTGTTTTACCATATTTCTAATGAGTAATTGATTTTGACTTTAGGATATAACTAAGTGAGTTTTCACATTTTATTTAAACACCTAAATAAGAGCTTTTGTGGCAGAAATAGAAAGCTGAGTACCAAAGATTTGTGGTCCCATTTCATGGTGTAGAATTGTTGCTTGGAAGCAGCCCCTAGATTCCCTTAAACTAGATGGGATCATGTGACTAGTTCCCACTGCTTTGTGCCAATTCCAGGTGAGAAATTTTAAGAAGTGAGTGTGATTTCTCCATTCTCTTCTAATCAGCAGGCTGAATATCACCTGAAAAGGAGACCTGACAACAACACCCCTACTGTCAAATGAGTTTTACTTGACTAAAAAATAAACTTCTATCGGGTTAGGTCACTAAGACTCAGGCTTTAATTGTTGGAGTTACTAGCATTACTCAAACTAATAAAATGCTAAACAACGAAAAAATTCTGATATTTTTGGTGATGTATTACTATATATTTTAGTATTTTAAAATGCACATTCTATTTGAAATGCTAAAATCCTGGAAATACATGTTATAATCACTAGACTTGTTCTCCAACATAATTTACCTCTTGCCAATAATTGAGGTAGTTTAATAAAGAATAGATTTAGAATAGGTAGAAAAATGTAAGAAGGAAATTTTACAAACAAGGAAACTGAGCAAAAGTGCAGAAACTTTACATTTAAGCATGCTTGACATTATAAACAAGCTTAATATTATATTTAAACATAAAACATCATTGCTTAATGTATGTGGAATGGTTTAGAGATGACAGTTGACTGCATATATAAAAAAGCTAAGTAAAATATCACTACTTAAGAATAGATAACTTCTCCATAGAAAAAGAATTGGGAGTCTTTCAGAGTCTAGTGAACTTTGCTTCCTTAAATGGAGCTAACTAGTTCCACACTGACTAATTTAACTCCTGTGAATCCTTTTCCCTATGCCCAGTACCAGGATAATCTGTAAGGCCCAGTTCGAATGTTTAGCCCAGCTATGTAAACACATACAGAAGCTGGCTTCTGTATCCTGAGTGCCTGGCATGGCTTGTTCATCTTGTTTTTCTACCCTAAAATAGTATTTGAAACAAAGAGAATGCCCTGGTTGTGATATAAAAAACTCGGAGAAGGTAGCTCAGCAAAGGAATGAGAATATATTTCCCTCTGAATTACATGTTTTCTCCCTTGACTACCTGTGATGCCAACTGATGCTACAAGGAACATTAGGAATCCTAGAATTTTCCCTTGAGTGGAGCATAAGAAGTAACTGGCTTTACTACTCTCTTCTTTAAGTCTCTAGGAGGCATTTTGCCAGACAGGCTCCCAATGTTGCCAAAAATATAAAAGTGAAAGAAACCGGTAGGAGTTGTTTTTGATTTAAGGATTGAGGAAACATAAGAAGATAAGTAAGCCCAAAATGAACTGGGAAAACAAAGATTAAGTACTAAGTCCTGATCTAATAGAGATTTTTAAAAGACCATGAATGGAGATACTCCGTTTTTCTCTTAAATTCTCTTTCATTTCATTAACATCACTTATTAAGCCATTGTAAAGCCACTATTCAAATAGGTCTGGGCCACGTTCTTCTCCTATTACTATTTTTCTTAGTTATGTCAACGTTAAGAGTTCTGCAGTCTCCTTAAGTGGTCAAAACCAGTAGGGTCTTCTACAAAATTATGAATCTTGTTAACTTGCACATTAAGAAATTATTTTCAGCTCTAGAATGGCAAGAAACTATTATGATCATATAGACAATGAAGAATTGTTGAAGATCTTGTAGGGCAGGAATGTGCTCAAAGTAGTATTTTGGAAAAATTATCGAAGATCTGTTTTGAACACGAAAAAATGGAGGTGGAGAAAGTGGTTAAAATAGCATGCAGGTAAGAAATCAGTAACAATAAAAATGCAAAGGACATAGTGAATATATAAGAATCATTTAAAAAAAAGAAAGGGTAATATTTGTTTTATAACAGGGTAAATTGTATGTAAAAATGGAATAGCCAGCTGAAGGTGTTCAACAGACAACTGAAAATTCAGGATCTCAGCTTGTCAAAGACATTAGGTCTGAAGATACTAATTTGGAAGATAACCTGGTAATTGCATTCAAAATGATCTAATGTTCCCTTCAGCTTGACTAAACTTTAGACAGGTTTATTCTGGTCTAAATACTCTGACCTCTACCCTCCCCCACCTGCTCCCCACACCCCCCCTTTTTTTTTTTAGAGCACTTACTTTAGAAAATGCAATTGTAAATTCCCCTTCTGCTCCTTTGAGATGTAACTCTTCTCCCAACCTCTTGCCAGTTTTACAGCTGAGAAATGGCTTTTTCAATGATTTGGGAGCCATCCCTTTGAAATGTAACCATCCAGAAAGACAGAGACCTCATCTCTCAATCTCTGTGGGAAAGTAGGAGCCTAACTTTAATAAATGCCAATTAGCAAACAATAATGGCCTAATCACATTGACCATTCTCCCTCTTCACATCTTCCAGTACTTTTCCACTAGCTCATCCCAGAGCTTAAAACTCTCCTGCCTTTTGTTTTAGTGGATTTGAGTTAAGTCTCTCTTTCCTATTATAATAGTCTTAAATAAAGCCTGTTTAACTTGTCCAGTGCAGTTTTTCTTTGACATAATCATTGGAGCCATAAAAGTATTGGAAATAAGAAAGACAGTGAGAAAGAAAAAAAGGCCAGTTAAGTATCTTGAGGAAACTCAGCCTTTTAATTACAGGACTAGAAAAGGAAATGAAAATGTAGAAAGAAAACCCAATATGTGTAACATAGAATTCAAAGGCCAAGAGAATTTCAAGAAGGGAGATGTCAACAGCATCAGTTCTGCATATGGGAAAACAATTATTAAAAAACTGTGAGAAAAAGTAATTGGGTAAAATGAGTAGGAGATAAGGACTGACATTTATTCTAACATCTTTATTAAGTGTGTACCATGTGTTAGGCAATTTCAAAGCTTGGGTCTTAGAGATAAGACAAACTAGGTCCCAGCTCTCGTACAACTTAAAATTGAGTTGGAAGAGAAAAAATAATAAGTACCAGAAATGTTAGACACTATTCAGGAATTTGAAGAGAATGTTTGAATATAAAGTGACTAGTGGATATTTTGGATTGGATTGGAGGGGAGGTGGGGACAAGGAAGGCCTGAGGAAGGGATAACTTGGCTGTGATCTGACTGACCAGAAGGAACCAGGAACAAAAAGCAGGTAAGTTACAGCAAAGGTCCTATTTGCAAGAAAAAGCCGGTAAAGTTCAAAGATGCCAAGCCTGGCAATAGCACAGTGAGCAAGACTGAGGATTATATGAGATGAGGTTGGCAGAGTCCATAATATTGTAAGTGTAAGATGTTTGGAATTTATTTTCAGTGTGATATGAAGCCATTGGAGGGATTTAAACACAAGAATGGCCTCAAGTTTGTGTTTTAAAAGGATAACTGACAGTTTTGTGGAGAATGCAGTTTAGAGATGTATGATGGGAAACAGAGAGCTATTGCAACCCCCCAGGTTAGAGACTGACTACAGTGTCTTCGACTAAGGTTCACTAAGAAAGCAGTTTCAATGAAAAAGAGGGACTGGGAGCGAAATTTGCATGGGTGCAGGGACAGCTGACATCTTTTTTGTTTATGTGCTTCAAATGTGAGATATGGATGCTTGAAATGAGGAGCATATTACTTTTCTACATGTAAAACAACATTGAGATTTTCAGAAGAGAAGAATGAATATAAAAAGTAAGTTCATTGCAGAAGGAGTTTACATTTTGAAAGAAGAGCAAGAATAACCAAAGCAGTTCTGTGAAGATGGTGCTTGGAATGTAAACCTTTCCATAGTTTAAGCATCTCTTTCCATTCTTTCCTTTCTCTTTTAGAAGAGAAGAGTGTACATGGTGGTTAAAAAAATAACAAAGCCCAGCAAATGTTAATTTGAGTCACTAGAGCTTCGGTCATTATTTTGGGATTTGTAGATCAATGTCAATGTATATTTCTTGTATTCGGTGCCACTGGGCTCTCTCTGGGTTTCAGAGGAACTGAGCAGAAAATTCAGGATGTAAGACCAAAGCAAAAACAAAGCAAAACAAAACTAATAATAAAAACACATTTTTTCCTAGGAATTTTCCTTCTGAAGAGGGCCAGGTTATGAAAATAGGCCTAGGAACAGTGTACACTGGGCAGGAGACTAGTGAAGCTCTGAAAAGATTCAGAATATAAAATTCATGCTGAAGAGTAATTTAGCTCATGTGACCAAGCACTTCACTAATGTGACCTTCCAGCTCCTCAGCTGTCTTATATGAGTATAAGATCATGAATGCAATAATCAGAGGGGAACCCTTGTTTCATAATCTATTGGTAATGACTTTCAAGAGTAGAAGAAACTTTTGCAGCTGCAAGAGCAGCTACAGCCCACAGGATGGAAAATTTTTTTTTCTTTCCTTGACAACCCAAAAAGACAAAGAAAGTTGAGCTTTGATGACACGTATTTTTCCTAGAGGATGTTCTCTCAAGTAGAAATTAATCTCTTAAGTCTCTTCCTTCCCCCTTAATGGATTCTTTCTAGGAGCTAGACAAAGAGGTGAAATATTTTGGTGGCATTATGTGAGCATATTGTAATTCATTTTGGAAAATGTGTCATAATAAAGATTCTTTATTAGATATACCATTTGTTTCAAGAACATTGAGATCTGCCAGATTTCCAGAGATAGAAATTATTATCATGTGTTACTGACAAGAAATGAAGAGATCTTTATAGTAGCTGGAAAGTTGGCCCAGAATATCACCAATATCTCTTGTGGTTCTAAGATTATGTAAAGTCCATGGCTCCTACTGGAAGCAAGGGATTGAACCTGTCATCTTGACTCCTGAGCTAAATCCACAAAGTCTGACCTTTTGGAAAACAGTTTGTGTGCACTGGGGGCGAGGGGGAGTGGAAGATGTTTTCAAATACTCCAAGCACAGTCTGCTACTTGTTTTTTAAAGCTCCCAGGACTTCTAGATGTTATTTTTTCCCATAATAAGCATATGAAAGGTGAATTTTTATGGCTTGGGGATTGGTATGAGTTTCACTCATGGTCTGCTTTGCTGTACTACTTTTAAGAGCTGAAAGTGTATATGTCATCTCTAATTGGAACTCCCAGGCAGAAATGATGCCATCGGGGAGCTTAAAATATGTCGCCATATGAATCACCCTGCAGACCAACCACATTGCTATAAAGCAAATAATTTACATTTAAATAACTTATCTGCATTCACCTAATTTAAAAGTAATCTTTATTCTTTCTCAACTAATCCCCAAACTTATGGACTAGTTTGATCATATTTGTGCAATAAAATTGAAATTTTCAGATATAGTAGGTAATCAATTTTAGTCACCTCATCTGCGTTCCCAATCTCATTACAGATTGCAATTTTCAGTGCAGATTACATGATGACCCATCAGTGGCTTTGTTGTTTCTGAATTACCGATTCCTTGCCTACTGCCAGATAAGAACAAAGCCTATGCATCAGCCTGACAGCTTGCAAACAGAAAATGGGGTTGTAGGATTGGATTTAAATCCCAGGTGTAGGGGATAATTACCACATCACTCATGCAGTAACTGAAAAATGGTATTTCAACAAGAAAAATTACATTCCTTTTATAGTGCCAACAGAAATCATTATTTGAGGCTTCACACTGATTCACTGTATCATTACATGTGCACTGTACTCATTAAATGTAATGTTTGTTGCAACATAAAAAAGTTATTGTTTTAGGTACTTTGGTGGAGAAAGTAGCTTAAATTTAAGGTTTGTAGAACCTTGATGGTGTAGAGGTCGTTTGGACTCTAATATATACTGTGCAAGAGAAATGACAACCCAGACATAGAGCTTTCAACCGGCTCCTATTACAGGAGGCGTGGATGGATAGTACAAAGAAAATGGAGTATAAATCTTTTGTTTCAAAAACCCCAGCCATTTAACCCTACAGTCTGTCCAGAGAAAGAGGACAAATAATGATTCAAATCTCAACAGAGCAGTGCTGAATAGTGCATATTTTACCATTAGCTTTGAAATCATTGAAGCCCAACATATACATTCTAAAGAACAGAAGGACAGAGACCATATTCATTTAAGAAAACAATGGCAAACACACTGGAAATGCACTCCTCACCCCTGGCATTCAGTCCATACCCACAAAGCTGTGGTTGTTTCCCAATGATTGTGCAAGCAGCACAATAATGAAAGCGAGATTCGGCAGAGTCGTTCGTGTGTAGGTGCAGGAGGCTATGCGTCAACTGCTGAGAGCAACAACTTGGGCTGCATTCATCAGAGCCCTAGTTATGTTTATGGCCAACTGGCTTACTTATTATGATGATCAGAATAGTGTAAAAAAATATGACTTCAAATTTGCTGTATTCTTGCACGAATACCACAAGGAGCCATTGACTATTTGATAGACGTAGGTAAGTAGGTAGGTAGGTAGGATGGATGGATGGATAGCTAGACAGACAGATAGAATTTTATGTATCAGCTCATAGCGTCTTTGCCTGGAATTCCTAAATTAATATTTTTAGCCTATCCTCCCATGTGCAGGGAGATACTTTTGTGAAGAGGCTTAAAATGCAATTGTGAAGTGCTGAAATATGTCTTTCTAATCTTCTACTCCTCTCACCTCTGTAGTCTTTTGTCTTGACAATCTCTTCAGGATGGCTGAGGCCTTGACAAATACTGAAGCAGGCCTGAGTGTGTGGAAGATAGGCAAGGTTTTCAAATTCTCTTTAAGCTTAGGAAAGTACTTGAGGCAACAGACTTATTTTTCTAAGAGCTGGTTCCTATTCCTTTATATCCTAAGGAAAAATTCATTAGGTGAGGAGTGGTTTATGCAGATCTGCTGCCTGTTCTCAAAGAGGCTTCACTCTAGGTAAGGAAAAGAAGGACATTAATGTAAAAAAAAAATAAATAAATAGTAATGCAATTACGAGTGTTAGGGGCTAAAAGAGTAACAAGGTCATAGATCCTAGAGAGGAGGTAGTAACCTCTGGTTAAAAGGAGCTGAGCACAGAAGGGGAGACAATAAAGGAAGGTAAGTCCTTAAATAAACTAAAAAGAGGGCTGAAGACCTCCAACATAAAATCTTCTTTAGTGATAAGATGAAAAGATAATGTGCTACTTTCCTAGAGGTAAGGTTTTCAAAAACAGGAGCTGGCATGTTGCTGGTAGTTCTCAGGCATTCAGTCATGTTAATCTGAACCTTAATCATAATAAAAATGGACATTTATGTGCACTTTTTCTCTAAAGCACAGTGCTAAGCTCTTAAGATGACTTATTTAATTCTCACACCCATCCTATGAGGTTGTTGTCACACCATTTCAAACATGTGAAAATTGAGATATGGAGGGATGAAGTAGTCTGCCTGAGAGACGGAGCCTGGATTTGAACCAAGCCTTTCTACAGAGCCTGTATTCTTAATCCTTAGACTACATAGTTATTATGCTGTCACAGTAGATAAGAAACTGAAAAATCTTTTAAAGTCCTTTTTGTTCTCATGTACAAAGCTAACACCACCTAGCCCCAGTCATTTACCAACTAAAACACAACAAAGCTACTAAGTAAATATGCACTGTGTTGATGGCCATTTTAAAATAATGACTCAAAGATCCAACTAACAGTCATAAAGACACACATCTCAGGTGTGGGTTAAATCTTACATTTTCTTTAAAGAGCACGCTCTGAGCTCTGGCAATGCCAGTATTGAAGTTCTGTGTTGTTGGTGGCATTTCATTCTGTTTCTTGAAATGCAAAGCATAACCTATTCCACCCACTCAGAAACTCAGCAAACTTAAAGAGATAAGTCCCTTTGCAAAGATGCCTTGGAGGAATTTATTCCCCAGTCTTATCAGGTAGAACAATGTGGGTTTGGTTCTGGATCAGGTGGTCATATTAAAAAATACATTAAAATGCAGGCTGACAAACAAAACCAAATGCAAAATTACCATTCTGTTCTGCTCCTGACAGCAGTGTGGAAAATGTGATTTCTCTGTATTCGTGCCATCGGGGCCTTACATGGTATGGTTTAATTGGAGGTCAACATGTGGTTGAACTGGAAATTGTAAGCCGTGTTCAGAAATTAAAACTGACCAGACATGAATGTTGTTTCTCACCTGCATAGTCCTTACAGTACACACGCCAAATTTTCCACGTAATACCTGTACCTTCTCAGCACCCCATCTCTGGTCACACTTGCTCTGCAGCTCCTAATTTAGTAAGAAACCGAACAGCCACATTCATCTAAGAATCTCTGTGCAGGGAGGCTGATCAATTGCTTCCCCTATGTGAATAAATCTGCTGTGTATTCTTAAAAGGAATGCGATCAGAGCATGTGTGATTTACAAACTATCCAGTATTTTCATTGAAACGTGAAAATAAATGGATTTGGTCCTCATTGCAGCTCAGCTCTTTCTCCTGGGGCTGGAGGGATTGCTCGTTTGGCCCCACGGCATGCCCTTGTGAGAGCGGTGAGAAAGCAGCTGCTTACATTACCTGAGAGAACTCTCTTTAAAAGCCTCTGTTGCTCTAAAGAGCTTTGCTGCTTAATTTTGTTTTTCCTGAACGCGTTAGATGTCGCCCGTTGGTGCTGCCTCCTGCTGCCTCATTGTTCACTGCTGGGTTGTGCAATGTCTCCATGCTTGAGAAAGGTGCTGTACAAATCGCACAGAGGGTATCTCATTGTGTGGGAGTCTGGGCGCCAGGCTGGGGAGATCTCAGAGCATTAGCAACCGGCATGCCTGCAGCCTGGGAGGTAGGACTAGGAGGTTGGGAGGTGGTACTCTCTGCAAGCCATGTATGAATAAGTGAAATGACTAGCCTGAAGTCATATAAGAAAGGAAAGACATGCACAGAACTAAGGGAAATGCTTGCACAGAGGTAAGCAGAAAAGAAATCATATATTTGCCTTCCCCATTGCAACATTGCACCTCTTCGTTCTTTGTTAACTTGGCAAAATGGCTTTATGTTTTTCATGACAGGCAGCAGGTTTTCCCTGCTTTCCTGTTGCTGGTCTTATAACTTCCAAATGCTTCACTTTTTTTTTTTTTTAACTTGCCCTATGAAACATGACTGTGTGAAGAGGAAGAATAAAATTTGTCCCCTCTGGGCAAGACCAAATGTGGCAATGAAGACTGAGACATTAATTGGTTATCCTAGGTTTGTGGGTGGCAAATGTTGCCATGTGCCATCAAAGATGAGCTTTGAATTGTTCAGTGGTAGAAATGTGAGTAAATTGTTAGACCTTGTAAAATGAGACACAAATTCTTTTTGCAGTTTTTAGAATTCTGGGGCAGCCAGTAAGGCCATATTGGACATAATTATTGCTTAGCTTAATACATGAAATTTAAATTGTCATAGCATCTTTAAGTAGAATATTCTGTAAGATCTGAAACTAGAGATGACCTATATAACCAGTAGACTATTTCTGAGCTTTCCCTAACTATTCTTAAACTCAAAGTTTCAGTAGAATTGCTCCAGCGCTGTCTTGTTCACTTAATTAATATTATTAATCACCTGCCAGCAACAAAACTCTATGCTGTGTGTTTGGCGAAAAAGGAACAACACCAGGATCTGTTTTCAATCATTTTATAATCTAGTAATGGTTAAAGCCTCTCACGGAGGTTATAATATCAAATAGATGTCTGGATTACAGACCCTAGAAGACAGAGGTCATTTTTAGTGGGTGTGACTAGAGAAAGATTCCTACAGCAGGTGCCTTTGAGTTAGGTCTTAATGAGAGGGTGGAATTTGAAAAGCAGAGATAAGGAAAAAATATATAGGTAGAAGGAAAAGCAAGGCAAAGCTTTGTAGCTAGACTAGAACGTAGGCTGTAGAGGAAGAGGGCTCCTACTTTGTAGGAGTAGAGGAAGAGGGCTGCCAAATACCAGCTCGTATTTCATTTGATCTATGGGAATGGAAGACAGTGAATGCTGCAGTTCAAGAGAGCACCATAGGCAAAAATAGATTTTAGGAAAACAGAGCTATAGAGGCAGGGGACCAGTTAGGAGGCTATTGATGGTCCAGGTGAAAGTAACAAGGCCTGAAATGACAGTGGGAACATTGGAAGAGGAAAAGAAGAGACAAAGATGAGAGGCATGGAAAGCTTGCTGGACCCCGCCATAGTGCATGAAGAGTGACAGAACTCTGAGTCAGAGGGGATGCCCATATCTAACAGAAAGCAGGAGAAGGATGCACCAAAAGGAAGACAGGGAAAAAAACAGAAGAGAGAATTCAAATCAGCACTGAAATGTATCGAAGGACCAAAGCAAAGAGAGGTTTTTCAAATAGGAGCTCAAGGTCAATAATATCAAACACTGTAAGGTCAGTGATAACAATGATAAATAGCCATTAGAATTCAAAATTGGGAAGTCATTGTTCACTGCCAAGAGAAGAGTTTCCAATTACAAAAATTCAGGGGGAGAAATGGTAGGAAAGTAGACATATAGCTCCTTCAAGAGAGTTTATAGTGTAACTTCGTGAGGATGTGAAGTAAGCAAGCACAAATATGCAGATTATGGTAATGTACACAGGCACAGTCTTCCTGGAGAGCATTCTGCTGATGAGAACTTGAAATGGGTACCCCCCCTTTGACCCTGCAAATACTTCTTTAAATTTATTTTAAGGAAATATTGTTGCTCATTTAAAAATGATCTACAAGGATGTTGTAGGTTTTTATATAACACTGAAAATTTTGAAGTAACTTAAATGAATGTTGATACATGTGCCATAGAATCATATAATTCTATGAAAATATATTGTATTAAAAGATTCCTGGCACAGAAAAGAGTTTATAATGTGTCTGTTATTAAGTGAATTAAACATTATAAACCAATAAGGTGGGATTTCATTTTTAAATATAACTATACACACAATTGTATACATGTACACATATTTGTGTAATACACACGTGCACATATATGTACATATATATACACACACATATGCACACAGTTATTATACATATAGCCAGATATTTTTTGTCTGCCCGTTCAGACTAACTTATACACATCTGTCCCTTGCACTCTGCCTCCTAACTTCTAACATAATTGGGCCACTTCTACAGGCTTGCTTATGCGATAATTGGGTTAGGGCTGTATGAGACTGTCATGAGATTGATGGGAGAAAATGAAGTGAGGATCTGTATAGTATTCCCCCAACTGCCCTTCTGTTTATTCCGGTCTCTTTTGCATTTCTCAAAGTACATAGCTCCTCTCCAGGGAAAGTCTTTCCTATAGGTTCATTTCTTCTGGGTTCTAGTTAACTGCTATCTCCCCTCACTCCTTAAGGCCCAGGGCTGGTAACAGGTAGGTAATAGGTATGAGGCACTATCCCTGATACCCACTATACTCTGCCCACACTTTATTGAATTCTCCTTGATTTATCCCTACTTGAGTTTGCCTGATGTGAGTGGGATCCAGAATAATATGTGATATCAATCTTTATACAGACTGTTTTTTCTACTTGGAAAATTTCGCATTTGCCTGGAAAATTTAAATTTGTTTACCCTGATTTGTACTGCCTGAAGTTTATATAATTTTGGGAGCCCTCTTTGAGAAAGATGATATACATTTATAAATGTAAATTTAAGTATAAAAAATAACATGTATTTAGAAGGAGAAAATCAATTATATATTTTAAAAGCTAATGAATATTACAATGTTTTCCAAATCTGAAAAAAAGCATGTTTTTATAAGTTAACCTCTGATACAGTTCTGTATTTTTCCAACATTTCTTGCTCACATATTCATTTTTTTATAATTTTGTAATCTTCAGTAGAGAGAATACAAAAATGTTGACTTTTAGCATGGATGAAAAATTTTTAATTGATATTTTAAAAAATTTTATTTAAGCTTCTTGTTTCATTACTGATAAGATCACACCAGTTTTCAAGAATGTGATAAGATTTGTGAAAATCTACATTATCATTTGTATTTATAAATTCTAACATCTTAAAAAGTTTTAAGTGTATTTCTTGCAAGAGAGAACTTTCATTTTGACTGTTTATCAGTGAGATCAAATCTTCTTCCTTTGTTTATAATTTTACACATCAAGTGACTGGAACTCTCCACATATTAATTTCTGGTTCTGCACATTTTAGATCTTGTTTCTCCCCTACTACCCAACACACCTACCACATTCTTATTGTGTCAGGTCCACATCATAGCTAGATGTGACCTCTAGGCTCATAACTTTGTGTCCCAACCATAGGCAAGTTTAAACAATATATGGGAGGAATATTCCTGAAACTTATACCTACCTTGGGATGGCTTGCTATAACTTAACTACATATGGATATGATGGCAAACAACAGAAATTTATGCCACTAACCCAAATTGCGTCCCAGTCAACATCCTCCTAAACGTGTACCACAAAAGCCTGTGGCCTCTTCAAGCCACCTGAGCCAGGCAGGGTATGTGGGAGGAGATGTTGGAGTAGAAAGAGAAAGTGATCTTAAATAGCAATGGTTAACACACCCACTTTTGTAAATAGTACAAAAACATATGACCATAGGAACACATTGGAAGAGACCCATGCAAGTACAGAGTCCTAAAGTTAAGTTTCACTGGGAAACCCACTTTGGGGTTTATCTCTTAGATGCTCTCTTAAATGTTCCCATTGAGTCTCTTTTCCTCCAGATCAAGCTCCTTACATTTCACATCACAGGCAAAATTAATCCCTCTTCTCTGTATTCTCATCATTCATTGAAATTTTTCTTGCTTCACTTTTTTTGAAGTTCTTTATAAGTATTTTTTGCATTATAATTAATGGTTACAAAATATTTTTTCTATTGTAAGACCTTGATTTTGTCTTAGTCACTGAAATGGTTTGGCTCTGTGTCCCCACCCAAATCTCATCTTAAATTGTACTCCCATAGTTCCCATGTGTTGTAGGAGGAACCCAGTGGGAGATAATTTGAATCATGGGGGTGGTTTCCCCCATACTGTTCTCATGGTAGTGAATAAGTCTCATGAGATCTTATGGTTTTATCAGGGGTTTCCACTTTTGCATCTTTCTCATTTTCTCTTGCTGCCACAATGTGCCTTTCACCTCCCAATATGATTCTGAGTCCTCCCCAGCCATGTGAAAATGTAGGTCCAGTTAAACTTCTTTTTATACCCAGTCTCAGGTATGTATTTATCAGCAGTGTGAAAACAGACTAATACAGTAAATTGGTACCAGTAGAGTAGGGTGCTGCTGAAAAGAAACCTGAAAATATGGAAGTGACTTTGGAACTGGGTAACAGGCAGAGCTTGGAACCATTTGGAGGACTCAGAAGACAGGAAAACATGGGAAAGTTTGGAACTTCCTGGAGACTTGAATGGCTTTGATCAAAAGCCTGATAGTTATATAGACTGTAAGGTCTAGGCTGAGGTAGTCTCAGATGAAGATGAGGAACTTGTTGGGAAGTGGACCAAAGGTGACTCTTGTTATGTTTTAACAAAAAGGCTGGTGGGATTTTTCCCCTGCTTTAGAAATTTATGGAACTTTGATCTTGAGAGAGATGATTTAGGGTATCGGGTAGAAGAAATTTCTAAGCAGCAAAGCATTCAAGAGGTTACACGGGTGCAGTTAAAGGCCTTCAGTTTTATAAGAAAAACAGAGCATAAAAGTTCAGAAAATTTGCAGCCTGACAATGTGACAGAAAAGAAAAACCCATCTTCTAAGTAGATATTCAAGCCAGCTGCAGAAATGTGCATAAGTAACAAGGAACCAAATGGTAATCCCCAAGACAATGGGGAAAATGTCTCTAGGGCATGTCAGAGGTCTTCACAGCAGCCCCTCCTATCACAGGCCTGTGGGGGCCTAGGAGAAAATGATTTCATGAGCCAGGCCTAGGGTCTCTGTGCTATGCTGTGTGCAGCCTAAGGACTTGATGCCCTGCCTCACAGCTGCTCCAGCTGTGGCTGAAAGGAGCCAACATAGAGCTCAGGCCGTGGCTTCAGAGGATGCAAGTGCGAAGCTTTGGCAGCTTCCACATGATGTTGAGCTTAAAAAGGCACAGAAGTCAAGAACTGGGGTCTGGAAACCTCTGCCTAGATTTCAAAAGATGTTTGAAAATGCCTGGATGCCCAGGCAGAAGTTTGCTTCAGGGGCAGGGCCCTGTTGAAGAACCTCTGCTAGGGCAGTGCAGAAGGGAAATGTGGAGTCAGAGTCCCCACACAGCGTCCCTACTGGGACACCCCCTAGTAGAGCTGTGAGAAGAGAGCTACGGTCCTCCAGACCCCAGAAATGTAGGTCCACTGGCAGCTTGCATAGTGCACCTGGAAAAGATGCAGACACTCAATGCCAGCCTGCAAAAGCAGCTGGGAGGGAAGCTGTACCCTGCAAAGCCACGGGGGCTTCCCAAGACCATGGGAACCCACCTCTTGCATCAGTATGACCTGGATGTGAGACTTGGAGTTAAAGGAGATCATTTTGGAGCTTTAAAATTTGACTGCTCCACTGGATTTTAGACTTGCATGTGCCCTGTAAGCCCATTGTTTTGGCCAAATTCTCCTATTTGGAAGGGCTATATTTACCCAATACCTGTACCCCCATTGTCTCTAGGCAGTAACTAGCTTTTGATTTTGCAGGCTTATAGGCGGAAGGGACTTGCCTTGTCTCAGATGAGACTTTGGACTGTGGACTTTTGGGTTAATGCTGAAATAAGACTTTGGGGGACTGTTGGGAAGGCATGATTGGTTTTGAAATGTGAGAACATGAGATTTGGAGGTGCCAGGGGCAGAATAATATGGTTTGGCCTGTGTCCCCACCCAAATCTCATCTTGAATTGTACTCCCATAATTCTGTACTGTGGGAGGGACCTGGTGGGAGATCTTTTGAATCATAGGAGCAGTTTTGCCCATATTGTTTTCGTGGTAGTGAATAAGTGTCACGAGATCTGATGGTTTTATCAGGGGTTTCTGCTTTTGCATCTTCCTCATTTTCTCTTGCTGCCACCAAGTAAGAAGTGCTTTTTTGCTTCCCACCATGATTCTGAGGCCTCCCCAGCCATGTGGAACTGTAAGTCCAATTAAACTTCTTTTTCTACCAAGTCCAGGTATGTCTTTGTCAGCAGCATGAAAACAGACTAATACAGTCACAAACACATAGAACTTAGCAATTGATGAAACTTACACGTACAGGTAGGTGTCCATTTTTCTTTTAAATTAATTAAGATGTAAAACTTAAAAAGAAAACCAAGCCGATAGAAAAATTGTAAGTCTCAGTGTTGAAGGAAAGAAGTCAGATAAAAGAGGGTAAAACAAACCTTAAAGAAACAGAGAAATGATGCAGTGGAGAAGAGGAAAGTTGAGTAAACTCACCAAAAATACCATCATTCTTCTTAGCAAAGGAAGGAGAGTAGCTGGCATGACAGAGAATAGTTGAGATTTAAAGAGCAAGAGACTAACCAGTTAGAACAGTGGTAAAAACATATTATGAAGTAAAAAAGGGAAAAACAATAGACGGTGGTAGAGGACTTAGGGTTATGTCATAACTAGCTCAAAATATGAATATTATTTTATAATTCTGCCTTTTGTAATAATCCATTTTGACAATCCAGCCACTATTGTTAGAGAAAGATTATCAGAATGTTGCAATGAAGAATTCAATGTCTTAAACTACTACCAATAGAACCAAAGCTTTGAATCAAATTTCTTGACAGAGTTATGAGCACCAAGGAAAATAGATCTGCAGACTCAGTCCTGCTCACAGGCAACTGGTGTGTCACCTTTACTTTGGAGCCATTCAATATCTATAAAAATTCTAAAGAAGGAATTTATTCCCTCCCCATCATCTCCTCCAATGATCATCATTGCAAATCCAGAAATGGAGCCAGTGAAGGCTGGGAAATCACACTATTCTTAGAAGTTTATTAAGCATGTTCATTTGTTTATGTCATAGTGATATACTCATTATTCTAAAACTAATGTGATTAGCCCTCAACAATTATGTGTCAATAGAAGTGATACCAAAATTAAAAATTGATGAGTTAAAAAAAAACAAGAATGCAGTTGATTTGTCTGATTTTCATAGGACCTCTGACCAATGAAGGTTGAAAACAATGGGTATGCATGATAAAGTAAGCTCTGTTTTCCACTTCTTAGACTACCACAAATAAAGAGCTCTACCTTGTTGTATGCAGAGTTCTCTTCCTGATTATATACCCCTTGACTGATAGAAACTAGGATTCTGCTGGAGGAGTGCCTGTGGGGAAAAGAGATTTGATTTCATTGTTACACTTATTAGAAAACTAACTCAATTTAACAGCATTATCAACAGAAACTAAATGCTAAGTGTGTACAGATGACTCCACTAGGTTTTTTTTTTTTTTTTTTTTTTAAAGTCGTAGACTAACAGCTTCAAACTAATTCCTTCAAAACAAATGTTTAATTCAGAACTCAAAAGAGATATGAGTTTCATCACTAGTGATAACTCTGGTACTTAAGCCTTATTCTCCATAGTCACAAGTTAATGCTGAAGGAGAATAGAAGGGGGGATTTTATAGGAAGGGCCATGAAATGCTCCCTTTCTATACAGTGTTACATATCAGGCCCAGGTGGTATGGATTCCCTCTCTCTACTGTTTCTTAACATTGGGGGAAAAAAACTGGATTGCCTACTGTGAAATATGAGATAGTGACTCTTGTTGAACTTTAGTCTAACTACACTAGAGAAAAAAAGAAAACTTACAATGTAGATATTTCTACATTCTCAAGGGAAATTGTTCCTATGTCTAAGTGACCTTTTCTCGACACATTTCTTTTAGTGTTTAAACTGAACCTCCTATTGTTTCAGTTTAATCCCATTTATCCTGGTTCACTCCCCAGTGGGCCACACTGACTAAAAAGTAATGCTATCTCTGGGAATGAAGTTACAGTCTTGGATAGTTAGGTTTATCAGGTCTACCAGTGCAGGACAGGAGATAAGAGGAAATGTCTCACGAGGTCACACATGGTTCAAAATCCAATATAGGTGGCATTACACATTCAGTATTTATGAAAAATTATCTAAACTAAAAACTAAATGTTTCAGTGGAAGTAAATAGAAAAACAAGAAAATGAGAGACTATTTACTATATATCTGTATATTTTACAATGGTTCCCTAAAAATTTTCAAAAAGATTTTTATATCAGTACTTTTTAATTTCAGGAAAAGAAGCTGTAATAACCAGAATAGATTCACTGAGAATAATTCAAGTTAAGTAAACTTATTTTCTTATTTTATAGGTTTCTAGACTGATAAACTAGAGAAATGGACTATTATTCCCAGGTCTCTGGTTCATTCCTACTTGTTTGGTATGGGATAATAGTGAAATGGTGAAGACTAAAGGAAAACAAGTTTAGGAAGAAGAATACATTAAATTCATGGTATCATGAGATATACTTGTAGTGATGTGAGGTAGAGAGTTGAATACAAAAATGTGAAGATTAAAAGTATTGGTTGGAGAAATATATTTTGAAAAGGATGGAGAGGCAGGAGAAACAAAGTAAATGGAGAGGTAGAAAAAAATTGGATCACGAGGTCTCTTAGGATTCGGAAAAGAGAAGAAATGTTTCAAGATTATGGTAGTAAACTGCATTGTTGAGTTCTGCTAGGGAATTTAGTAAGGTCAGGAAAGAAAAGTTTCCATTAAGTTTGGAAACATGGTATTTCTCTAATGACTTATTATTATAATATGTCTTCAATGTAATTTTTCTCTTATTTGTAACTTCAGTTTCTCAGTTGTTACCTGCAATAAGTACAGATGAAGTTTGTCAAAAGTAATATACATCTCTGTTTCTTGTAGAATATCACTCATTTGCCTGAGGAAAATTCACATCTTAATTACTTTGAGGAAATCTCCAAGTGCGCTGACATTATCAATAGGTAAGTACAGGTCATTCCTTGCTACCTGTAGAAATGGACGCCCACCATACCTGATGCCAATGAAACACAACTGTGGCATTCAGTGCTAGAGACCTGTGATGCTTTTGTGAATAGAGAGACAGATGGATCCCTCTGCTTATGCTACAATAAATCTGCTTGTATACAAAAGTATACAGAGGGTAGTGAGGCCCCTCTATCATTTCACATACATTCAGTCCCATCCTCAGAAAGCACAACTATCTTCAGTATAGCTAGGCTAGCTTGACCTGTGGCTTGTCCTCCATTTCCATAGTTGGCAAATGTTAGACCTCTGTATACCACCAGCTAGTCTCCTTCTTCCCTACTGGGAAGTTCCACCTCTAGGGAGATTCTCATTATCCTTCCAGCAATCTGGTTTCCTTTATTGCCCTGCCAGTCCATCAGACGAATGTGAATATGGCAGAAGATGAATGGAGAACAGGGACTATGTGTCCCCTGCAAAAAACTTCTCAGCCCCTTTGCAAATTAGTGGTTACTAATGGGGAGGATGGAGTTTGTACAACTTCATCAGCATTGGAGCTCTCTCTTTTACCCATCTAAGACACCTTGTTACTTATATTCACATCACTACTGTGAAGTTTGAAGGGATTCTAAAAGAATCAATTTAAAATAAAAATGAAAGGTTAAATAACTTGTCCAAAAGCACATAGCACATGAGTGAACATGAAGAACTTTAAATCTAGATATAACTGACTTCAGACGTATATTCTTTATGTAACAACTTTATTGAGGTGTACTTGTGCAGTACACTGCACATACTTAATGTGTACATTTTTATAAGTTTTGGTATGTTATACACCCATGAAATTATCACCACAAGAAAATGAGTATATATATATAACAAAAGTTCCCTCATGTGTGTCTTTCTGTCCCTCCCTGACCACCACCCTCTGCATCTCAGGCAACTATTCATCTATTTTCTGTCTATTGATTAGTTTGCATTTCCTAGAATTTTATAACTATGAACTTTCATAGTACACACTTTTTCCCTCAATTTCTCTCATTTAGCATGATTGAGATTATGTTGTTTGTATACAAACAGTTCATTCCATTTATTGCATAACAGTGTTCCATTATACTGATATGACTATTTATTCATTCACCAATTAATGAATATATGAGTTGTTTCCAGTTTGGAACCATTGCAAATAAAGCTCCTATAATCATTGAAGTGCAAAATGCAATCTTCATTTGAAGATATGCTTTTATTTCTCTTGGATAACACAGTGGGTGTATGTTTAATTTCTTAAGAAACTGCAAAACTGTTTTTCAATGTGATTCTACCATTCTACATTCACACCAGCAGTGTTGAGAATTCTAATTCCTCTACATCTCAACCAATACTTGCTGGGATCAGTCTTTTCAATTTTAGCTATTTGAATAGGTGTGTTGGGGTATCTCATTATGATTTTTGTGTTTCCCTAATGACTAATGACAGCATCTTTTTTTGTGTGCTCACTTGCTATTAGTGTATCTTCTTTGGTAAATTTTCAATTCAAATCTTTTGTCCATATTTTATTGGGTAGTTTTCTTATTGTTGATTTTTTGAAGATTTGTGTGTTAATACAATCCTTTTATCAGATGTTTGATTTTCAACTACTTTCTACCAATCTGTGTCTCACCTTTTCATTTTCTAAACAGTGTTGAAGAGTAGAAATTAATTTTAATGGAGTCTAATTAATATTGCTTCATGTATTATGCTTTTAGTGTCTAATCAATGAAGTCAGCCTAACTTGAGGTAACAAAGATTTTTCTCATGTGATTGTCTAGTTTTTAGTTTTCATTTTTACATTTACGTTTTTACATTGCATACATTTCATTTTTACATTAGGTATATAATATATACCTAATATATAATTCACTTGGAATAATTATTGGTTTTGGCTCAAGTAAGAATTACACAATTTGATAGGACGCCTATCTCTACTCCATTGAATTTGCTTTTGTTGTTGTCTATATAGGTATGAGTCTATACTAAGCTTTCCATTCTGTTCCTTTCTACTTGTCTATATTTAAGCCAATTCCATACTTCCCTGATGACTAGCTTTATACTAGTCTTTTTCTATGTTATGAAAATAACTATTTTTAGCTTCCCAGCATTTTTATTATTCAAAGTTGTTTGTGCTATTCTAGCTCTTTCATATTTTCATGTCTTTTAGAATCCATCAGTTTCTTCAGAAAAGCTTCCTAGGATTTTGATTGTGATACGATTGAATCTACATATCAAGTTAAGGAAAATTGATGTCTTAGTAATATTGAGCCTTCTAACCCATAAACATGGTTATTTTTTCACTTAGTTTTTCTCTAGACACTGCTGTATAATGATTATCTCTAAGTAATGTTCTATATTTTCCAGATTACAGATTTTTCCATATTTTTGTCAAATTTATCTTACGTTTCTCATATTTTGGATGTTATTAAAATCGTTTTTGTTTTCTGTTATTCACTGCTAGAATACAGAAATGCAGTTGGGTTTTTGTATAGTTGATCTTGGATCCTACAACCTTGCTAAGCTGAGTTATTTGTTCTAGTACCTTTTTAGATATTTCATACATTTTCTACACAAATGGTAATGTCTGTGAATAGAAAGAGTTTTACTTCTTCCTTTGTAACTAGATTCCTGCTACATCTTTTTCTTGCTTTATTGCACTGGCAAAAATCCTTCACTTAGTCATTTAAAAAACAATTTTGATTGCCTATTATTTGTCAGACATCATTATATGTGAGATGAAAACAGTGTAAATGAAACAAGCAGGGTTCTTGCTGTCATGGAGCTTAAATAACTATTCAATTGTCTGGGAAAATAGATGTATTTAAACATGAGTTTTAATATGTGTAAGGAATAGCTAGTGAAAATAGGGTTATTTAGCCTAAAAAACACACACAAAAAATAATTCTGCCTTCAAATATGCAAGGGATTATTTTGCAAAAAAAGGATTAATTTTTGTTTTGTGTAATTTAGGAGGACTTAACTATGATGAGTGGTGAAAAGTTGAAAAGGAAAGAAATTTAAGAATTTGCTGCCTGACATAGGCCAGGCGCGGTGGCTCATGCCTTTAATCCCAGCACTTTGGGAGGCCGAGGCAGGTGGATCACGAGGTCAGGAGATCGAGACCATCCTGGCTAACATGTTGAGACCTTGTCTCTACTAAAAATACAAAAATTAGCTGGGAGTGGTGGCAGGCACCTGTAGTCCCAGCTACTCAGGAGGCTGAGGCAGGAGGATGGCATGAACCCGGAAGGCGGAGCTTGCAGTGAGCCGAGATCATGCCACTGCACTCCAGCCTGGGTGACAGAGCGAGGCTCCGTCTCAAAAAAATAAAATAAAAAAAAACAAAAAAAATTGCTGCCATAAGAAAACGCTTTGAAATTGAAACAAGCTGCCTCATGAGAATCCTGTGAAGAGTTTATTGAGAGGCTGGACGATCCTTTATTAGTATGCCATAGAGAGGCATCATTTTCAGGTAGAAGACAGAGTGGTTTCTGATTTGGACAATCAAATTCTATGAATGCAAAGATGAATGGAACAAAAACCCTGCTTATGTTTATAATCTCATTGGAAAGAAAAATAGATTTATGATACTGATAAATAAGTCAAATTGTGGTTTGATATCAAATGAAGACATTTACAAAGTAGGGAGTAATTAATGGATATATAATTGTACAAATTATATATTCAACAAGAATTGTCTTGGCCGGGCGTGGTGGCTCATGCCCGTAATCCCAGCACTTTGGGAGGCTGAGGCAGGAGGATCACCTGAGGTCAGGAGTTCGAGACCAGCCTGATCAACATGGAGAAACCGTCTGTACTAAAAATACAAAATTAGCTGGGCGTGGTGGCACACGCCTGTAATCCCAGCTACTCGGGAGGCTGAGGCAGGAGAATCCCTTGAACCCAGGAGGGGGAAGTTGCAGTGAGCCGAGATTGCGCCACTGCACTCCAGCCTGGGCTGCAAAAGTGAAACTCTGTCTCAAAAAAAAAAAAAAAAGAATTGTCCAAACATTTGCTGTCAAATCAAATCAAATATATATATAAATGTAATCTCACTTATTTCATACACTCTGGTTACTCTCCAATTTTCCCATTTTCTTTGTCTTGAGTGCCCTTTCTTTTCCTTTACATGGTTTCCAACTCGTAACTCCCACTTCAGTGTTGATCTTGAATCCCAAGAGCTTCTTTTATGAAAATCTCAAAGCTCTGGTCCTCTGTGGTCATTCTTTTTCCCCATTGATTATTTACACTTCAGTTAGGTCATCAGAAGAGAAACTATGTCTCACATCTCTAAGTATGCCTGATCCCTGCAATAACATTGGCAGCATAAACTCCATAAACAGGAGATAATATTAACAATGACAATAATGCAAAAAAGAGAAGAGGGAGAAAAGACTACCATAGCTTCAGGCAACACAGTCAGAAGATGTTTTTTTGAAAAGAGGTGATATGTTTTATCTCCTACTTTTCTCCTGATTCATTGATACATTTATTCATTAAATATTTTTTGATGACTCATAAGTCTCATCTTGCCAGAGACTGGGGACACACACACATACAAAAATGAGGCAGACATGGCCGCTCCACTCAGGAACTTGCATTTTTATTGTAGAAATAAGAAAACAGGCAAATACAGTGACAAATAAATGAATTAAAAATTGTGCAAGAAATAAACCAGAGAGTAGTTTTATGTAGAACGGTCAGGAACAGCCTTTCTGAAGAATTGACAGGCTGAAATCTACAACACAAACATGCAAAGACTGATGGGAAAAGGGAAGCAGGGGATATATTTTAGGCAGAGGAAAAGTTTCTACAAAACGTCCTGTGAAAATGACCTTAGTTTTCGGGCATGAGTGGACAATGATCACGTGACTGGAGCATATGGGGCAAGGGGAAGTTCTAGATGAGATGAGCTTCAAGAAGTAGACAGCCCAGCTTGTGCAAGGCTTTAAGAGCTATGGGGAAGAGTTCACATTTCATTTTAAGAATAAGTCAAGATGTTAAAGGAATTTAAGCAATAGTGTGATAGGACATGATCTTGTTTATACTTTGAGAACATTTATTGCTCTATGAAAAATGGATTGACAAGAGTAGAGTTGGAAGGCAGTTGGCAGTAACCCAGGGAAGAAATGACACTTAACTGAGCAAGGATTAAGTAGCAGATTTGGAGAGAAGTTGACAACTTTCTATTTTGTGACCCGATGTAGCCCCTTTAAGGAGCCCTTTGAACTTTAGGAGTAACTGAATTATGCAATTCTAGTCTGAAGTCCAAGCATAAAGAAGTGCTTTGTTTGCCTAGGAAGCACATTGTTCTTTACGTGGATGCTATCTTACGTATAATTTTTTGGAAGAAGGCTGCTTTTGAACCAAGTTTATGGATGTCCCGGGCTTCCACCAGCCATGCTTCTGTGACACTTCAAATGACCCTTCCAACACAGCTATCTGCCACTCTGTCAGCAATAGGGCCTGCTTCTCTGCAATGCCAAGAAGTGGTAGCTGCTGTGGAATATAGTTTGCCGTAATACTTGCTTCATTAAGAAGAACCAGCCAGGTCCCTTTGTTATCAAAGGCACATAATCTAGCCAAGATGGTAACCTCATCATGAATAGCTGGAGGGCAGGCTGGATACGTAAGCATACTCTCATGGATTAAACAAGGAGTTTCATAGCCTGGGAAACATTGTCCCCTTTCCAACACAATGCGGGCATTGAACAGAAGCCATTTTAGAAAGGCAAGAAAGCCACATACTTTGAGATTCGGCTACTCCTACAACCAGAAAATACCCTGGCTCACTGGTAAAGGGAGTTTATTCTAGTCTAGCCATTTTTCCATTTTTTCAAGCCCAACCTTAGGTCCAAGTATTCTTTGGCTGCCTTGGAACAATATATGTCAGGGCTGGGCCCACTTTTCCCCTTATCTACTGCCACATACACTGCTTGCAAAGTAAGTAAGTGGCACACGGTCTATGCCATTTATGCTTGGATTTTAGCTTACCAGAGTCTTCTGATGCTAGGAGGCAGAAAAATTGCCCCATAACTCCCAGGACGAATGCTGCTAGCCCAGATACTTTGTGTTAAACCACCCTCTCCAAAATGTGTGCAGATCTGCATAGAGTAAGAAATCTATTCCCCCTATAAAATACTGTAGCAGAGGTTTATTTGCTGCGTCCTTATTACCTCCTGGTACCCCATATAGTACACAGAAACTGCCTACTAAGCCTATTATCATAATTATCACCACAATGGGTTGTTTATCTCTAATGTGCTAGGCAAATTTCTCTTTATTTGGGTGCTTCAAAATTGGACCTCCAGGAGGTATATAACATGGCTCACATCCAAAAAGAAGGTAGTTAAGGCCGGGCACGGTGGCTCACGCCTGTAATCCCAGCACTTCGGGAGGCCAAGGCGGGCAGATCACGAGGTAAGGAGATGGAGACCGTCCTGGCTAACACGGTGAAACTCCGTATCTACTAAAAATACAAAAAATTAGCCAGGCATGGTTGCAGGCGCCTGTAGTCCCAGCTACTCCGGAGGCTGAGGCAGGAGAATGGAGTGAACCTAGCAGGCAGAGCTTGCAGTGAGCCGAGATTGTGCCACTGCACTCCAGCCTGGGCGACAGAGCGAGACTCCGTCTTAAAAAAAAAAAAAAAAAAAAAAAAAAAAAGAAGGTAGTGGAAAGCTGACTTCCAAACAATCCAATCCAATTCAGGCAATTCAAAAACTAGCCCTTAGTGGACACAATGAGTTATAAGGAGGAGGCTGCTAGGATCTTCCAGGAAAGTTTTTCTCATTCTTCAAGTCACAAGAGAGGAGTGGGCCCACTTCTGCCTCTGGAGATCCTGCCTGAACACAATGCTTAGAATGGCTACAGCAGCGTCAGCACGGAGAAGGAAGTGAGCTGGGGCTGAGAAAAAGGGGGACGACCAGGTCCTAGGCATTTTTGAGCCTTCCCAGTGGCTGCTCCGCTTGTGGACTCCTTTTACATGAGATAATCCCCTTATTATTGAAGGCAGTTTAATTTGTTTTCTGCTTTAACATCACATTTAAGTTTTCTACCTGGTGGGGTGTGTTGAGAGAGGATTCCCAGGGTGTTCTGGAAGGGCTTTGGGTCTCTGAGGACTAACAGGGTAGCCTCAGAGTGTTATACACTGGAAGGACCAAACCAACTTAGGGATGCTCCCAGTGAAATCAGTGCATCTTGGTGGCAGGCGGTTCCTCATCTTTCGGCTGATTTTCAAAAGATCTTGAATCTTCTCAGGTGAATTCAAGACCTGCTGCCCCTGATAGTTCTCTAAGTGCCTTCAGACCCTGGCATGCATTCTCTTACAGGCATCCTCCATTTATTGATGTTTTGTGTTTTCCGATTGCACAAGTTCTTTTAACAGGAGAAAAATATAAAATTTTTGAAAAAAACCCTTGTAATCCTCACATTCAGACAATGTTTGACATTATCTTGATATATATACTGTGTATGTGTTTGATTCCGATTTACCCTTTTAAAATGTGATCATCCTACTATACATATTTTATATCCCATTATTCGAATTCATAACTATATCATGAGCATCTCTACATAATATTAAACATACACCTAAAGCTTTAAAAAAGCCCTTCAGTCTGAGAACTGCCTCCAGGGGATTCTAGTGCCTAATGAGGATACTAAGGGATGGGGCAGGTAATTTTCTATCTTAAATATTTTCTTTAAATCTATTTCTTAGTATCATTTCTAGATTTTATCTAGAAAAATGGATTGATGATTCTGAAGGCTCCTGTTCTAGTCCATATAATCCCTACTGAGGAAGCTGGAACTGTTCCAGCCACCGAAATGACAGTCCGTGTATTGCCCACACAACTCTGTGGAAGAGAAACATAATGTGGTGCTAGAGAGCACGTCTGCAGGCTTTCTTGGTTCCCCAGCTTTGCTGGTTGCCTGTTGGGTGAACCTGGGCCTGCTATTTGCCATCCCGGGCCTGCTATTTGCCATCCCTAATTCTCCTTTTCCTCATTGGTGAAGTGAAAATAATGATAGCATCTATTTCATCAGGTTGTGGTAAGAATTAGATGTGATAACTCTGCATTCAGTAAGCTATCAAATGCTAGCTTTTTTTATTATTAAGGTTTTAGGGGTATTAACATGAATTTATACTCACCATACTCACCATACTAGTCTAACTATTCTTCATAAAAGGAGGGATTAAGGATTCAGTAGGTATTTTCTTCATCTTTGCCCCAACACCATCTGCCCTCATCTAGCCCATCTACATTGCCTCTGACTCTCACCATATGTAAATTCACATCATTCCTAGAGTACAACAGACCTTTTCATAAGTGATTTCATAATCAGTTGTCTACACATGGTTTCTTCTGATAGAGTATGCACCCTCTCGTTTCTTCACCCACCTGCCAAATGCTTGCTCATCCTTCCATATCTCCTCCTCTATGGAGCATTTCCCCAAATCTCCAAAGAGGAGTTGTTCTACTCTGCACTCCCACAACACCATTTTAAAGCCAATATCCCTAACATAGCACTTAGCAGGGTGTATTTGTAAACTGCTCTGTTTACATGTCTGATTCTTCCACTGGAGCATATGCTTTTGGGGGTCCAAGGACCATGTCTGTCATCTCCAAAGAGTACAATAAATGTTTCATGAAAAAAACTATAAGCTGTGCATTTCCCTCAGGGGAGAAAATATATGAGCTTTTAGGAGTCCAAAGGGCAGATCAGTTCCCCTGCTTTGTTCTTTATGTGTTTAAGACAAGAAAAAGCCCCCGATGGAGTCAGAAGGAAGGGTTCCATTCAGCACACACCTAATTACAGTCCTCACTCGATTCCATCTTATAAATGACAACCATCAGATGCCAAGTTGTGGCAGAATGACATCTGGCTCTTTGGCAGACACCCCCGGCAACAGCGTTAATGACTTCGGAGATGGCTCTGGATGTGTAATGCTGTTAAGTTTGTTGTGTGGATTACATTATCCTCTTCAACATCTTTTTACATTGTCCTCTAACTCACTTCAGATTCTGATTCTGTGAAACCTGGACACATTTATCCAAATTTGCCCAGTGCCCTTCATGGCCTTGACATGGCGGTCCTTTAATACATTTTCATCATCTCCTGTACATTTTTCACAGAGAGTTGTGAATGTACTTCACAGCCAGTTTGTGTTCTCATAGGCAACTCAAAAGGGGAAGGTTTTAGTCGTCTGGGAAAAAGCTCTTTAGTACTCAACCAAATTACATTTTCTAAGATGACCACATTTGGGGCTCCTTTTGAAATCATGCTATATAAAGAAAAAATCCCTCAGTCAGTACATATGCTTTGAATTTGAAACCAATATGCAATGCTTCATTAGCTCCCAGGATGAACTATAAAAAGGCAGGGGTTGCAACCATAACAGTCTTGCCTCTGACTGAGAAAAATATATACATTTTAATTTTTTCCTAGGCATTAAAAACAAAGCCTTTATCTGAAATTTCATCCAGTTTTCAGAAATGATGCATTTAATTTTAATCCGAGTTCTTTTTTGTCCCTTTTTTATTTTGCCTCTACTATGAAGAAACAGGAGGCCAAACTGGGGAAAGATAATTATATGAGAAAAAACATTCCCTAATGCTTTCTTTTGCCAGTTATTGTGATTTTGAAAGAAATTGAAATTAATCAAATAGGAGATATATGTTTATATTCAAAGGTATAAAACATTAAGAGAAAAATTAGGACCCAAATGATAAATCATTATAGCAAGTGATGATAATAAACAACACTTTTAGTATAATAAGCCCCTGGAATTGACAAGCTGAAATGTTAACTTTATTTTATGGGTATTTTGACTGTTTGCTTACAAAATAACTGCAATACTTACAGCTGAAAGAAAGGATAACATGATCTAGTGTTTCAACTTATTGAGGAAACATTTATGTGTAGAACCAACGCATTTATCATGCTTAATTGGAAATTAATGAAAAAATATTTATATTGCTTGTGTTTTTACTTTTTTAAAAATTTAGGCATGCCATTTTAAAAATGGATTACATTTATTTAGAATGCTGATGGAAATCATAGATATAGAATTATGAAATGTCAAATGTAAAATTAAAAAAGGAAAGATAATTTTTAAAACTACATACAGTATCTCAATTATACCATGGTACTCTGTAATTCCTCAAAATTCTGAAGTGACTTGTAGGAAATAGGAATATCTATGGTTCAAATATGTGAGTTTCAAATTTTTTTTAATAGAAAAGACAATAGACATCAGAACACAATTGTTCAGGAAATTGCAAAGTGATTTTTAATTTATAATAACTAGCTGATGAGGAATGAAGGGATCTTTCACTGAGTCGTCAAATATTTGGCCAAAGTCTCCTGTGCCTTGGTTAACAAACTTTAGTCCACATAAATATATTGATGTCTTCACGAAAGGTGTGAACAGATGCTTTATCTCCACATCGTGTGCATAAATGTAAGCTCTGAGGTGTAAATTGATCAAACTGTAGAAACAAATCATTTAAGATTTGTGCAGTGATTAATAACAGAAGCCAGTAATCAAATCTCCCTGCCACCAGCACATCTGTTACGCAGAGTTTCTAGTTTGCCCTATTATGCAAATGTGCAATAAAACAAATACATTACTTAATTTAGCAGCTGGTTCAAAAACATTATTTTAGGTGATTTCTTTATGCTTTGCGTACTTTTGCCATTGATGATGGTTAGTGTGAACTAATTCAATTGTTTATGAGATGGAGGCTTCCACATAAAAAATAGCCCTCAGGAAAGCCAGCTTTGAAGAAATTCATTGTGACCCTGGTCTCTAAGAATCAAACAGTACAGCAAACACAGGATATGTCATGGCTCTCAGACCTCCATTCAAACAGCTCAAGAACTTTTAAGTGCCAAATGTGAGCTGATATGATTTCCATATCCTGGAGGATCGAGGAAAATCTCATGACTAGTTCTAAAACTTGTAGGATTTTAAGTTGGTTGAAACCTGGCACCATAATTGGACAGCAGATAGTTGAAAAGCACTATATATGCCCAGTTCATATTCAAGGTATCTCAGTTAATATTCAGGCTTTCAATCCTTTCCATTATAGACCCATAGGGCAATTTCTAAAGGACCATTTAATTGGTCATTTATAAACCCACTTTCACCAATGAGCAAAGTGAGGAATTACAAGCATGCTTACATAATAATACCTAAAGTAATAAAAATAACCAACATTGATTGAAGACACATGTGCATAGCACTATGAAACATCCTTAAATGCAATAGCCTTTTCATCTTCATATTTTACCAATGAGGGTAGTGGGATTCAAAGTGACTTGCCCAAGGTCACAGGGCAATGAGACTGAATGAAGGTCTGATTCCAAAGCTCATGCTCATAATTACGATATCTTGTTTCATAAACCAAGGTTAAATTTCAATAGGAGAACTGCGGATAAAGAATAGGTGTAGAGTATGTTCTTAGCACCATAGAAATAAGAGGGAGAAACTCTAAGTTGCTAAATAAATAGTATTCACTTGCATCTTCTGCAAAGTAAGTAAGACCAGAGTGAATTGAGAATTCAGACGTTAACATTAGGAAAGAAAAGGCATGGATTTAGGACACTTGAACGGGAACAGGCTTTTCTGAAATGTGGATTACTCAACAGAGAGAATTAAGTTCTCCAGAAGAGAAAACAAACAAAAACATAAAATAGAATGTGAATATACATAGAAAGAAATTTATTATAAGGAACTGGCTTATTGATTCTGGAGACTGGCAATTCTAGAACATGCAGTGTGGACCTGTGGGCTGAAGATCCAGGACAGCTGATAGTACAGATGAAGTCCAAAGGCATTCTGCTGAGAATTCTGTCTTGTTTGAGGTGGCTAGTTTTTGTTTGTTTTTGTTGTTGTTCTTATTTGGGCCTTCAACTGAATGGATGAGGTCCACTTATATTGGGGAGGACAATCTGGCTTACTCGAAGTTAATCAGTTTAAATGTTAATCTTACCAGAAAACACCAACCAAATTGACATGTAAAATTAACCATCACACAGACCAAATTTATACTTTGGATACCAGCAAAATGAGGTACATAAAAATAGTTTTCGAAATAATGTATTTCAGAAAAAGCAAACATCATAGACAAAACTAGGACTCCAGCAAACTTATTCCTATTTTTCAGTTTAGCATTATTTATATTTTGAATTACATAGAGGGTGAAAAGAGACAAAAAAAAAATTCTCCATAATCACCACAATATTTTAGTGCTTAGGACCTCTAAAGACTCTGCCTTCTAACCATTGCTGGAGGTTTCAAACCATCATTATGAGTTTGTACTGTCTAATCCTTTAGAAGTTACAGTAAAAGTGGCATGAATTCATTTGGCAAACATTAGGCCTAACAACAACATTCTTACTTTCTGTAGAAAATGTGAGGGCAGCATCATATAACGGGCAAGAAGGAGGCATTGAAGTCAGAAAGGCTCATTTCCTTACACTTTCTATCAGTGTGATTTTTGGCAAGTTATATAACTCTCTAAGCCACAATTTCCATCTATATAAACGAAAGATAATTGAGCCTATTTTCCTAGGGCTACCATGAGGATTAGAGGAGTTAAGGCATTTGGAACTCTGAGCACAGCATCTGACATGTGATAACTCAATAAACATTATACCTGTAATAGCCATAGGAGAAAGAAAAAACATTAGAGTAAAAGGCACAATAGTAGAAGCAAACCCATCCATACTTTCTACATGTTGAGCAATGAATATTCTTGGCAAAGGGGCTATTGAGTTAGTAACAGGATCATTGAAGAACCATCATAGATAGACCCTAGGCCTCTATTTTTGGCAACCACACTTCTATATCACAGCAACATAATGCATAGCAAAATCATAGCCTGCATACTCAAATTTCACATTAAAAATAAATTTGGAATAGGAACAGTTTCAAAGGTTTTTTGCTTCTGAAATTATTTGGTTCTAAACTAATTTGTTATTTATTGACTGCAAATTTAAGGAATTATATGCATGGAAATTCCCTCAAAGGAAAAAAAATTAATGAATTAGAAGTTTTATGGTCTTGAAATTTAATGATTGTCAATAGTATGTATTGTAGACATTTTACTACACATTTTAAAAATTTGCAATTTTTGTTACATACTTTGGAGTCAAAGTTTCTTTACAGTTTACAAATATTATTGAAATTTCTTGAAAAGTTAACAGATCCTAGATATTATTCGTACAGTGCATAGTAGTTAAACTCTCTTGCATGGATTTTGATACTATGGGAAGATACATGGAGAAAGAAATATAGAAAGGTACATTTTCATCATTAGATAAAAAAGTCTTGAATTAAAACGAGACTTTTTAATCATGAAGCATTTTAAACATTTTGAAAGGTATTTTAAAAATGAAGTACAGTCTATCATTTATTGTATTCCCCACCTTAAAGTTAATTTTCTTTTTTCCAGAAATATTCAATAACTATTTTGTGTTCACAGTTGGATGCTAGGTTAGCTGAATATAAATTTCAAAACTAATAATTATACTCAGCACTCTAAAGGTATTTCATTGTCTTTTGACATTTTATTGCAATTGAAAATTTGCTGTCAGTGGACAGTGAATTGCATATTAGCTTCTCGGGTTTGCTCTCTTTGGTATTCTATAGTTGGTCTATAGTCTGCATAGGAATGAAATGAATGCATAGATTGATTGATAGATCTGTGTGTTTTAAATCTGAAGATTCTGGTCATTTATCAATTCTGTAAATTTTCAGATATTTGGTTTCCAAATACTTGTTATATGACTCATCTTTCCTTTCTGAAATCCTATTAGCAGAATGTTGAAAACCTTGACTCTTTAAGCCTCCTTGCATGTTTTTTTTTGTATTATTTCTATTACTTCTTTCTAGTAGTTTACCCAGATTTGTATTTCAAATGACAAATTTGCTCAAGCTGCTTTGTTCTCACCTTTGCTCAGTTTACTACTTAAACCTACTGTTTTTTTTTTAACTTAGTGACAAAAATTCTTCATATCTACATGTTCTATTTTTATCAATTTGAAATTTGTGTATTTCATGGTATCTTATAGACTTGGATTTCTTTTTAAAATTTCTTTAAACTTTTTAGGCCCCCTTTTTTCTTTGTGTAATCTTTAATTTACTATTTCAAGTTCCTGGCTGCTAATATTCTTGGTTTTGTATCTGTTGACTACACTCATGCTGGATTATAATTTGTTTTTACAAATTCATTTTTCTCTTGAAACCTGGGTTGTAGGAGAACTTCTATAGAACAGTTTTTCATTTATTTCTGCTTGTCTCAGGGATTCCACCACCAAGGATAAATTTTTCTCAGACCATGCAAATTCAGTCAATTTAAACGCCAAACTTGCATGATTAGTGGGTCCATGATTAGGACCCACTAAACAGGTGCTTTAGGACCTGTTTTTCACCAGTCCATTTGGGAAGTCAAAGTCAGTAGGCTCTGTTATTGTCTGAGATATTGGGTGGATTTTTTTTCTAGCCTATCCTTTTAAATTCTTAGACTTCTACGTACGTATTAGTGCCAACATCCTGCCTTGTACAAGTCAAAGTCTCATGTTCATTATCTGGCGGGGAACTAAAATCCAATCTATGAGTTGGACAATAGCCCACTCTAGTCAACCTCATTGTCAGTACACCTTATAGTTTAAATTTGTTTTTTAGCATCTGACGATTTACTTTCTTGTGAATTCTACTGACATTTTAATACTTTTCGTCAATCAAAATGAGCAGTTTCAAACGTTTATTGTTGGAGAATATTTATTTTTGTTAGTGCTATGGAATGAATTGTGTCCCCCCTCCCAAATTCATATGTTGAAGCCTGAGCCTCCAATGTGATGATACTTGGAGATAGGGCCCTTGAGACATAATTAGATTTAGATGAGGTAATACATGTGTAATCCTCAGACAGGATTAGTGCCTTTATAAGCAGAGATACCAGAAAACTCTGTCTTTCATTCAGCCATGTGAGGGCACAGGGAGAAGGCAGCTACTGCAACCCAGAAAGTGAGTCCTTATAAAACCCAACGGTGCTGGGACCCTCATCTCAGACTCCCAGCTTTCAAAACTGTGAAAAAATAAATGTGTTGTTTAAGCCAGCTAGCTGATGCTATTTTGTTATGGCAGTTTGAAGAGACTTAGACTCTCAGCCATCTTTCTGAAATTTTGAGTCTCCAACTCCAATCCAATCCTTTGCTTGTTCAATTAATATAGATGACTTTTAAAGAAATAAAAAAAATTATTGCGGCTTTTACCTTTAAATCAACAACAGGGGCCCACTAGTATGAATGCTGCATTTGACTCTCCCAGGATTTAGGTAAACCACAGTATCTGAGCAAGTGACATACATTAAAAAAAAAAAAAAAAGTCTACTAATTCATTTGGAACAAACAGTTTAATTCCTGTAAATCCCAAATGGATGACAAGGCAAAGAATGAAATTCAGAAGAACAGCCAAGAATAGAATGATTGATTTTATTTCGTCAAAGCAAAAAGAAAAAGAACAACAAACAAACAGCCTCTATATGAATCCGGAAACCAACTGCTTTGGTTTAAATGTGTCCTCTAAAGTTCATCGGAAACTTAATCCTAACACAGTTTTGAGAGGTGGGGCTTTCAAGTGGCAATTAGGTCATGAGAGCTCTGCCCTCGCATAATGGATTAATACCTTTATCAAAGGAGAGGGTTAGTCATCATATAAGTGAGTTCCTGATAAAAGGAAAACATTCAGCCCCCTTTCCTCTCTCTTGCACAGGTTCTTTTACCATGTGATGCCTTCTGCCATGCGAGAAAGCCCTCACCAGATGCACCCCTCAGTCTTGAATTTTCCAGCCTCCAGAATCATGAGACAAATTTATATTATTTATAAATTACCCAGTCTGTGGTATTCTGTTATGGCAACAGAAAACAGACTAAGACACCAATCTATTAAAGCCTAATAAAGTAAAAACTTCTGTATTGAAAATAAAATATCTTGGGGGGAGTTTGTTTAATAAAAATGGAGCTATAATTATTGTTGTAGCTATAAATTATTACCAAGAGTCCTCTAGCTAATTTGAAGGCTTTAATGTGTCTATAGTTAGAAATGAGAAATTTACTGCAATAAACTACGTAGTATCTGTTGCTGTCTTAAAACAAAGAAATCTGTTGTATGGCAGCCATATAACCCTGGAGCATCCTGATGAACTGTAAACAATCCAGGCTCTACTGTGTGTGGGGTAAAAAAAAAAAAAAATTAGCTGATATTTAATATAGAATTGTATTCTAGTCGTGTAACCAAAGGTTTTAAAAGCACCTTTTCCTTCTCTTTCAGAGGCTGGTATTAATAAAATTACTTGGTAATTTGGCAGTTGTAAATTGTGACCCCCTGTCAGTGGCTAGGTCACAGATGTCGCCCTCCTTTCCTTTTTAAACACTGATGGGTTCAACAGAGTAAACATTGACTTCATAAATAAGCAGAGTCAGAGTACTAGGTTCTAGTCACTTCCATAATGGAAAGTAAGCAGAGCAATTTAATAGTGGGTGTGGGAAGTGGAAGGAGGGGGAACCAGGATCATAGTCAAGCAAATAATGGAATGAATACCCTATTTAAGTATGCCAGACATACTCATGTAAAAGAAGCTTGTGGGTCACCAGATACTACAGGAATGGCATGCTGGGTTGATCCCATAATTAAGGGAGAAGACGTAAGTCAGGAGCATCTCAGACCAAATGTCTTGCGCTACCATACACTATAATTATTACTCTTATGAGTCTTACTTCAATAGGCACTTTGCACTGATAATATGAAATGCCTTCTCCTTTCAGTATCAAAAGTTAAAGAGTAAAGTGTATGGCAGATTGGAGAGTCAGCTAATACTCCCTCTATTGCAAAGACTGTGACCATCACTCTATTTTGCAAAGCAGAACAAAGCAAGGATTTTTACAAGGTAGCATAAAAAATGTTGGTTCTAAAAGTATCCATTACTTTAAGGACATCACATACCAGAAGACTTTATCCCAGTCCTTTCCCAAATCAGGCAGTTAGTAATCAAAGAAGAAAATGGTTAAACTCCTGCTCCCACTATTACTACGTATGCACGCGCACACACAGCACACATTTATGTCCAGTGGAAGCACTGACATATTGGTTTTTCTAAAATCTTGTTCCTCAAAACATTTCCAGATATTTTTATGTGGAAGACATGATTAGATGGTATTTTTCCTTGTTAATAGTGTCTGGATTTGATTTGGGAGTATGCACGTTCCTAGGCAATGAAACATGATTGACTGAAGCCAATCATAAGAGTTCTGTCACTTTCAAAACTGCTAGGAATAATCATGTACAAAGTTCAATGAGACCCGAAAGGGAGTCTTCCCTGTAGGCTCCTGGGAAAACACCTTTCCAGGTAAAAGAAAATAGATACCACAACAGGTGTTACTCCTCCTCTTCCCTACATATTCCTTTCTAGATTTCTTCTAGCTGGAGCCACTTCAGTTGTGTCCTATCATCAGAGAAAAGTAGAATGAGTTGAAGAGAGATAGATGGTGACATCACTGAGCTGCTGAACAATACCAGCCTTAGCTAATCTCTGCTCTTTGTATTTTGTGGGAAAAATAAATTGCTTAAACTACAGTTAGCAAATTTTTGTTACTTGCCGTCACATCCATTTTTAACTGATACAAAATATATAGCACTATTTGATAACTGCCTACTATCTAGCTAGCATTAACAGGCATACAGTATTTTATTTTCATAACCCCAAGGTAAAGATGCCTCACTTCAAATCCCAGGTTTACATAGGGGAAAGCTGACATAGAAAAAGTTACTGAGTTACTTTGGGTTACTCAGTTGGAACATGGCAGACACAGACTTGAAGATGTGGCTTATGTCATTCTTTCTTTCTTTAGTCATTCATTCACTTATTTGAAAGACTTTTAAGGACTTATGAGGCAGAAACATCTGTGTACCAGAAACATGAATATTAGCAATTAGTCTGTGCTCCCAAGGACCTCACAGTCTACTGAGTTCATAGTCTTTGAACTCTTAGTTCAGTTGTCTTTTAATTTTATCAGTCTGACTTTTTGTTCATTGCCATAGTTGTGTGAGCTATTTTTTTCAAATCAAAATGCAGGTGCTCTCAAGGACATTTATCTAAACAAAAGATGTATCTTTTATTCACTGCTAGGACATGGAAATAAATTTCTAACATAATTTCAAAGCCAGAATTTTCTAAACAGCTCACCTTCCTTTTAGTAAAAGCTAACCTGCTAATTTTTCACCCTAACATTTCATCTGAATGGCTATTGCACTGAGCTAGTGTAAGGCAGTCACAGATCTAAAGCTCAAAAATCACATTGCATAGTGACATATCATAGGTTATAACCCAAGAGAAGGACTGAACACAGAGGTGGAGGAATATAGACCGAAAATATGCCACAAAATCCAGAAAGATGCTGGGCTCAAATACTGACTTAAATAAAGGGTCAAAACATTGTACCAAATTCACAGAGGCCTGGAAAATAAGGATATACTAATGAAAGTGCCTGTAATATATAGAAAGAGCACATAAAATGAATTATGCCAAGAGTCAAAGGACTAATTATGATAAATATTTCAATCGATCAATAATCTATTGTCAAAGCAATTAACTAAAAATAGATTTTTGAAAATTATGTGCTTAGAAATATGCTAAGAGCTGTAGAGAAGAGCAGGACATAAAAGAATTATAAAACATCGCCTTTTTGGTCAATTAAGTTAGAGTTCAGCTGGAGATGCAAGTGGGACGGCAATGCACATGGAACAACTTAGACAACATTCCAATGGGACAGAATGCAATGCCAGGAGATAAGATGCAAAAAGATATTTCAGAACTGAAAAAACATGATGTATGATGCAAAGAGTCTGGGATTGGAATCTGATAACTTGACCACAGTTGCAGCTCTACAAACCTACAAACTTTATGATCAAAAGGTCACTTTAACCCCTGCTTCTTGAGGAAGATATAATTTAAGAATGCAAAATAAGAAAATATATAAGACTTTTTGAATTGCTAAGTATTTATTATATGTTATTTTCACTGGAGGCTAGGGGAAGAATGTTTTACAGAAAAAAGAAAAATCTAGAAAAAAGAAGAAGAGAGAAAGGATTTACATACCCTAGAAAATTAGAGTAATGCTTCCTGAGAAAATCTGAGCAAAGATGAAGGATACAGACAGAAGTCCTGAGCTCTAATTTTAACTCTGTCCCTTAATAGCTCACTGAACCTGCTTTTCTCCTCCACAAAACAGGAAGAAAACACTGTCCCTTCAGCATCTCCTGTAGGACTTGAGGATGAAATAAAATCACAAACATGAAATTGCTCTGCAAATACATGTTCTTTTGGCTGTGAGGATTGCAGCCTGACTGGAGCAAAGGCATTAGCTGGAGGTTAAATGAAATAAAAGGATGGTACAAAACCAGGTAACTATTGCTAGGCAAAGAAATGCTATGTTGTGTCCCTGCCATAAAGTGATATCAATATGACAGCCTGAGTTGCCCAGCCTGAACCACAATCCAATGGAACTCAACTATTATGAATGGAAAAAGAGTCCCCTAGCAATGAAAGTGAGACACATAGTTCAATGTCTTAAATTATGCAAATTACACAGGTCAAAAGAGAGATAAGCACAGATACTGAACTTTTCCCACTATCCAGTCACAGCTCTGCAATGGATCTACTGCCCCAGGTGCAGGCAATAAGAAGGTGCATTGTTCACACCTTCTAAAACAGACTAAAAGACTGTATGCTTTTTTCATTATCAATATGCTCCAGTAGTTCTAAACAATGCCAGTGATGAAATACTCCTTTGCAGAAAAGTATCTTGTTGGTCTCATTTCTAAATTACTGAGATTACTGTTGACTTTTAATAATATTCCAGTATGTGACCTTCAAATTAGCATTGTTCTTTAATAAAATCTATATGTTCTTTAATAAATGCCATATTCTACATGAAATTTAAAGTACTACCAGTTCATAAGGCATTTGTAATGACTCAACATCCTTTGAGTTTGCCTCTCCAAATGCTGTTCTACATACTCCTGAATTTAAACACTAGACATACAATGATTGCACATGATTGTAAAAATAAAGAAAAATAACATGAGCTCTTCAGTTTTGTCATTCTAGGTGACTACGTGAAGTTCATGTTTAAAATTTCCAAGAATGAAACAATGGAAACTGCACATCGTCAACTGTCTATTTTAGGTCATACATGAAATACTTCATTGAATTTTCATAACTTTTTTCAAGTTGAAATTTTATCTCAATTGTTCATTTTTAAAATAAAGAATAAATCAAATTAATGATTATCACTGATTATTAGACGATCACTGCTGAAGATACCGTTATATAGAAGGGAAGGGTGTAAAACATCGATCCACTCTGAGAATTAAATACTCCGAGTACACCAGAGGGAAGGAAAATTCAACAACCCCTAGGCACTGTTCTTTGATAGAAGGTTAGTGCTTTGAGTGTACTACTGACAGTCTGTGCTACTGGACAATCAGCGCATTTTAATTCATCACCGCTCTACACCAGGGCATGCCCTAAGAGGGAAATGCATTCTTTGATACATTGGGCATGTCTTCCCTCCATCCACTTAAGACAAAATCTGTGACACTGGAAAACCTTTTAACACCCCATTTACGCTGTGACCAGAAAACACAGTGCAGTATTGAAAGACTACTTTTGTTTGGAAGCTATAATTGTGAGGCTTCACCCAGAAATATAGGTCTAACTATGCTATCTAAGCTCAGAATTTCACTGTTCTCACACATTGTTGTGGACAAGAACCGCCTGGGATGTTTGTTTAAAAATACAGATTCCTAAAACCCAGTCCCAAGGATTCCAGTTTAGATCTGGGGTAAAGTCTGAAATCCGTGTTTTAAATGAGCATATCAATGATGTCATCTAGGTTATTCTTGGGCCAAGCTTTAATAAGTATTTAGAAACTGAAGTTCTCTGAAAAGTAGAATGATTTTTATGATTTTTTTTCTGTTGTCTGTTAAGACTTTTAATTCAGCAAGTCAGCATGTTTGCATGAAGGATAAACAAACATTTAAATGCATAAATTATATCCACCACCCCCGAGAAAATAAGAGGCCAGAACAAGCATGGTAGACAAGAAAAGTTTCTGTTAAGAGATATAATTCAGAGAAAAGCACCTGGAATAGTGACATGGTCTGAAAGTACCTTGCCAGATTCAAAGGAAGGAGAGAGAATTTTATTTGGAATTTATAGATTCTGGCCTTAAATTCCACTTCTAAGAGATTTTAAAGTAGTTATAAACAAGAAACATCTTTTTTTTCCTTAAAAATCTTCTCAAATTTTACTTTTACTAGTAATGATTTTTATATTTGGTCAACACTTTCATTCATAATTATCTATAAGGCCCCCATTAGGTTTCAGGAATAGATAAGCTGTCATTGCCCTTATGGAGCTTTTAGACTAGTTGCAGACATGGACAACCAAGGGAGTAGAGGCCCACCCAGGATGGTGCTTTGCAGACACCAAGCAGCCCAGATTATTACCATCATGCATTGCTGGAGTTGCTGGTTCAGGCCTACCTGTGGTTTAGCATGATGTGGGGAGGCCATATGTTTGTGTGTACACATATGATCATGCATGCTGGTAAGATGTACTAGACACCTGTTTCCCAGGGGGTAACATCTCTCAAATAAAAATCACATTGCCATCTGAACTGAGTCCCTGAAGGAAGTATTAACCAGTCAGATTGAATATAGAAGAGGATATGCCAGAAGAAGGATGAGCTGGGAGGGGAAATTTTTTCTTATGCAGATATAAGTCCCACTTAGGTCCTGTAGCAGCTTCTCATTATTACCTACCTGGGCCTGAGGGAATATAACAACCTGCCTCAACCATTGGACAGATTTGTGAAAAATTTCTATTAGATATCCTTTCCTTCTTGTCACTTATCATTTTGCCACAATAGCCAGATGATGCTGTTTCTGCCATGGGCCTCTCCTCAGCTATAGTCAGGCACCAGGAAAGCAGGGAGACCATCTTGTTCTTATATTAAATATAAGCCCCAAGGGTGATGTACACAACACACTGTATTCTTTAGAGTTGTTTCAAATGAAACAAAAATGTGTGTGTTGGTTAGTGCTTTTAAGACATTTCATTTCTGAAAACATAGAGATGATAACAAGCAACAAAAGAAAGGTTCCCAAAAGCAAATATTCTTTTTTTTTTTCTTCCTTTAATAGAGCCCATTCTCCTCCTGAGGGAGCACTTTCCTACTCAGCTGTCATTGAGCCTTCAGGGGAGTTTTCCTCCTGGTAATTTCTCAGATCCTAATAGGTCTGTTCCTGGCCCACTGGGTTTTTCTGAGAGCTGATGTATTCCTCTCTTCTAGATTTATCCTCCTTCTCATTTGTTCCTCCCAACTCCAGTGGCCAGAAAAATCAGATTTGTTGGGAACATCTGGGATTCCAGAGAGCTCTGATGTGGGGAAAGGAAGGGCATGGTGATCTCACAGAAACCCTCCTCTGTAGAGTAAGTACAGGGTCACTCTGCCTTACCGCACTTGCTGTCTCCCAGAAATTTCCTACCAACTTCACAGCAGCAGCTCCTGCCAAGTTACCAAATATGACAGTATTTCATTACTAAATCGTATGTTTATTGCGGCATTATTCACAATAGCAAAGACTTGGAACCAACCCAAATGTCCAACAATGATAGACTGGATTAAGAAAATGTGGCACATATACACCATGGAATACTATGCAGCCATAAAAAATGATGAGTTCGTGTCCTTTGTAGGGACATGGATGAAACTGGAAGTCATCATTCTCAGTAAACTATCGCAAGAACAAAAAACCAAACACAGCATATTCTCACTCATAGGTGGGAATTGAACAATGAGAACACATGGACACAGGAAGGGGAACATCACACTTCGGGGACTGTTGTGGGGTGGGGGGAGGGGGGAGGGATAGCATTGGGAGATATACCTAATGCTAGATGACGAGTTAGTGGGTGCAGCGCACCAGCATGGCCATGTATACATATGTAACTAACCTGCACATTGCGCACATGTACCATGAAACCTGAAGTATAATAATAATACTAAAAAATAAAAATAAAAAAAAAGAATCTATTCCTCCCAAACTCTAGTTTCTGAAGATTCTGACATTGATATTTTACTTTTACAAATTATTTGAGAAAAAGCATTTAAATTCTAAGCACACAAACATGACGAAAAGGGCATAGCTACAAAATGTCCCTTCCCTGGGCATTACAGTCTGCCCCAGCTGCCCCCTCCTCATCCATTGAGGTGCGTAGAAAAGAGGCAGAAATTGCCCATAATCATGCTATGCCTTTCTACTGTACATCCAATATGTGCTGTCATTATTTCGGTTTTTGAAGCTTCATGGCAGCATTGCCAGTGAAGATAATAGGGCCTATTATTTTCAATGAGCTCCATCAGGAGGTTTCAATGGGCCTGCTATCACTCGAACAAAGACACATTGGGAAGCAACCCTGCTTTCTTGTCATCAAAATGGCTGTTAGTTTGTGTGAAGCTAAAGAAGACCCCTTTTCCTTTTCAGTCCTGTTGGATTTGAAAGGGCCAAGAAAGGCAGTTTAGAAAGAAACAAGCCTGACTCCTTGCCTGGCTAGATGTATATATGAGCAGCTTTCGTTTTATAGAATCGATAAGTTCAGCAAAGTAAAGCCTGCCTACCATTGATTTCCTATTTACAGCCAGAAATATGTTCCCATGGAAAAATATCTTCAGATAAAAACAATAGAAAAAGCAAATAAAAAAACAAAAATCCTGCCAGCAAAAAAGTCATTTAGTGGTGGTTATGTTTAAGGCAAATTAAGTGGTTCTTCACCATTTGTTGGCTCAGACTTGAAATCTCTTTTCTACCCCATTCTTGCCTAAACTTGAGTTTTTTGTTGTCTTTACATCCACAGCAACTAGGACTCCATCCCAAAGCTCCTTTCATCTGTGTATTACAGTGTCTTAATACTAACACTTTCTGAGACCACCATAACAAGATTACTAGTTTTACCCTTCCTAATAGTGGGCAATTTCAGGATTGGTATAATGTATTTTTATGAGTTTGTTAAGTAAAAAATAAAACTCAATAAAATATTTCAACTCTTGAATACTTATGTACACGTTTATAAGTATGTTACACACTTATTTAATTCTCATACCAGCCCACGAGAGAGTGCCATCATTATCCCCATTCACAGAGGAAGACATCCTTGAGGTCTAGAAAGGTGACTTGTTGAAAGTCACTCAGATAACAAGCACCAGAACAGGAGTTGAATTCTACAATCTCATTCTAGGGTTCATAAAACATATAGGCGTTTACAGAAAATTCAGCTGTTATAGAGTTGTTTGAAGCACTAATACTTTTGCTTGCTGTATATTCCCTTACCACCTCCCCACCTGTTCCTTTTCCCTAAATATCTCCATACATGTGGTTAATAGAGTCCTGGTCCATTTCCTCAAGTTTACCAGGGTAGAAAGCAGAAATAGCTTCACAATTGCTGTCTCTAGTGTTTTTAAGTTTCTAAATTCCATTAGATGAATTGCTTTAGATGCTTCTATGTCAAAAATATAAAAATGGAGGCAGTGCATTTGAGAGGAGAGGAATAAAAGATAAGATGTTTGTGGATCTGCATGTTTTCTATAGAAATGAGCAATGTCTCAGGAAAGCACTCCTGGCAGAAGGATTTTTGTTGTGTTCAAAAGCCCTGTGGATGCCATATCATAATTTGCAGACTGTCTAGTCTTCACTCCAGTGAGATCCATCCAAAGCCAGAAGCCAAGGCTTCAACGGTTCTACCTTCACATCAGCTGCAAGGCAGCACTGACCTTCTCTGGCAGGCCCCAAGCCCCACTAAGTCCCAGTGGATGTGGTGCCCTTCTCTGCCTGCTGACCTAGCTTAACCGTGTCCCACTTATCTCTACTCTGCAACATTAAAGAATGCCTGTAATCCCAAGAGAAGGAGAGATGGTGGAAGAAGGGGTGGTACTGAATAGAGCCAACTTAAATTTTCCTGGACTGGGACAGTGGTTAGATACAGCTGTATTATACCAGGTTCATCTTCTGCTGTGTTTGAAATAAGTACAATCAGGTTTTGACTTATTTAGGCAGGAAAGAATGCTGCATAGCTAGTCTCACCGCTTCAGTTGTCTCTCTAATAAATATAAAGTACTACAAAGTTAACTGACTCTTAAAAATGGTATTATCTATGAAGAATGATTGGAAATGTTTGGAATGACCATGGTAGGGTAGTGAAAGATCCCAATGCCACTTGACTTCTGGTTTACATGTGAGGCTAAAGGGCACAGACAGGAAAAAGTGATTTATTGATCAGTGTGTACAATATGCATAGTTAATTCTGGATGAGGTTATATTTGTTTACTTATGATCTCATTAAAAAACATTTCAATATCTGAGTCTAGCAAAAATAACTTCCACGATGCATAAATATGCCCCAAATTACTTTGTACCTTTAACTAGCCTTATCCCCACTGGTATTCTTGTCACCCTTTCACCAGTAATTCTCATCTGCTTTTAAGAGACCAATAATGCGTACATGTTTAAAAACTCATTATTAGGAGAAAACATATTACAGTCCCCAAACTCCTTTCATATCCAACAGTCAGGTTACTTCTGATATCTACTTTTTGAGAAAATAGATAAGTACATAACAACTTTACAGGTCGGAAGTCACTGACTTGTCCACAAGCCAGTAAGATGTCATAGCCTTGGAGTCTGTGCTGTAATTGATAGTTTAAGCATTTGTTATACCACTGGACTCTAAATTTCTTAAGCAAAGACCATGTCTTTTTAATGTTTTGTAAGCACAATTTAAACACAGTGCATGGAATATAGTGTGTGTTTAATAAATGCTTCTTGATGAATGATCAAATATTCTTATTCAACTGAGGGCAAGCTAGACAACAGAGAATATGAGTGAGATCCTCTCTCATCTCCATTACCAGCTGGTTACATTAGTTCATTGTAGTGGTAGGAGAAAATGATACTTAGTTAACAACTATTTGTCCTGTTCTTTCTCAACAGTATTTTTTATAAGCCTGGCAGAATTCTAATTATTTTTAAAATATGACTATTTAATCCTCATAATGACCCCATGAGATATTGTTATGTTAGTATTGCCTGCCTGTTTCACAGATGAGAAAACTAAGGCATATGAGAAGAGATCTACCCAAGGTCACATTATAAGCTTATCAACAAGAATCCTTAGGCGATTTTTCACAGAAATTATCATTATGTCACATTATACTTGTACAGATAGTTTACGTTGATGAGAAATTATGAGTGAACTGGTTAATTATCTATGTTTGAAATTAAGTCTAAATATATTTGTTTTAGACAGATTCTCCATTTGTCAATAAATTTCTCTTCTGTAAAATAACTTGGCTAGGGGTGAGGCTGGAGGGATTCCAGGTTAGATGTTTTAGGCTCCAGATTTAAGGTAAATGTTTATGAACCATGATTTACTCTAGAAGTCTACATCAACAACTTACTTGGATGTAGTTATTCATAAGTCACTCTCAATTATTATCAATATAAGTAAGCTATTTTAAAATATAACCTTCCAAGGCTTTTATCACACACCTGCCCACCTAATTCAGCCTGTCAATATATCAGTGTATGTGGATAAAACTTTGCAAATCATATGTTAAAAGGTGGCATGACAACAGTTAATGCAAAAAGGATCTGGGCATATTCGTTAGCCACAAGTTCAAAGATGCCAAGATTATGACAAAATGTTTAAAAGATAATGTCATTTTATAATAAAGAATAGCTGTACAGTGTCTGGTTAGGGGTGATGAGTCTATATTTGAAGTGTGGGTTTCAATTTAAGAACCTATTTTTAAAGAAGAAAAATGACAGATTTAGATTACTCACCAAAAGTATGTTAAGGAAGACAAGGATATTTCTAAATTGAAGCAATTAAAGGGGTGGGAGATGTTTGGTCTGAATAACTAAATGAACTAGAAAGCTCAAAACAGTGTCTTCAAATATTTGAAAGAGCTTCTGTGGTGTGGGATAAATATTTTCACTTCAAACTCCTGCTTTTCTTTTCTGAAATACACCTTCATCTCTCTATTACCACTGCCTCTGACCTAAAATGCCTCCTTACTGAAATAATTTTCTAATTAGTGTCTCTGCATCTCATATTTCTCCCACATAAACCCTTCAGAACACACCAGAATTATCTTTCCCAAACAAATCTTACTGTGACATTTCCTGGCTTAAAAACCTCCCAATGGCTCCTTAATGACACACAGTAAGCGTGAACTCTCTCAGCCTTACTAGGTTTAAGACTAAAATTCACATTTATATCCTGATACATCTCTCCTATCCCAATACCCCAACCATCAACCTTTCCTCAAGCCTATCCTTAGGTTTCTTAGAACAAATTACTGTGAAAGACTTTATACTTTCAAATCTGTATTCCTTTAAGCTATTATTTCTGTCAGCAATTCACCACCCCACATCCCTCTTCCAACCGATGAGATTCTATTCATCCTTCAGAACCAGCTAAAATATGTCATCTCTTCTGTGAGCCCTACCCACCCACAACAGTCAGAATTCAGGGCTTCTTCAGCATACCATTCGCCCTTTGTACTTCATCACTAGATTATTGTTATTCGTGTGCAAGTCTTTCCACTTGACCAAATCTTCAACTTATCAAACTGATGTCTTCACAACCTATGACAAGTTTTAGGTCAAGATAATTAATTTTTCTTGAGTCAATGAATGAGGATAACACATGGAAAGACAATACATGTGGGCTCAATAAAATAATATCAATTATGATATTTATAGTAATAGCTACCATTTTGAACCACTTACAAGGTACAAGGACCAAGCAATACTACATACATACACACACACACACACCCCAGCTTTACCCACACAACCCTAGGCAGTGGGTTATTTTCATACAACAAATCTGACAAAATGGCTTGCCCCAGGTCACACAACTAATTATAAAACTGGGATTTGAAAACAAGTCTGTCTGACCCTACGACTTACTCCCCTAATGATACACCAAACTGCCTTTTTAAACCTCCTAAGAATGGGAAGTATCCAGTTGATTCTGTGGCTTCCTCATGAGGTTTGTTTCTGACGGCTGAAAGTGAGTGTTTCTCAGACATAATTTAGAATGATCACTCTTTGGAAGACTGGACTCTACACAGATATGGCATCGAAGGAGGCATGGCTTAGAAGGGGCACTACCCAGCCACCATCTCACGTAATCTCCATCAATACCTTCCTAGACGCTTTGAATATTTACATTATTTAAATAAAACTATTGTGCAGGCTTACATAGGAGATACTGTAGGTTCAGTTTAGACCACTGTAATAAACAGAATATTGCAATTAAGTGAGTCATAGAAGTTTTTGGTATTACAGCATATATAAAAGTTATGTTTACACTATTGTGGAGTCTATTAAGTATGCAAAAATATTGTGTCTAAAAAATGCATACATCTTAATTTTAAAATACTTTATTGCTAAAAATGCAAATGATCATCTGAGCCTTCAGCAAGTCAGTCTTTTTGCTGGCGGAGTGTCTTGTCTCAGTTGTGATGGCAGCTGACTGATCCGGGTGGTGATTGCTGAAAGTTGGGGTGGCTGCAGCAGCTTCTTAAAATAAGACAACAGAATTTGCAGCATTAACTGACTACTCCTTTCACAAAAGATTTCTCTGTAGCATGCAATGCTATTTGATAGCATTTACCCACAGTAGAACTTCTTTCAAATTTAGAGTCGATCATCTCAAACCCTGCTGTTTATCAACTGAGTGTATGTAATATTCTAAATCCTTTGTTTCATTTCAACAATGTTTATAGCGCCTTCAGCAGGAAAACTTCATCTCAAGAAATCGCTTTGCTCATCCATAGGAGGCAACTCCTCATCCATTCAAATTGGATCATGAGATAGCAGCAATTCAGTCACATTCTCAGGTTTCATTTCTAATTCCAATTTTTGTCATTTCTACAACATCTGCAGTTCCTTCCTCTACTGAAGTCTTAAATCCCTCAAAGTCATCCATGAGGGTTATGATTAACTTCTTCCCAACTCCTGTTAATGTTGATATTTTCACTTTCTCCCATGAATCACAAATGTTCTTAATGACATCCAGAGTGATGAATTCTTTTCAGAAGTTTTTTTATTTACTTTGCCCAGAGCCATCAGAGGTATCACTATCTAAGGCAATTATAGTCTTACAAAATATATTTCTTAAATAATAAGAAACATCCATTCTGCACCCCATAGATCAGTTATTTTTATTTTCAAGTCTTATTATTTAAGAAATATACTGTTTAAAGCTATAGCTTCCTTAGATAGCAAAAACATTAATCTCTGTACATCTCCATCAATGCTCTTGGGTGACCCATTGTATTGTCAATGAGCAGTAATATTTTGAAAGAAATCTTTTGTTTTGAGCAATAGATGTCAGTTGTGGGCTTAAAATATTCAGTAAACCATGTTATAAACAGATTTTCTGTCATCTAGGTTTTGTTGTTCCATTTGTAGAGCACAGGCAGAGTAGATTTAGCATCATTCTTAAGTGCCCTAGGATTTTCAGCGTGGTAAATGAATGATGGCTTCAACTTAAAGTCACCAGCTACACTGGCTTCTAACAAGTGAGTCAGCCTGCCTTTGAAACTTTGAAGCTGAGCACTGACTTCTCTTCTCTAGCTATGAAAGTCCTAGAAGGCATCAATAAAAGGCTATTTTGCCTACAATGAAAATCTTTTGTTACATCTTGCATTTTTGTCTTATGGAGACAGCTTCTTTCCTGAAACCTCATGAACCTCTGCTAACTTCAAAATTTCTTTTGCAGCTTCCTGACTGACCTCTCTCAGCCTTCATAGAATTGAAGAGTTAGGGCTTTGACCTGGTTATGCTTGGGCGGTTGGAAATGCTGTGGCTGGTTTGATTTTCTATCTGGACTGCTAAAACTTCCTCCACTGAAAGTTATTCCTCCGCTGAAACTTATTTCAGCAATAAGGCTGTTTCACTTTCTTATCATTTATGTGTTCACTGGAATAGCACTTTATTTCAAGGAATTTTCCTTTGCATTCATTACTTAGGTAATTTTTTAGAGCAAGAGGACTAGCTTTCGGTCTATCTAAGCTTTCAACATGCCTTCCTTCCTTACTATGCTTAATCATTTCTAGCTTTTGATTTAAAGTGAAAGAAATGTGAGTCTTCCTTTCACTTGAACACTTAGGAGCCATTGCAGGATTATTAATTGGCCTAATTTCAATATCATATGTCAGGGAATATGCAGGCCCAAAGAGAGGGAGACAGATGGGGAAATGGCCAGTTGTTGGAACAGTCAGAACACACACAACATTTATCCATTAAGTTCACCTTCTTTATGGGTGTGGTTTGTGGTGCTCCAAAACAACTATAATAATAACATCAAAGGTCACTGATTACAGATAACCATAACAGATGTAATAATAAAGAAAAAGTTTGAATTATTGCAAGAATTACCAAATATGACACAGAGACACAGAGCGAGCATGTGCTGTTGGAAAAATGGCAGTGCTAATAAAATTGCTTGATGCAGGGTTGCCACAGACATTCAATTTGTAAAAAATGCAATATCTGTGAAGTGCAAAAAAGCAAAGGACAATCAAATGAGGTGTGCTTGCCCATACTTGTAAATGAGCAGAGTCTCCAGACACATACTCTACCTCCATTTGCTCTCTTACAAGATTAATGCCCCAATCTCCTCCTGTTGAGAAATGTGGGAGCTGCTATTGACTGCACAGGCCCTAAGGATGCCTTCACATCTAGTATGCATTGAAAAACAAACTCAATAGGAAGAGCAGAGATGAGGAGAGTATTAATTTTTAGATCCTCTGCTTTATGTTCATTATGTACATTCTGTGTCACTCTCTTCTCACCCTCCACAGAGAGCTTTCTTTCTAGATCTGCCATGGACTTCTTTAAGTTATGGGGGCCATAAGCTCTTGCTTGTATTCTTGGCTATTTAAAAACCTAAGAAACATTTTGAAGTCGTTTACTAAACTATTGCTTTCCATTTACTTCTCTCCCTACCAGGGGATATAAGCAAGGAGAAGTTTAATGCATTTATCTTTCCTCTCTGATCACATCTTGCCATCTGTGGCGCAGCCAAGAGGACCATAGAGGACTGCATCTGTAATGATTTTGCTTTAATATTCTGGATGCTACTATATATACCAAATAGACTTAGGAGGGAACTGAAGCCTGGGGTCTAGATGGGTAAATTCAGCTCAGTTACCTTTCTTTAGATGACTTGCCTGAAGTAGAATGTACTAAAGTTTCAGGTTTGTACGTGACATCTTTTAAAATAGCTCTATATGTGTGGCCAGCTCTGTTCAAAAAATGGAACGTCAAAGGTGACTCAGTCTAGCTGAGGCAAGAAGTTTAATTCAGAACATAATTTGCTTCCCTTTATTTGCACACTGCAGTTCTGGGGAATAAAATCCATTATGGAATCAAAGGACAATTTGCTTTTTTGTTGTTGTTGTTGTTCTGCACTGAATTTTTAAAGGCTTTTTTTTTTTTTAAGAGAACATAAACAGATGAATGATACCAGATTCAGTACAGCTTAAAACTAAGTACCTTGAGCTCTTTTCCATGATAAACAGAAACCAATCTTGGCTCTCTGCCCCCAAGTGCAGTGCTGCTGCATGTACTCAGTGAGACAGATTCTCTTCCTTCTCTGGGGGAGAAGTCCAGTCAGACATGGGCAATGATTCTCAGAGAAATGAGAATTTTAAAATATATTCAATTATAATTGTTTCAGTATTCTCCCTCCCCTCTGTCCTCCAAAGCTAAATCTCTCACTGCCTTTTAGTTCTCTCTCTCTGAACTTTTAAGGGCAATTTTGAGTCTATCAGAGAAGTCCCTGAACCTTTCTATGCATCCTGTGAGGTGGGAAGAGTATCATTGGGATGGTGATATCAGGGGAACATATATCTACACCAAAAGGAAAATAAAAGAGATGACTTAATAGATTGAGGGAGACAGCAAATATTCAAGAGCTGTATGAAATGTGCTTTTTATCTTTTTTTTTTTTTTTTTTTTTGAGACAGAGTCTCGCTCTGTAGACCAGGCTGGAGTGCAGTGGTGTGATCTCGGCTCACTGCAACCTCTGTCTCCCGGGTTCAGGTGATTCTCTTGCCTCTGCCTCCTGAATAGCTGGGATTACAGGTGTGCACCACCATGCCCAGCTAATTTTTGTATTTTTAGGAGAGAAGGGGTTTCACCACGTTGGTCAGGCTGGTCTCAAATTCCTGACCTCATGATCCACCCACCTTGGCCTCCCAAAGTGCTGGGATTACAGGAGTGAGCCACCACGCCCAGCCTGAAATTTGCTTTTTAAAGATTTTTGTTGTTGAAAATGGATTAGAAAGCATGGACCCAGAGGTTTTGGAGGCAGTGGCAGAGTGTGAGGATATTGGTATGAATTATCTATTAAATCCTTTGGACCTTCTTCAAGAAATGTCAGTAAAAGGTGGCGTTGCTTTTAATTACTTTTTGATTGTTAGTCTACTTCTCTGAATGTGACACTGCACAGAGAATAGACAATGTCAGCTCCCATTTTATAACAGAAATTAAAGAAGAAACTAAGTGTACACTAGGAGGGAGAAAGCAAGTCTCTATGGTATTTCTTGAATCAATGATGCTGCATGTATCTCTAAAAAGCCTGTGAAACCTTGACCATGGAGGAGTCCCCAAGGAGAATGCTGACCTGGAACATGGTGAGGGCCTTGGAAAACTTCTCTGTACCAAGCACCTATCTCTACAACATCAGGACTCTCTGCTGGCCACTGGGTAGCAGGATTCATCACTACCATTAAGAGATCCCTTCCTGTAGTCAGGAACAAAAGATAAGAATAATTAATGATACATCAGGTATCTACCAAGGGCCCAGCACTGGGGCAAAGATGAGCACAGTGTAAAGTTCTTACAGCTGCAACCACTCAGGAAGCTTACAACCTGGCTAAGGAGTCATGCTTACACACAGGGCACAGCTGTGGACTAGAAAGTGCTGGAAGAGTCAGGAAAGACACATTCAGTGCACATCTTAGGAAGGGCTTCTTACCTACCCCTAAGCCAGTCTCCAAGTATGTCTCAGAGCAGAAGTTGCAATTGCTCGGGAGGTACCCATCACTCAGGGTTGGGGTTGCTGGCCTGTCAGAAGTGGAGACTGACTTCCCTGTTCCTGGTCAGGGTCCCATATTTTCACTCTGCTCTGAGCACTGAAAATTATTTAGTTGGCTCTGATGATGGGTAATGTTCATATAAGAAAAATGGAGGAAGAGAAAGGATTGCAGGCAGCGAAAATGCATGGGACTTGGCATGGTAAGAAGAGGAATTACTTCTCTTTGTATTTACAAAGATTCATAAGTGCTCTCAGCTCAAGATAAGAGATCATAAAAACATAATTGTTTCCTATATAATTACACCGTTGATTGACTCTCCAGAACCTACTTGTGATTATTTTCACCCTTGCATCATTCTACCATAAATGCTGGAAAGAGCAAAAACTCAATTTCTCATTCTACCTTCCTGCCAGGATTAGGCTTGTGACAGATGTGGCCAACAAGATATCATTAGTAGTCCCTGAGGCTTGCATTACCTCCCAAATCAAAATGCAAAATTCACTACTAAGGCTTAGTCCTCACCTTTCTTCTTGTCAAAAATGCTGACATACGTGTTCCTCTCCCCTGAGACAGGAAACATAAGGGCCAAGGAATGGATAATAAAGATAGAAGTGAGAGATGGAAACAACTTTAGTTCCTGATGGCATCACTGAGCCACCATGACAGTTCTGAGTTTCTTTGAACTTCCTGCTTTATGAGACAAATAAAACTTTAACTCACAGTAATTGTTTGTTATTTGCCACCTAGTGAATTTATAATAGAAACTCAACAGGAATGCCACTTATTCCCTTGCTCAGGTCAATGAGTTATCATCCCACAGAGGCAAATCTAGTTCTTTAGGTTCCCATGGCTCCTTCTGCAGCCCATAGGGTCTCCCTGAAATTAGAGCATAGCTTCCACTTTTCACAGGAAATACATAACACTCAAAGTCCGTATTGATTGCCAGATGTTTCCAAAGGCACATCCCATAGTCTATGAAATTATAAAATTATATTTAGCCCCAAATGGGCCCTAGATTCTTTCGAAGTCAAGCTTATATTTTAAGCTAATAGCAAAAGATATGCCATGTATTATTTTCACAGTAAATAGGGTGATAGACCATGGAATAAATATATTAATTTATGACTGAATCTATGTGATTTTAAAACAGCTGGTTTATAAATACCAAAATTATTCAAGCAACTCTCGATTAATACACATAAAAATCAACTTAAATATTTTCCAAATTCTCTCTCTCTACATATATATATATAATATATATAGTCAAACCAGTTTATGTTTTGACCATACCAAATATATCAATACACAAAAGTTACTATTTAAATCTGTATTTGTTACCTATTTCAGATATGTTTGAAATATATTTCTGTATTATGAGATGTTCTGATGTTTACTCATTTTTTCTTGGGTGGCAGGGGACAACTGATCTGTCTCAGGATAAATTCAGCTCACTTAGGATGCAAATTTTGTGTCTTGAGCCACTACTTAATAACATTCATTGTTTATTTACCAAGAATTTTGTAGGTCAGCAATTGCAGGATTGATTCAGCAGTTCAGTGATGAGATAAAGGACACTGGCTCTTTCCATTGCTCAAATCCTCTATCCTGCTTGTGTTCACCATCATCCTTACTTTTGTCACCTCATGGTCATATTATGGCTGTCACAGCTCCAGGCATGCCATTTTTACCCAACAGTATCCAAACAGGAAGAGAAGGAGAGGAGAGCCAAAAAAAAACATGCTACTTATTCAATCCTCTTTCACTAGGGAGGATTAGTTTCTAGATGCCCTCAACTTCCTCTTTAGAAATCATACCAGAATAATCTCTGCAAAGGGTAAGATGGCAAAGAAGTGTCATTATTGGCCTAGAGTAATCATGACACACCCCTTGGATTAGCTACATTGCCATATAGATTCTGCTAGCAAGGAAAACATGTTCAAGGCCAACCAGATAGCCAGTTACAAAGCTATAGGACCAGCAATGGGTCCTTCATTCCCTGATCATTGGAATGTTATTATCCTCTACCGTATTCTTATATCTTCACCAGAAGTTAAATGTCAATAATAAATTATTATATAAGCCTGTAATCTATATTTTATAATGAGATAGTATTCACCTTAACCATAGCAACTCTAAAGATTTTAGATGCTTATCAAAATGCAAAGCCATATAATAAATGGTATATTTTCATTTATTTGTTTATTCAATAAAACTTTACTTAATAGCTACTATATGCAAAACTTTAGGCATTTAATATTTATCAGGAGAAAAATAGATGAAGAATCCTGTCCCCAATGTACTACTTGGGGGAACAAATTATAAATAATAAACATTAATGAGTATTAAGTCCCTCTCTGTGGGAGGATTACACTTCCTACATTTCTTACCTCTAGCTTGGTCATATTATTTGTTTTAGTTAATGAAATGTCAGTGGAAGTAATGGATGCTACTTCCAAGAAGAAGCTCCTGCTCTTTTCTATCAGGAGAAAGGCAATTCAGCCTGGAATATTTAGAATGAAGATGACACTGAAGTCAAGTCCATGGAAATAAAATGTTTTTGTAAGTGATTGATTGAGGTCATTTGGTACCATAGCATGATAGACTAAGCTGGTTAATACTGTAAATTACATAGAGAAAGTATATAGACACTAAGTGTTGTGAAAAGAAAAACAGTTGTGCAAAATATGGAGGAGAGTAGTAATGTAGGGTTATGTTCAGGTAGCAGCGTTAAATAGAACAGTCACAGTAGACCTCACTGACAAGATGAAATTTGAATTTGCATTCTGGAAAAAATGTGAGGAAATTTTTTCCAAGAGAATATCTGAGGAAGGAGTATTCCAGGTAGAAGGGCCAGCTGGATGAAAGACCCTCAGATGAGAAGATGTTTACAATATTTGGGGAATATCAAGAAGTCTTCTGTGGCTGTAGCAAGTAAGAAAGGAGAGAGTAGAAGGGGAATTATATGCTCATGGAGTGCGGCTTTAGGGTTCATGAGAAAGACTTTGGCCATCACTCTGAGCTAAATGGGGAGGCATGGCAGGGTTTCCAGCAGAGGAATACCACAGTGACACTTAAAAAGTGTCACTTTGGCTGCTGTGTTAATAGACTACTGTTGAAGGGTAAACATGGAGCAGAGACACCAGTTAGAAAACCATGGCAAGACTCCAGACTAGATATGATGGCCACTTGACCAAATAGGCAGCCGAGGAGGTCGTAAGGTATAGTAAGATTTTGTATTTGTGTTGAATATAGAGAAAATAATATATCTGTGGATTGGGTGTGGGGTGAAGTAAAATAAGGCTCCATGCCCCTCTGACAGAATGAAAGTAATTCTCTCTCTAGTCATGAGGAGAAGCATGCAACACTGTCATTCCTGCTGACTACTTGGTGTGACCGCCAGTTGTTTCTATTAGGCCTGTGAGATACAAAATGCCACCAGATCACTAGTTAGAAGTATCCATGACCACAGTGGTTTGTGGGTATTAGAAACTGTCTAAGCATGTATAGATGAGAATCTGAGCATTCTTGCTACAGTGGTTTTATTATGGATCGTATTACCACATGTCATGTATGGTGTGGCATAAATCTAAAACTGTTTCATTATTTTGTACTGCTTTGTGATAGCTTGTGATAAACTTCTTTGGCCTCACTAACCTAAAAAAAAAAATTCATGTTTAATAAAAAAAATACTGAATTTTCATTCCTCAAAGTTGATAAATATGGAACTTACACAAACTCATTTACCATCCTCTGTGGGGGTCATCAGGGTACCACCAGTCAAATGAAAACCAGCACACAAAAATATAATGAAGAAGCATCAGCGTCTGCTTTAAGTCAGTTGTTAGTTGAGAAAGACTGTTACCAAAAATGATTGAATACATGTACCTGCAAAATGTCGTTTTATATATCACTAAATGAAGAATGACTTTTCCTTTAGATCAATGTTCATTATTTTAAATTACTTTTGTTCAGTTTCTAATTCAAGTTTTCTTCTAGTTTATTAGTTGAGGGGCTTTTTGAATAATTAAGTGATGCTGGTGTTATATGAGTGTCATCAGATTCTTCAAATAATCAGTTAACTGAGTAATGGTTTGATTATTTTACTCATCCAGTTCAAAGTAAAGCTTTTTAATTGTCATAATTTTGAAGGTAAAATTATTTGAACGATATTATTTCACATGCCCTTTGGTTAAGTGCAACAATAAAGATTGTTTTATAATAAAAATGTGAATGCAGATTTTGTAGGACACAGTATCATAATGAAAAGGACAATGTCCTCACAAATTAAGGTCTGTGTGAAGTAGAAATATATTTGGAATTGATTATGGAACACATGTAATTCAGACTTGAGTTCCAATTCGAGGTGATGGTCTAAAAATCAAAATGGAAGTTGTCAAAATTGGCAGTTTTTATACATACACAGAAAAAGTGAGCTACAAAGCTGATATTTAATTTTAAAAAATATTTTTAATTTTAGTAAGTCTTTTCATTCCACGTTTGATCTTTTGAAAAACTACTCAGTGGTTTATGATAGCAATAAACTTTTGTAAGCAAGTCTTCTAAGTTTTGAGTGATGTTGGCTCAAAATTATTTGGAAATTTTTAATGGAAGTATTTAAGGATTGGAGAACAAAACCAAACCAAACTAACAAAAATCCAGCTTCTAAAGATTTTAATGAATTGCAGCTAATTTTTTAAAAAATAAAGCCTAAAACCACAAAAAAGAGTCACATTTATCTGTATAAAACAGTGAATAACAAAACAAAATAAGTGATTATAGGTCAAATGAAGACTTAACTTTGAAATTTGAAAACTTCAACCATAGTATCCCAACTGTGGAAATTTTTTTTCATGGAACTCTTATTTTAACTGAATATGTGCATATTTTGTGCCAGTGGAATGAAATTGCAAAGTCCTATGATTTTGCTGCATCTAAATTTTATGAAACACTAAAAATTATGTGTAGACAAAATTATTTTGCAATATTTTCTTGTAAAAATATTTATCAAAGAAAGGTCCTCTTTGACAGAGGCAAAAACAAAGAACATAGCATATTTGAGATATACCATATATACTTTAATAAAATATATACTTTAATAAAATATATACTTTAATAAAAAATAGAAGTTAGATATCCTCCACTTAGAATTCTCTGATTTTCCTAAGTACTGTGGCACTTATAGTATTTTTCTCACTTAAAAATATTATAGCATAAGAAGAATCCATTGAATATATCAGCAGTTCAAAATTAGTTTCGTATTTTTAATATAAGAATATGTGTTAATTTTATAAATAATTCCATTGTTGAAAAAAGTTTTGAATAAAATCTTTTCTAGATCCTTAATAAAGTCAAATCATCCATTGGAAAAATCTCTATTTCAAAAATTATTATTATTTCAATTATTTTCACCTCCTTTTCTCTCCCAAATGTGTCCCAGTTTGGATTACAAATTATATGGTCACTTTAGTCAAAGGTGACATTAAGGATTTTGCCAGAAGAACGAGATGGGTGGATTTGTCATGAGTTATGATGGGGAAGCTGGTGGATGGAGTGGTTTCATCATTGGAAAGAAGAGGGGTTCTGTTTTAGATACTCAATTTGGATGTCCATGTAGAGATGATAAGTCAGCATTCAGATATACAAGTCTAGGCCTAATAAGGATATATGGGCAGAGGATGCAATTTTGAGAGTCACTGTCACATAGATTTTTTTCTCCCTGTGGATTGCCTAATACAGATGTAGATTCATGCCATCCCAATTTGCCTGTACCTTTCTGGTGTGACTTTGCCCCCTCCTCCCATTAAGAGGTGAATTTTCATTAGCCTTGTGACTTGTTTTGATCAATAGATTGTGGCAGAAGGGATGTTGTGATTTCTGAGGCTAAGTCTACATAGGCCTTTCAGCTTTCCCTTTCACAGTCTTAGAACACTGCACTGAAATGCCATGTAAGGAAGCCTACCTGACATCTAGGAAGGTGAGAGACAATGAGGGGGAAAACCAAGGTAACCTAGCTGGCAGGCATCATCCACAGCCAAATCTGTGTGTGAGGCCAGCTTGGACTTCCTGCCTACCTTCCTACTAAATGCAGCTAAACGAGTGATCCAGGTGACACCAGGAGAGGAACCATCTAGTCAATTCACAGAAACGTTAAAAGAAAAGTTGTTGTTTTACTCTGCCAAATTTTGGAATGGTTAGTTACACAGCAATAGAAAACTGATAGAGTATGTAAGCAATGAAATTGATTACAATGATTTAAAAGAGATGGATCAGTAAAGGATGAAGATCAAGGACTCAGCTCTGGCCAATTCCAATACGATTATTATAGCAAATATCGGTATTATATTAGTATATATCATATCTACACTATATGAAAGCATGACTAAATCATTGGGAAAAAATATATATTTGTAGTTAAGAATAGCCACGGGAGTGATCCTCTGTTATTACAAAACCGTTAAGCTGATGTGATGATTTACAGTGACAATGTAATCCTGTGTTTACCTATATGAGGCTTACAAATCCTAACATAGGATTCGAATTGTAAATATGGATTGCTCATGTTTGCAAAAGGGCAAACATGAAAGTTTTATTGAATACACACACATATATCAAAAATTGTCCAATGGCTAAACCATAGGGGGTATGTGTGTGCATGAGTATGAGCATGTTTGCATGTAGCCTACAAGAACTCTAGCGGGTAGCCAGAGATATAATGACAAAGACATGTGACTTTATGCCATTATGAAGTGTTTGATTTAGTGAGGGATACAGATAATTGAATTGGCAATTACAATGCAAAGGGAAGTACAACTTGCTGTGGGAGGACATAGAGCACCTTAACCTTAGATTTGTGAGAGGACCTACGTCAGAGAAGTTTCAGAATAAAATAATGTCTCAAGGTAGTCCTGGAGAATACACAAATGCTAACTAGACAGCCAGAGTCACAAGATGTGAAATCCTGAAGATGAGAGAGAGAAAGAGATCATGGGTCTTCTAAGAACTCCAGGAAGCTGTGGTACATTGTGTATGTGTTGCGGAGAGGTATGGGCATAGGAACACTGTGGAAGATGTGGCTAGAAGTGGGAATCAAAAACCAGGCTACACTAAGCTGTTCTGTCAATTCAGACTTCATCCTAAGATTTAAAGTTAGGGTTTCAGGGCAGCGGTAGGAGCAGAAACTAGAATACAGTCGATTGAGAAATGTTTAGAAGAAAAGAATAGGCGCAAAAGGTGGTCAACACTTTCAAAATTTGTGTCTATCAAACGGGGGTGATAAAGAGAGGAGTGGCCAGAGAGAATGTCATATCAGGAAGAGGATTTCTTTTTAGAAGTTAGGCAACTCATGGACATGTTTAGTACTGATGGAAAGGAAGCCCCAAGTAATGGGAGAGTTAAAGATACAGGAAAAGGAATTCTCTTCCATAAAGTAAGAACGCTGAAAAGGTGAGAAGGATGGAGATCTGGAGCACAGGTAGAGAGATTAGCATTAGGCAATTAGTTAATATCCTAAAATGAGAGGGAGAGAAAGGAAGATAAGTGCCGGCAAATAAGCTGCTTTGGTTGCATGAAGTTGAGAAAGTTATATTAATAGGCGTCTATTTTCTCCTTGAAGTAGGAGGGTAGGACATATGCTGAGGGGTAAGAAGCAAACTGGCAGGAACAGAGGTTTAGGAAGAAGGGAGAAGGTTGGAAATAGCTGTTGCAAAGAATGAGAGTGAGGACTAATTAGGAAACAATAGCAGTCCAGTTGAGGTTAAATACCACAAATTTAAAGTAGAGTTGATCCGCTAGGTGCCTCATCAGTGATCAGCATTAGGGTATAAGTCCAAAGAAAACAGGAAGTAAATTTAGTCAGAATTAGCTATTTCCAGGTGGATTTTTTAAAGGGTGATGGAGTCATATAACAAGCATGCTTTCCATATAAGGCAGATTAAGATAAAAGCCACGTGAGTGACAAAATGTGGGTAAATATAGAGAAAAGACACAAGCCAGTATTGGCTGCATTTGTTAAATAGAACAGTGGAAATTTTCTAAGATACATGGGAAATGGCACAGGCATTCTAGGTAAGGAGAACTCATTTGTGATGGCTTAGGCATAAAGAGAACACAATGTTCCTAGAGACAGGGTAAAGAGTTGCAGCAATGGCGGGTCCATGGTGGGCCACAGTGTGAACTATATTCAACAGGTAGCTGTGCCTAAGCCTAGTAAGCCTTAAATGTGTGTGTGTGTAAAAGTTTGGAGCTATTGAAAGTTGAAGCAAAGCAGTGATACACTGTGGGCAGTAATAGTGAATAAATAACATACAACACATATACACACATTAACTTGTATCCCTTTATCAACATCAGTATTGAAGTAGACACTGATGCTTTTAGTTAATAGATGCCTACAAATATGAACAAAAATATGATACCCATACAACTTACAAGATACCATGATCTAGTAAAAGTACTTTTGAAAATTCAATAAATGTTTTGGTTTCTGTAGAAGCCTAGTTTCTCTCAGTCCTTCAACAAATACTAAGTATCAGGTACTGTTCTAAGTAAGCTAAGAGCATGAAACAAAAAAGAAAAAGACATATATATCTTCTCTCAAAAAGCTCACCTTTAATAGCAAAGATAGACAAAAATAGTAAAAATATATGATATCCAATAATGTGGTATATTCTTTAGAACAAAAAAATAAAGCATAGAAGGGAAGTAGGCAGTGGCCAGGCCTGGAGGATGTTTTACAATTTAAAATCAGTGGTCAGAAAAAGCCTCACTGTGAAGTCAACATTTGAATAAAAGCTGTAGGATGCAGTGAAAAAAGCCATGGGACAATTTGAGATGATTGTAAGGACTTTGGCTTTTATTCTGAGTAAGGTCAGGGCATTAGTGGTTTTTGAGCTGAGGGGAAACATCTAATTTAAGTTTTTAAAAGAACCAACTTTTAGCAGCTGTACAAAGAATGGAGTGGGCAGGAGAGAATACAAATGGTGAAGCGAGCAGTAAGACTATTATAGTTATTCAAGTGAGTAGTGATGCTGCTTTACATCGAAGGTAACACTGCTGTTGGGATAAGATGTTTGAATATGGATATATTCTGAAGATGATGCTTAAGGAATAAAGTATTTATCAAAGGGTAAAGCCAAGGATTACTCCAAAATTTTGGCTTGAGACAAAGGATGGATTTACCATTTACTAAAATGGGGAAGGCAGCAGGTTGGGGATGAAAATTAGGAGTTTACTTTGGGGCCTGTAAAGTCTGAGATGCTTATTAAATATTCACATAGAGGGAGATGTTGAGTAAGCAACTAGGTAAATGTATCTGGAATTAAGGAGAAAGTCCAGAGTAGGCTAGAGATATTAATCTTGGGTATGAGTTCTTGTAGAGGAGTGTAAATAGAGCATAAAAGAGCTCTGAGAAATGGGCTCCAGGGCCTTGCAAAGTGCAGTGGGAGATTGAGGAAAATAGCAGTGAGGTAGGAAAGCACAAAGAGGAAGGTGACATCCTGAAGCCAAGTGACAACAGTGTTTCCCAGGGAAGAGGATGATCAACTTTTTTCATGCTACTGAGAGGTTGTGTCAGACGGCAGCTGAGATTTGACTGTTGCTTTTGGCCTAAGGGATACTATTGCTAAAATTGACCAGAGCATATTATGTAGAGTGAGAGACTTATTGGTGTGGATCCAATACAAAATAAAGGAAGAATTGTTAGAGATAACCCATATAATAGCTCTTTTGAGGAGTTTTGCTATAAAACAGCACATATAAGAAATGAGACATTAGCTTGAAAGGGACTTAAGAGTAGAAGTTTTAAAAGTTGTCATAAATTTCAGTACTTTTGAATGCTTATAGAAATGATCTGGTATAGGAAGAAAAAGTCATGATGTGCAGGCAAGTAGAGATGGGCTAGTGTGATACCTTTGAGTAAGGAAGAGGGAATGAGATCTAGGGGACAAGTATATAAGTTGGTCTCAGACAACAGTATGGACACTGCATCCATAGTATCAGGCAGGTAGAAGAGGTGTATGAATAAAGATGCAGGTAAGCCAGACTTGTGGTAGTGAGAAATTGTGGAAATTCCTGATTGGTTGAATTTTCTTAGTGAACTAGGAAGTGATTTATAAATTTAAAAATAATGGTATATTGGATATAATCAGATATAAAGAACCAAGAGCCCATTTGAGGTTTAGTCATCATGTATTAAAGGGTAGGTCAATTAGCAAGTCATGCGTTGTTTTTGTTTGTTTGTTTTGAGATGGCGTCTCGCTCTGTTGCCCAGGCTGGAGTGCAGTGGTGCGATCTCAGCTCACTGCAACCTCCACCTCCCTGATTCAACAATTCCCATGCCTCAGCCTCCTGAGTAGCTGGGATTACAGGTGCACGCCACCACACCTGACTAATTTTTTTGTATTTTTAGTAGAGATAGAGATGGGGTTTCACCTTGTTGGCCACACTGGTCTCGAACTCCTGACCTCAAGCAATCTGCCTGCCTCGGCCTCCCAAAGTGCCAGGATTGCGGGCGTGAGCCACCGCGCTCAGCCTACTTTTTTCTATACACATTGACTTATGTGATTTCAAGAATAGAATACTTAGGAATTTAGATGTAAGTGGGATTCAGATTTTGTCCAGTGAATATGATAAAGCCAGAGGACCCCAGGTGAATTGGAGATACATGCTATAAAGTGAATACATTTTCTCTTGGTAAGAACAGGGAGAACATGAGGTAGGTGAAAGACAGTGAAAAGATTGTACAGTTGTTGAACTGTAGGTCCTAATGGGGCAAGAGAATTTTATTATTGCGCTGACAATTACTGAGTTTTTATAGAACCGTTAACAGGTTAGCCAATGAGTGAAAGACTAATTTTTGAACACAGATATTAGTAAATGTCCTGATTTCATCACAAGAGAATTCTAAATTGAGTCAACTTCTGGTTCACCCAGGATTCCTTTTTCCCCAAAATGAGAAATCTAGAAAGAATGTTCTAATTTTGTTTTATGTTAGGAAATAATATATTACCTCCCCAAGAGAGGAAATATCACATAAATTAAAGAGTGCATGGTTGTCACAAATACTTTCAAAGTTTAAAAACTTCTATTTCATAAATACTGGCAAACACTGCCTCTTAAAGATAAAATTATGGTTTCCAGTTTTTCTGTACTTCATCTCTTGTCTAGCTTTCCACCCCATATAGGTAGTACACACATGCATTTTATACGTGTTCAGGATACAGGGACTCCACCTATTCTTGATAAAGTAAGTGCAAAAGTTAATATAAGCTTATGGACACTACATAATAATGAGGGAGCCTAGGAAGTGGTACAAGGTGATAATTTTTACTGTCTGCTCACAACAATGCAAATGTATGTCCTCCTGAAATTGATATGTAGAATTGAGCAATTCTGGGTCACAGTAGTCTTTTTCTCTGGGATGAGCATATGGTAAAAATCTTATAAAAGAATTCAGAAATTGAAAATTCTTTTCCAGCAATTATGCAGAGGAATAGATATGAAAACCAGAGACATGTTATATGCTACTGACTCTCAGCTTCTTTTTGCTGTGATTGATGCACTCAGGTAAAAATCCCTACCATTCCCTCTGTATCACTTGATATCTACTTGAGGGCCGAGAAGTAAAGCTGTGGGAAGTTTCATACACTTAATTTTCCTATTTATATCTCTATTTTTTTCCTCTTTTTATACAATACACTTGCCTTCACAGTCTTGGGCATTACTTCAGAAGTAAAATAAGTTGGATTCAGATATAAGATTAGCTGTAAGGCATAAATATCAAGTAGGTATTATTTATTTTCGGTGACTACTCCTCGTAGAAACTTCGTACTCTTTGAAACAACTATAAAAACAAATAGGCAAAATGTATGAAATGACAGTTTTTGGAAATTAGGAAATAGGCAGGCAGGGCAGTGATCCATTAGAAAAGGGAAACAGGTGAGGTGAACCCTATCACTGAGGAACTTCCTGCAGAAAGGCAATTTTCAGGTCACAGGGCAGGATAGGAAATAAGACCCACTATCTCATTGGGAGGAAGACATAGAGTTCAGAGTTTGGGGAGCCCAAGGCAGCTAGAATTTACAAGGCACAGTACTAGAGAGAAGAGAGCTATGTAATAAGAGAGATCTAGAGATCTTTAGAGGCTTCTCCTTGAATATTCAGCACAATAAATGCATATGAAGAAACTAGCAAGCCTGGGGCAACAATCACCAAAAAAGGAGCAGAGAAGACATGAATTTTCCTATCTTCATAGAGATATAAATAGGAAAATTCAGTGTATGAAACTTCCCACAACTTTACTTCTAGGCCCTCAAGTAGATGTCAAGTGATACAGAGGGAATGGTAAGGATTTTTACCTGGGTGTGTCAAACATCAGGAGCCCCACAGGCTAGAAAGTTTGATTTCCAAACAGAAGGATGGAAAGACCTCTAATACACAGGTCATTGAATAGGGTTCTCAAAATGGTAATGCCTCAAAAGTAGGCCAAATTAGTCCTCAACCAAGAGCTGTTCTGGAGCTGCCTAACAAAGCATGAAAGCAAGCCTTGAAAGGATCAAATTGTTTCCAAATAACCATATCCCAGAACAAAGCCCCCAAATATTAAAAGAATAGAAAAAAATCTACCTAAAAAAACAAACTTCACAATGCCTGCTATCCAATCAAAAATTTCCCAAAACCATGTACATCTTTTACGTATCCATAAAAGTAAATAATTACTATGCATGCAAAAAAGCAGGGAAATAGGACCCATAATAAGGAGAAGAGTTAATCACTAGTAACATCTGGAAATGACATAAACAATTGAATTCAAAGAACAATAAATATAGTATCATTTATAAATATACGTGTTCAAGAAAGTAGACAGAACAGACAATTACACATGACACGCATGCACACACACATATACATGCATATATAAATATATACATATAGATATCCAAATCACACTTGAGATGAAAAATATGCTAAAAGGGATTTACAGAAAATTAGACACTGCAAAGAACAGAGAAATCATTAAGAAACAGCAATATAAACTATACAAAATAAAATAGAGAAAGAAAAATAAAGCATCAGTGGCTTGGGAGACAACTAGAAGCAACCTAACATACATGTAATTGAAGTTTCAGAAGGAGAGGATGAGGAAGGGGAAGTGAGAAAAAAATATTCCAACAAATAATGGCTGAAACACTTGCAAGGTTCATAAAAACTATGAACACACAGATCCCAGAAGTTCAACAAAGCCCAAGTAGAAGAAACAGAAGAAAACTATACTCAGATACATCATGGTCAAACTGCTTAAAATAGATACAAGAACAAAATTCTAAAAGTAGCCAGAGCAGAAAGACACATTATATACAAAGGAATAAAGATAAGAATAACCATGAATTTTCCTTAAGAAATAATGCAATCTAGAAGACAACAGAATATTACCTATAAAATTCAGGGAGGAAAACTTTTAATCAAGGTAAAATATCCTTCAGAAAGTGAAAATGAAATGAAGACTTTTTAAGAAATGTAACAGCTGAGTAAATTTATCACCAGCAGCACCTGCTTGTTATTAAAAAAAAAAAAAAACCTCCAAGCATTAGGATAAAAATACTTGATAAAAATAAAAAGTCAGTAGAATTCATTATAATTACCAACTAAAGAAAAACCATATTATCATCTCAATAGATGTGGAAAATGTGTTTGGCAAAAGTTCAACTTCCACTTATGATTAAAAATCTCTTAGCAATGTAGAAATAGAAAAAAATTGCTTCAGCTTGTTAAAAGTCCTCTACAAAAACAAACAAAAAAAAGCACCATAGTTAATAAATAATAAATATGGTTTGAATGTTTGCTCTTGTTATTGGGACTAGGACAAGAAGGTCTATTCTTACCACTTCTACTTGGTATTGTGCTGAAAGTCCTAACCAGTTCAATACGGCAAGAAAAAAGAAAGACATTATAAGTGAAGGAATAAAGCCACCTTTATTCACAGACTACATGATCTTTTACGTGAACAATCCTAAGGGATCTCCAAAAATTTTTCAGATCTGATCCATTGGGTTAGCAAGGTGGCAGGACTCAAGGACAATATAAAAAAGTCAATTGTATTCCTATACATTGACAATAAACAAGAGGAAATTTAGATTGAAAAGCCAGTATTATTTAAACAAAAAAATATAAAACATTAGCAGATAATTTTGACAAAAAAGGAGCAAGACCTGTATAACAAAAACAAAATTTTGCTCAGATAAATTAACCAAGTGGCAATAAATAAGGGTGATACAACATTCTCATTGATTAGAAGACTCAATATTGTAAGATGTCAATTCTCTCCAAATTGATCTATAGATTGAATGCAACCAAAACAAAATCCTGCCATTTATTTTAGAAATTAACATGGTGGTTCTAATATTTATATAAAAATGCAAAAACAGAATAGCTAAAACAATTTTTAAACAGGACAATGATCGAGCACATACACTACCTGATTTCATGACAATTTATAATGCTACAATAATCAACAGACTGTGGCATAGCAGTAAGTACACATGTGGATAAATGGAACAAAATAGAGGGTCCAGAGATAGACCCAGACATAAATGATCAATTCATTTTCAAAGAGGCATAAGGCAATTCAATGGGAAAAGAACACTATATTTAAAAGATGGTGCTAGAACAATTTGATGACTCAATGGGAAAATCAACCAACCAATCTTGACACTAATTTCATACAATATACAAAAAGTAAACTCTATCACAGAATTCTAAGTGCTAAAGCTGACATTTAAAGCAGACAATATAGGAAAACATATTTGGGACTTTGAGTTAGGCAAACATTTTCTAAATAGGACATAAAAAGCACAACCTATAAAAGAAAAAGTCAATGTTAGACTTTATTAAATTAAAACCTTTTGTTCTTTGAAAAACACTAAGAAAGTTACAGAGTGGGATAAAATGTTTGCACAACATATATAACCAAAGATTTGCATCTAGAATATATATAGAATTCTTACAACTTTAAAGAGGCAAAAAATTCAATATAAAATAGGTGAAAGGTTTGAACAGGTACTTCATCAGAGGACATATGGAAGGCAAAAAAATCACATAAAAAGATGCTTAACATCATTAGTTATTATAAAAATGCAAATTAAAATCACAATATAATAGCTGTAAACAACCAGTAGAATCTCTCTTTTGGGCTATGTGGTCTTCTGTTGTAGCATAAAGGTAACCACAGATAATACAAAAATGAATGAATATGGCTGTGTTGGGATAAAAATTTATTCATATATTTTGTATATTTTATGGTTTACATTTTAAAAATCTGAATTGTGAATATTTTTTATATTTACAAAACAGTTTTCCCCAACAATTTAAAAATATAAAAATGGTGTCTAATTCAGGGGCCGTACAGAAACAGATTGCAGGCCAGATTTGTCCAATAGAACATAGTTTGCAGATCCCTGGTGTAGAGCAACTCTGTTGTGGGAATTTAACAGTACAACCATTTTAAAAACAGTTGTGTATTTACCCAATAGACGAAGCATATAAACACATAACAACTTGTACGTGAATGTTCATAGCAACTTTATTTATAGTAGCCCCGAACTGGAAACAACTTAAATATCCATCAACGGGTGTTGGTATTAAAGTAACATTGTAATACCTTATTTATTTATTTATTTATTTTTTTTTTTTTTGGACAAAGTCTCACTCTGTCACCAGGCTTGAGTGCAGTTATGTGATCTCAGCTCACTGCAACCTCCTACTCCCTGGTTCAAGCGATTCTCCTGCCTCACCCTCCTGAGTAGCTGGGATTACAGGCATGCGCCACCACACCCAGCAATTTTTTGTAATTTTAGTAGAGATGGGGTTTCACCATGTTGGCCAGGATTGTCTCCATCTCCTGACCTCATCAGGACGTCCATCAACGGGTGATGGATATTTATGCCATAGAGTTTCCATCATGAACTATCAATACACACAACATAGAATACATCTTAAAATAATTATGGTGAGTGAAAGGAGCCTATTTAAAAAAAAAGAGTACAGGGTCATTTGCTCTTAAATAACAATATGATTTCATTTATGATAAATTCTACTTAATGGAAGCTCATCTATTGTGAAAAAAAGCAGAACAGTAGTTTTCTGGGCAGGTGAGAGAGAGATGGAATACAAAGGGCCACAAGGAAACATTTGTAAGAAATGTTCATTATTTTGGTTGTAGTGATGGTTTCTGAAGTGAATACATATATCAAAATCATCAAATTGTATACTTTAAATATGCAAATTGTATTTTACATTCACTATAACTCACTGTAAGAAACAAACATGTCCTCAGAAACAATTTTATAAATTTTACTTTCTACTATAAATGTAAGTTAATTATTGCCCGTCTGGGACACTCGCTTTTTAAACTTTGCCTCTAATTACAGAACAGCAAGATTTAATTTCTTCAATATGGCACTAGATTTTAGCAAGTAGATGAGGATTATACCTGGAGAATCAAGCAAATAAGAGGCAAGCATAATGATATCTGAAGGAAGGAAGAAATAGGTTGTAAGAGAAATATATATACCATTTACATGTTTACTTTTTTGACTATGAATAAAACCAGTCTTCCAGGGAAGTGAGAATTTAAGATGGTCTCTCTTCCTTAGCAATTTTATGATCAATTTGATTTTCTCATGTCTTAAGATTGCAAATGAGACAAGTTGTTGTCAATTATGCCAACTGGTGGGTAGAGAGTGAAGAATGTAAGTTGCACCACTGAAAATTCTAAGTGCTAAGTGAGAACTTAGAGGTAATCTAGCCCAGCTCATTCATTCTGAAGATAAGAAAACTGAGATAACAAGAAGGTAAAGTAACACTGTAATACCTTTTTTTTTTTTTTTTTTGAGACAAAGTCTCACTCTGTCACCAGGCTTGAGTGCAGTTATGTGAACTCAGCTCACTGCAACCTCCTACTCCCTGGTTCAAGCGATTCTCCTGCCTCAGGCTCCTGAGTAGCTGGGATTACAGGCATGCGCCACCACATCCAGCAATTTTTTTGTATTTTTAGTAGAGATGGGGTTTCACCATGTTGGCCAGGATTGTCTCTATCTCCTGACCTCATGATCCACTTGCCTTGGTCTCTCAAGGCGCTGGGATTGCAGGCATGATCCACGGCGCCCAGCATGTAAAACCTTTTAATTAGTTTCTGTTATACATCAATCAGACATCAACCAACGGGTACTATGGACAAGTAGTAGTAGACAAGTTTATTTGGTTCTTTTAACAAGAAAAATATGAGATTATATCAAAGATCACAATGGTCAAAATGAATCACTGCCCTGGCCATTTTCCCTCCCTATATGTGTCTGGAAGCTGTTAACACACATACATCTGAAATGTGCATAGAGTAAGTTTTGGTATAAGAGATGGTGTAGATTTCCCAAAAGATTCCATTTAAAATAGTTTGATATACATGTGAGCTTAAAAATTGTTGGACCAATATAAATTTAGGACACATTGTTCCTAAAAATCAGTAACAGCGGTTTAGATTTTAATCCTGAGAGGTAAGTTGGGTGTGAGGTGATAATATAGAGCTTTCTGCTATACTTAATGACACTAGTTATAGTCAGCACGGATTAAAAGGTTGAAGTAAGTTCAAATATCATTGCTTTCATTTTTGTTGGTGAACCCCAAATGGAAACTCTGAAGCCCAAACTGATTTACAAAGTCCTATTATTCTCAGGCATCGTCGCTTCTTAAATGTATAAGTAGCACAGCGTTACTTCACAAACAAAAGCTTTGCAAGGTTATCCTTTTTTGTCTGTTTTTCCTGGTAGCTCCCTTGTCTCCTATGCTTGCATTACACATTCTGAATAGGACCCTGTGAATGTAATTAAGGGTCACACATATGGTATAAAGAGTAGGGGATGAGGAATTAATTTCTCAGTTTTGCTTTCCTGGGCTACAAATTGGTTTGCAAGTTACTATTCAATTCAGCAACACAGGGCTCAAAGGAAAAGACCAAACTGCTACAGCTTCTCTGCATTATGAAAAAGCAAGATGGGGAAGGGGAGGGGAAGATTAGATTTTATTTGCACACAAAATGAACATCTACAGTCTGTACACTCTTTTTGGGACTGGCTCTGTGTTTTGGATTAGGTAGAGTTTTTAAAATCTTTATCTTTTCCTCCCAAGTTGTACTCAGTTCATGAACATCATTAAAACTCAGACAGAGTACTCTTCTGGGCCTCATTCATGCAAATTCCGGACTATTCAAAAGGAAGAACATAAAGATTACACAGAAAGGCCAGGAAAATGCACTCTGAGAGTGGTTATTAATGACATTAATGAATTTGGGGGGTAGGATTAAACCACTGAGCCACTTTCACAAACATAATTTCCAAGTGTGGTTTATTGCAGAATACCTATGACACTCACCAAGAAGATGAAGATTAAAATGCTTTTAAAGACAAAAAACAAACAACAACAATGACAAAAAAAACACCACAACACCAACAATCTTTAAAATGGGTGTACCTGTCTACTAATTGATTACCTTAATAGAGTCTGTCATGCTTATCATTTTGTTCCTATTCATGTCAATTGGTTAGGCTTCCAGGAAATCAAATAAAACTAGCCTGGCATCTTTTACATAATTATATTCACCAGCTGGTTCAAATGTGTTTTTAACATCTCAGTAACACATCAATAGTACCGCCTTAACTTGTAAAGTTGCATCTTAACATTTGGATCTATTACATAACATTAGTGGAAATTTTACAGGTTTTCTCCTACAAAAGGTATTGTCATTTCTGGGCTCTTCCCCAAATTGTTAAGCAGTCAAATCTTGATTTGATTCCCTCTTTTTTACAGTGTACTCATTTCCTCCCATTTTATCCCAAATGAGGTACCATAGCAATCTAAGCAACTTTTTTCCTTTCTCCCATACTCACACCAACTTTTACCCTGTCTTCATCTTTATCCACCTGCTGCTCAAGGTAACAGACCGCGGACATACATCTGTTTCCTTCCACCTTAAGAAGGGAAAGACAGAAACAATATATGCAAACAAAAAGAAACCATATAGCTCTAGGGAAGTTGGAGGGTGAGAGAAGGAATAAAAAGAAGGAATAAAAAGGAGCAATAAATGAAGCACAGTTTTGAGGACTTACTAGAAGACAGTATATGTGAACCAGACTGATAAAGCAGAGATAAACTTTTGGAGAAGACAGTTGATGCATGGATAGGTAATCCTGATGCTCTGAAAAACCTACAAAAACTCAGCTAACAACAATGCACTGTCAATAATAATTACTACAAATTAAAAATATAATGGCAGATTAATCTAGTGAGTAAACAAAATAATTAAATGGGAAGAGCAAAAAGAAGTTGTCAACTTAGAAGATAAAATTGAGAAAATTTCACAGAATGAAGCATAAAAGAGAATGAGTAAGAAAAAATACTAAAATTCATGAATGAGATCTAGAAAATTTAATGTCATTTAGTAGGAATTATAGAAAAAAGCAAAGGAGAAGAAAAGGCAATCTTATTACATGAATACCAAATAATTTCCCTGAGCTAAAGAATAATAGCCTTCTGATTGAGCAAAATCACTAAGTATCAAGCAGAAAAAAACTTTTTAGAAATCCACATTTATATAGATCCTGATGAAATTCCAGAACTCAAAGATACAGAGGAAATGTTAAAAACAACCAGAGGTGAGAGAGTAGTTTCCCTACTACAGAATGAGGATTATGTCACAATCAGACTGCATTAGCAATCATGGATGCTAGAAAACAATAAGACAAAGTCTTCAAAGTATTAAAAAAAAAATTGATCATGACTGGCAAGATGGCCAGATAGGAACAGCTCCAGTCTGCCGACGAGAGCAACAACAAAGGCAGGTGATTTCTGCATTTCCAAGTAAAGTACCTGGCTCATCTCATTGGGACTGGTTAGACAGTGAGTGCAGCCCAAGGAGGGCAAACTGAAGCAGGGTGGGGCGTCGCCTCACCTGGGAAGTGCAAGGGTTTGGAGAACTCCCTCCCCTAGGCCAAGGGAAGCCTTAAGGGACTGTGCCATGAGGAATGGTGCACTCTGGCCCCAGAAAAGTGCACTACACTTTTCCCACAGTCTTCACAACCCACAGACCAGGAGATTCCCTCGGATGGCTACACCACCAGGGCCCTGGGTTTCAATCACAAAACTGGGTGGCCATTTGAGAAGAAACTGAGCTAGCTGCAGGAGTTTTTTTCCATATCCCAGTGGCACCTGGAATGCCAGTGAGACAGAACCATTCACTCCACCTGGAAAAGGGGCTGAAGCCAGGGAGCCAAGTGGTCTAGCTCAGTGGATCCCACCCCCACAGAACCCAGCAACCTAAGATCCAGTGGCTTGAAATTCTCACTGCCAGCACAGCAGTCTGAAGCTGACCTGGGACACTGGAGCTTGGTGGGGGGAGGGGCGTCTGCCATTACTGAGGCTTGAATAGGTGGTTTTCCCCTGACAGTGTGAACAAAGCCACCCGGAAGTTCAAACTGGGTGGAGTCCACCACAGCTCAGCGAAGCCACTGTAGGCAGACTGCCTCTCTAGATTCCTCCTCTCTGGGCAGGGCATCTGTGAAAGAAACGCAGCAGCCCTATTCAGGGACTTACAGATAAAACTCCCATCTCCCTGGGACAGAGCACCTGGGAGAAGAGGTGGCTGTGGGTGCAGCTTCAGCAGACTTAAATGTTCCTTCCTGCTGGCTCTGAAGAGAGCAGCAGATCTTCCAGCACAGCGCTTAAGCTCTGCTAAGGGACAGACTGCCTCCTCAAGTGGATCTCTGACCCCTGTGCCTCCTGACTGGGAGACACCTCCCAGCAAGGCTCGACAGACACCTCATACAGGAGAGCTCCAGCTGGCATCTGGCAGGTGCCCCTCTGGGACAAAACTTCCAGAGGAAGGCACAGGCAGCAATCTTTGCTGTTCTGCAGCCTCCACTGGTGATACCCAGGCAAACAGGGTCTGGAGTGGATCCCCAGCAAACTCCAGCAGACCTGTAGAAGAGGGGCCTGACTGTTAGAAGGAAAACTAACAAACAGAAAGGAATAGCATCAACATCAACAAAAAAGAATGTTCACACAGAAACCTCATCCAAAGGTCACCAGAATCAAAGACCAAAGATAGGTAAATCCTTGAAGATGAGGAAAAACCAGCACAAAAAGGCTGAAAATTCCAAAAATGCCTCTTCTCCTCCAAAGGATCACAACTCCTTGCCAGCAAAGGAACAAAACTGGATGGAGAATGAGTGTGACGAATTGACAGAAGTATGCTTCAGAAGGTGGGTAATACCAAACTCCTCCAAGCTAAAGGAACATGTTCTAATCCAATGCAAGGAAGCTAAGACCTTGAAAAAAGATTTTATGAATTTCTAACTAGAATAACCAGCTTAGAGAAGAACACAAATGAGCTGATGGAAATGAAAAACACAGCATGAGAACTTTGTGAAGAATACACAAGTATCAATTGCTGAATCTATCAAGTGAAAGAAAGGATATCAGAGATTGAAGATCAACTTAATGAAATAAACCATGACAACAAGATTAGAGAAAAAAAAGAATGAAAAGGAACGAACAAAGCCTCCAAGAAATATGGGACTATGTGAAAAGACTAAACCTACATTTGATTGGTGTACCTGAAAGTGACAGGGAGAATGGAACCAAGTAGGAAAACACTCTTCAGGATATTATCCAGGAGAACGTCTGCAACCTAGCAAGAAAAGCCAAGATTCAAATTCAGAAAATACAGAGAACACCACAAAGATACTCCTTGAGAAGGGTAACCGTAAGATATATAATTGTCAGATTCACCAAGGTTGAAGTGAAGGAAAAATTTTTAAGGACAGCCAGAGAGAAAGGTCAGGTTACCCACAAAGGGAAGTCCATCAGACTAACAGTGGATCTCTCAAGCAGAAACCCTATAAGCCAGAAGAGATTGGGGGTACAATATTCAACATTCTTAAAGAAAAGAATTTTTAACCCAGAATTTCATATCCAGCCAAACTAAGCTTCATAAGTGAAGGAGAAGTAAAATCCTTTACAGAGGAGCAAATGCTGAGAGATTTTGTCACAAGCAGTCCTGCCTTACAAGAGCTCCTGAAGGAAGCACTGAACATGGGCAAGAACAACTGGTACCAGCCACTGCAAAAACATACCAAATTGTAAAGACTCTTGATGCTCTGAAGAAACTGCATCAACTAACAGGCAAAATAACCAGCTTGCATCTTAATGACAGGATCGAATTCACACTTAACAATATTAACCTTAAATGTAAATGGGCTAAATGTTCCAATTAAAAGACAGACTCGCAAATTGGATAGAGTCAAGACCAATCAGTGTGCTATATTCAGGAGACCCATCTCACATGCAAAGATACACATTGGCTCAAAATAAAGGGATGGAGGAATATCTACCAAGCAAATGGAAAGAAGAAAAAAAAAAAAAAAAAAAAAAAAAAGCAAGGGTTGCAATCCTAGTCTCTGATAAAACAGACTTTAAACCAACAAAAGTCAAAAAAGACAAAGAAGGGCATTACATAATGGTGAAGGGATCAATGCAACAAGAAGAGCAAACTATCCTAAATATATATGCACCGAATACAGGAACACCCAGATTCATAAAGCAAGTTCTTAGAGACCTACAAAGAGACTTACACTCCCACACAATAATAGTGGGAGATCTTAATACCCCACTGTCAATATTAGACATACCATCAAGACAGAAAATTAACAAGGATATTCAGTACTTGAACTCAGTTCTGGACCAAGTGGAACTAATAGACATTTACAGAACTCTCCATCCCAAATCAAAAGAATACACATTCTTCTCAGCAGCACAATGGACTTACTCTAAAATTGGCCACATAATTGGAAGTAAAACACTCCCCAGCAAATGCAAAAGAGCAGAAATCATAACAGTCTCTCAGACCACAGTGCAATCAAATTATAACTCAGGATTAAGAAACTCACTCAAAACCACCCAACTGCATGAAAACCGAACACCCTGCTCCCTAATGACTACTGGGTAAATAACGAAATTAAGGCAGAAATAAAGATGTTCTTTGAAACCAATGAGAACAAAGACACACGTACCAGAATCTCTGGGACACAGCTCAATCAGTGTTTAGAGGGAAATTTATAGCACTAAATCCCCACAGGAGAAAGCAGGAAAGATCTAAAGTCGACACCCTAATATCACAATTAAAAGAACTAGAGAAGCAAGAGCAAACAAATTCAAAAGCTAGCAGAAAACAAGAAATAACTAAGATCAGAGCAGAACTGAAGGAGACAGAGACATGAAAAACTCTTCAAAAAAATCAATGAATCAAGGAGCTGGATGTTTTTGAAAAGATCAACAAAATATACCACTAGCAAGATGAATAAAGAAGAAAAGAGAGAAGAATCAAATAGACACAATAAAAAATGATAAAGGGGATATCACCACTGATCCCAAAGTAATACAAACTACCATCAGAGAATACTATAAACACCTCTATGCAAATAAACTAGAAAATCTAGGAGAAATGGATAACTTCCTGGACACATACACCCCCCCAAGACTAAACCAGGAAGAAGTCAAATCCCTGAATAGACCGATTACAAACTCTGAAATTGAGGCAGTAATTAATAGCCTACCAACCAAAAAAAAAAAAAAAAAAAAAAAAAAAAAGCCCAGGACCAGAAGAATTCACAGCCAAATTCTACTTCTACCAGAGGTACAAAGAGGAGCTGGTAGCATTCCTTCTGAAACTATTCCAAACAATAGAAGAATATGGACTTCTCCCTAACTAATTTTATGAGGCCAACATCAACCTGATACCAAAACCTGGCAGAGACACAATAAAAAAGAAAATTTCAGGCCAATATCCCTGATGAACGTCAACACAAAAATCCTCCATAAAATACTGGCAAACTGAATCCAGCAGCACGTCAAAAAGCTTATCCACCACAATCAAGTCAGCTTCATCCCTGGGCTGCAAGGCTGGTTCGACATAGGCAGATCAATAAACGTAATCCATCATATAAACAGAACCAATGACAGAAACCACATGATTACCTCAATAGATGCAGAAAAGGCCTTCGATAAAATTCAACATCCCTTCACGCTAAAAACTCTCAATAAACTAGGTACTGAAGTAACATATCTCAAAATAATAGGAGCTATTTATGACAAGCGCACAGCCAATATCATAGTGAATGGGCAAAAGCTGGAAGAATTCCCTTTGAAAACCAGCACAAGACAAGGATGCCCTTTCTCACCACTCCTATTCAACATAGTATTGGAAGTTCTGGCCAGGGCAATCAGGCAAGAGAAAGAAATAAAGAGTATTCAGATAGGAAGAGAGGAAATCAAATTGTCTCTGTTTGTAGGTGACATGATTGTATGCTTAGGAAACCCCATTGTCTCAGCCCCAAATCTCCTTAAGCTGATAAACAAATTCAGCAAAGTCTCAGGATACAAAATCAACATGCAAAAATCACAAGTATTCCTATACATCAATAACAGACAAACAGAGACCCAAATCATGAGTATACTCCCATTCACAATTGCTACAAAGAGAATAAAATACCTAGGAATACAACTTACAAGTGATGTGAAGGACCCTTGAAGTTCTCCTTGAAGAGAACTACAAATCACTGCTCAAGGAAATAAGAGAGGACACAAACAAATGGAAAAACATTCCATGCTCATGGATGAGAAGAATCAATATTGTGAAAATGGCCATACTGCCCAAAGTAATTTATAGAATCAATGCTATTGCCATGAAGCTACCGTTGACTTTCTTCACAGAATTAGAAAAAACTACTTTAACCTTCATATGGAACCAATAAAGAGCCCGTATAGCCAAGTCAATCCTAAGCAAAAAGAACAAAGCTGGAGGCATCACAGTACCTGACTTCAAACTATACTACAAGGCTATGGTAACCAAAACAGCAAGGTACTGACACCAAAATAGATACATAGACCAATGGAACAGAACACAGGCCTCAGAAATAACACTACACATCTACAACCATCTGATCTTTGACAAACCTGACACAAACAAGCAATGGGGAAAAGATTCCCTATTTAATAAATGGTGTTGGGAAAACTGGCTAGCCATATGCAGAAAACTGAAACTGGACCCCTTCCTTATACCTTATACAAAAATCAACTCGAGATGGATTAAAGATTTAAAGGTAAGACATAAAACCATAAAAACACTATAAGAAAACCTAGGCAATACCATTCAGTACATATGCATGGGCAAAGACTTCATGTCTAAAACACCAAAAGCAATGGCAACTTAGGCCAAAATTGACAAATGGGATCTAATTAAACTAAAGAGCTTCTGCACAGCAAAAGAAACTATCATCAGAGTGAACAGGCGATCTACAGAATGGGAGAACATTTTTGCAATCTATCCATCTGACAAACGGCTAATATCCAGAATCTACAAAGAACTTAACCAACTTTACAAGAAAAAAACAACCCCATCAAAAAGTGGGCAAATGATATGAACAGACACTTTTCAAAAGAAGACATTTATGCAGCCAACAAACATATGAAAAAATGTTCATCATCACTGGTCATTAGAGAAATGCAAATCAAAAACAATGAAATACCATCTCACGCCAGTTAGAATGACAATCATTAAAAAGTCAGGAAACAATAGATGCTGCAGAGGAAGTGGAGAAATAGGAAAGCTTTTACACTGTTGGTGGGAGTGTGAATTAGTTCAACCACTATGGAAGACAGTGTGGCGATTCCTCAAGGATCTGGAACTAGAAATACCGTTTGACCCAGTGATCCCATTACTGAGTATATAACCAAAGGATTATGAATCATTCTACTATAAAGACACATGCACACACATGTTTATCGCGGCACTATTCACAATAGCAAAGACTTGGAACCAACCCAAATGTCCATCAGTGATAGACTGGATAAAGAAAATATGGCACATAAATATCATGGAATACTATGCAGTCACAAAAAAGGATGAGTTCATGTCCTTTGCAGGGACATGGATGAAGCTGGAAACTATCATTCACAGCAAACTATCACAAGAACAGAAAACCAAACACCACATGTTCTCACTCATAAGTGGGAGTTGAACATGGAGAACACATGGACACAGGGAAGGGAACATCACACACTGGGTCCTGTCAGGGGGTTGGGGGCTAAGGGAGTGATAGCATTAGGAGAAATACCTAATGTAGGTGACGGGTTTATGGGGGCAGCAAACCACCATGGCGCATGTATACCTATGTAACAAACCTGCATGTTCTGCACATGTGCCCCAGAACTTAGAGTATAATAAAAATATATAATCAATATTGTGACATGTAGAAACTATATGTAACTCAAATCTCAATGTACATAAATAAAGTTTATTTAAATATAGCCTTGCTTATTTGTTTCTGTATCATCTATGGCTGATTTTGCACTACAACAGCTGAGTTGTGACAGAGAACATACAGCTCGCACAAACTAATATATTTACTCTCTGGTCCTTTACAGCAGTGGCGCCCAACCTCTTTGGCACTAGGGATTGTTTTCATGGAAGACAGGTTTTTCCAGACTGTGGGGTGTGGGGATGGGGGATAGTTTAGGGATGAAACTATTCCACCTCAGATCATCAGGCAAGATTCTCACAAGGAGTGAGCAACCTAGACCTCTCGCATGCGCAGTTCACAGTAGGGTTTGAGCTCCTGTGAGAATCTAACGCCATGGCTGATCTGACAGGAAGCAGAGCTCAGGCAATAAGGCTTACCTGCTGCTCACCTCCTACTGTGTGACCTGGTTCCTAACTGTTGGAGAACCAGTACCAGCCCACAGCCCGAGTGTTGAGGAGCCCTGCTTTACAGTGCCAGCCCTTGTTTTAGACCCTTTGTTGTTTAATCACATTCAGGTTAATCTGCCTACCTCCCACAAATCCCCTGCAAAATATACAATTATGTGTTTTATTTCTTTAGGGTTGCCTAAATCTTACTAAGTAACAAATAGCAATGAACACGGTAGCAGGACTCCAACACGCAAAAATGTAATAGGATTCTAGCTGAATGAACGTCACAATCAAATGTAAAGGCAAAATAATTAATTTATAATGAGCAGTGAGGATGAACAGAGGTCACTTTCATCACCATTTTAGTTTTGGCAGGTTTTGGCCAGCTTCTTTCCTGCATCCTGTTGTATCAGCAGGTCTTTGTGACCTGTATCTTGTGCCGACCTCCTATCTCATACTGTGACTAAGAATGCTTAATCTTCTGGGAATGCAGCCCAGTAGGAATCAGCCTCATTTTACCCAGGCCCTATTGAAGATGGAGTTGCTCTGGTTCAAATACCTCTGATACTTTTCTCTAGTTAACCTGTCTTTTGTTATAGGAGTGTTGGCCATGACCCTCATGATGGGTGGGGAACAGTATCAGAGCTTTCTGCACTACACTATTCTGCTGTCAAAGAATTACAGAAAAGAAGTGGTTAATAGGGAGCCGAATATATGAATCAAATGATTATTATTTCTGGGGTAAGCCAAATTAAATTGGGGTTTCATGGCCTAGATGGGTATGTAGATAAATGGACAACAACTGATTGTGAGGGAAGAAGTGAATCTGGTCAGTTACAGGTCTCTGATGTGATTTTGGCCACTAGGTAATGGCTCCTGGACCTCAATTTATCCCAAATGTTCTGTAACCAAACAAGGACGCCATACAATAACCCATCCCAATATGGCCACTGAAGAGACTCCTGTCATCTTGAAGTCAAGATCTCTCCTTAAGGGTGCACATTAGGCTGAAGTCAAACAAGTTCCTGGTGAGCTCAGGGAAATAGCTCACTCAGCTTGAAAAAAGTACAGCCCAGCAGGCTTCCTCCCTTCAAATGTTTTTCTCTTGACTAAAGCAACACGAAATGGAAAGAGAATAGCAACAAAAAAAAACAAATAGTTCAAGCAAATGCCTTTTGCAGATAAATTACCCTTTCTGGGATGCTTTTCATGGCTACTCTCCTCTCAGCCCTGTTATTTCTTGGCCTCACCCAAATCCATGGGGTAGGAATCTATCTTGCAGGATTCATGCTTTGTTTATTGTCCATGCCTCTGAACAATTTTGTGAGCAAGTCTAAATCCTTGAGGGGATTTTCCCTTGCTTGTTTTTATTGACTTTGGCCTTGCAGTATTTTAAAAGTCATTTTTGTTTCCAATTATCAATGCTACTGACTTACTGAATTCTACTTCCTCCTGATTTTCCCACTTCCTCTTCTTCCCTTGAGCAGTTTTTTGTGCTTCAGGAATAAAGTTCTGACTTTTTCTCTCACCTCTTCACTCCAGTTAGCTTCCCCCTGCTGGTCCCAACTGCTAATCGGACCATTTCTCCACACTAAATTACAGAATTATCCTGAGGCAACAAAACTTTTACATGAATGTTTCTTTGCAGTTCAAAAATATTTTAGGCACTAGGTGAATGCCTAGTGAGAGTCTGTCCCAAAATGTACACAGCAGTATTCTGTGGGGCTTAATTTAAGCTATGAAAGCAAAAGAAAAAGAAACATTCCGTCACCAACATGGTTTCCCCTGCTTTTCTTGCTGTTTATCAGTGCTTCAAGGTCACCTTTCGATATGGGCAGTGTTCAGCTTATTCTAAATCTCCCTCTATTAATAATGGCTCTTATGACTCCTACCCCTTAGCTTGGCAGGGTCCCCCTTTCACCTTCTGTGAGTGAAAAAACAACTAGGCAGCCTTGCTCTTTTTTTCTTCCATCTCTTAGATTTGCTTCTGAACCTCTGCTGAATTGTATTTGAATAATTCATCCAACTCAATTTTTACTGAGTGACTAATGTGCTAATTAAAAGAGGAGTCATTTTAAGGTTGGATTGGGTGCTCATTACTAAACATTGCTGTAAAATATTCATATTATATTTGGGAATTTGGGGGGAAATACAGAAAGGACAAGCATGTGCAAGCGTGTTAATACCTTTTCAGAAACCATGATTAGAATCATCATTTTTTTTCTGATTCAGAGAGTGTTTATGTTATAAATCCTGGGCTCTGCCATTTCTTGCTGGGTAAAAAGGCATTTGGGTAATGGATGATACAATTTAAAACAAAAATATCCAAAAACTGCATCTCTGCCTAAATTGCTCAAGTGTCTAATTGGATCCAGTAAACAAGGCTATCTTGATTCCAGGAAGTCCTCTTCATTTTTTTAAACCATGTTTTATATGTAGCAACACATTTCTATATTTTACTGTGCTTCATATGTATCCAGACACTCACCATTGTAGAAATAATGCCATTTCTAACAAGGAGATGAAATTTTAGTGACAATTGTTTAAAGATTGTATGTGACATTCTGCAGGCAAATAATCTTTTGACCAGATAACCTTCCCTAAACGTCATGGTCTACAAACTGAAAAGCATATTTGAAATTTTCGGTGAGCGACATACACTGACTTCTCAGATAGCCTTGATTAGACTTCCTATCTAAAAGCATAGTAAAACCTTGATTAGTGGAAATGTTTGAAGAATGGGATGTTCTGGCTAATTCTGCAAATTTTTTTTCAATGACAAAATATTTAATAAATAATTGTCTGATGCATCCTCCCAACCATACATAAGTCAGTGAGGGGTGGGGACTAGTTTGAACTGGAAGAGATTAAGTTGTTTAGTTTTGATTTAATTTAGAGATTTAGAGATTTAGTTGTTTGTGGCAGAGGTCCCTCCCATGTAGCAATTTATGATTAGAGTCAATGATGTGACCTGGTTCATCTGAGGACACTGAAGTGATCAGCCACAGAACTGTAATGAGCACCAACTGTGGAAGGGTTGAAGTTCAGTTCAAGGTTAAGACTTCAATATCAAGAGTTCAAAGCTAAGTGCAGTTGGAATAAAAACAAAGTCAGTCAGGGATCATGCCAAAAGGAACCCTGGGCGGTGGCTTCAAACATAGGCCACTGTCCAGGACTTGCTTTTGTGTGCTGACATGTATGTGGTGTATGAAATTACCAGGCTCATTTAGAGTTCCAAGGAGGAGACTGAAGTAGTTAATAGGAACCTAATGACTGGAATATATAAATAAACCTCCCAGTGAATGACTTAATAGTTTCTGAATTTCAAGAATCATATAGAATACTTGGAGATAGAAAGAATCCTAAGTATCACCCAGTTCAACTCCCACATTTTACAAATGAGAAAGCTCATTTGCCAAGAAGTCAAATAATAGCAAATCTGCTATAAAACCCCAGGCCTCCTGCTTCCTAATCCAATGCTCTGTTGTTTCACAGTAGGAATCATGGATTACAGTATTTTTTGCTGCCTAGGTTCTGCCAAAGTGTTCTACATGCAAATACATGTCCTTCCCTTTCCCAACTTTTACCCTTAAATTTCTAAGTATTATAGAGAGGTGAGAATCAAAATGGAGGTGAGGTGAAGAGAGTCTAGAGGAGAGAAAGAGCAAGAGATCTGGTTAAAGTTATTCAGAAATATTTGTGCTCCAGAATCAGGTCTTCTCTGTCTTACTTCTTGCTATTTACCTCTACCCTCCACATTTTTTTCCTAAAATTCCCATAAGTTTAGCAACTGAAATTCTACTCCTTGGCTTTGCTGTGTGCCCTGGCCAAGGACATTGTTAAATAATGCTCTGTTATCAGCCTAACAGGTAAAATTGTCATGACTCTCTTCACTAATTTAGGTTTAAGAAATATACTGTATAAAATAACGCATTTATAAGATGTGGAATTTTCTCAATTCTCTTTCTGGAAGTGCTCATTCTATTGATATTTTAAGTAGACTAGAACAAGTTTAAAATGTACTTGAAGAATGAGGTGTGCAAATATGAAGTAGAAACATAAATGTCTTTTAACACTTTAAAGTCAATGGAGGAAAACTTGCTACTTGAAATAAAAAGATAGTTACATCAATTAAACTTAGGAAAGGTACCAATAACACAAGGAGAATGCAATATAGTAAAGGAGACTCGAAGAAAACAAGGGCATTTTACCAATACCACAGTGAGAAAAGAAATATCAGAGAGAAAATAGGTCCACTAATAAATGAAGAACATGAAATTAATGATGAGTCTAAAATGGTAGAGATAATGAACTCATTTGTAAAATCGGTCCTTAACAAGAAAAATGAAGATAGGAAGTTTCAACAATTAAGTAGTAATGAAAATCTTGCAAAAATAGCTGTTGACAAAGAAACAGGAAAGAAAAGGCCAATTCTATTTTGGGCTGGATCAAAAGAATTATTCCACAGCAAAGAGGGAATTTATATGTCCATGATCACATACCTAAAATCTTATGCTAAGTTTGTGGCAATTGTGATCAGCTTTATTCTCATATTCACAACTGAGTGGAGAGGAAGAACTTATGGAGGTACCACTTGTCAGGTTTATGCAGGTGCAGGAGGTGGTAGATATGCCTAAAAGGATGAAAAAGGAAAGGTTGTTTCTGTTGGTTCCACCCTCCAAGCAGGATTGGTGGGCATGGTTCTGTGTTATTAGTAGCTGAAAATAGGTCTTACATTGATTTTTTAAATTGAATTAAAAAGGTATAAGTTGAAATGTTGATTGACAATCTTACAAAGGGCAACAGAAAGCAAGGTAGGATGACATCATGATAGATTATCTTCTCTGCTCTGTGAATACCTCTTCTTACTTGTTGATGGGTAGAAGTTATATGACTATGAAACATACTTAGAAAGAAATACAGATAGTCCCTTACTGTGGTTCCATATGAGTTTCTAACTATACAATGGTGCAACGTGATATACATTCAGTGGAAATTGTAGTTCAAATTTTAAAATTTGATCTTTCCCTGGCTTAGTGATATGCAGTATGATATTGCTCACCAGTCAGCCACGCAATCAGGAGGGTAGACAACCAGTGCTTTATGCTCTACCATGGTGCCAGATGATTTTGCGCAACTGTAGGCTAATGTAAGTGTTCTAACCATGTTTAAGGTAACCTGAGCTTTGATGTTCAGTAGGTTAGGCATGTTAACTGCATTTTTGACTTAAAACATTTTCCACTTACAATGGGTTTATCAGAATGTAACCCCATCATAAGTTGAGGAGCACCTGTACTTGATATCCCTGCATTATTAAATCTTCATTGCTTTTTCCTGATTTACCCATGATACATCAGATACTAGTAATGCTTAAAATAAGATTCTGCCATTATTGTTCTCTTTATCAAACTGTAATACCATGCATAAAACTAGGGCCTCCCAGCCTGGGTGACAGAGTGACTCTGTCTCAAAACAAACAAACAAACAAACAAACAAAAAAATACGCTAGGGCCTCCCAGTAAAAGAGCAACAGAGAAAGTATAGGCTCTGATGGAGCCTCCTGGCAATGCATAGAATGCCATGGCCCACCTCAATGGTCTTTCTCCTTCCTCCCACCTGAAATTCTTGGACTATTTTTTTAAGAAGTATACATCAGATGACAATGTCAACAGAAACAGAATGTATGCTATACAGAAATTAAGCATGTTGGCAATTTTTTTTCTTTCACTGTTGCCCAGGCTGGAGTGCAATGGTGCAGTGATAGCAGCTCACCACAACCTTGATCTCCTGAGCTGAGGCAATTCTCCCACCGCAACTTCCTGAGTAGCTGAGACCACAGGCGTACCACCACACATGGCTTTCCCTCCTTTCTACCACCCCAGTAGAGATGGTATCTCACTACATTGCCCAGGCTGGTATTGACCTGCTGGTCTCAAGTGATCCACCCACCCTGGCCTCTCAAAGTGCTGGGATTACAGTCACAAGCCACCGCATATGGCCAACAATTTTTAATTTATTAAACAAGTATTTATTCAGAGTGTGGTATATGCCACATGTATTAGTCCATTTTCATACTGCTAATAGAGACATACCCGAGACTAGGAATAAAAAAGAGGTTCAATTGGACTTACAGTGCCACATGGCTGGGGAGGTCTCAGAATCATGGCGGGAGGCAAAGGGCACTTCTTACATGGCAGCGGCAAGAGAAAATGAGGAAGAAGCAAAAGCGGAAACCCCTGATAAACCCATCAGATCTCGTGAGACTTATTAACTATTGTGAGAATAGCATGGGAAAGACCAGCCCCCGTGATTTAATTACCTCCCCCTGGATCCCTCCCTCAACATGTGGGAATTCTGGAAGATAAATTCAAGTTGAAATTTGGGTGGGGACATAGCCAAACCTATCACCAAGGAAGACCTGAAAAGGGGTGGCTGAGATTTGAGCCAGGATGTGATTGAAATGAGGAAGTTAGCCTTTCTAAGATCTGGGGAAAGAGCCATCCATGCAGAGGAAACAGAAAGTAGGAACAGCAAAGACCTTAAGGCAGGAATGAACTTGATGAGTCTGAGACTTTAAAGGACAGTGTAGTTGTATCATGCTAAGTGAAAGGGGAGAATACTCTTAGATGACACAGGAAAGGTAAGCAGAGATCATATTAGGCAGAATTTGGTAAACCATAACTAGTTTATGTCATAGGCTGAGTGTAGTAGAAACCATTGGAGTATTTTAAAGTAAATCACAATGCTGTTATTTTGAAAATTAATCTCATTTTAATAGATAAGGATGACTGCGTTCCAATTCAAGGGTAAGAAATACATGTTTTAGATTAAAATTTAAAAATATACTAAATAAATAAAAACTTTAGATGCAAAATTAGGAATTACTGCCTGTTGGAGAAACTCTGTTCCAAAGATATGGTGGTATCTGAGAGGTTGGTACAAGATATTGAAAGGGGTCTTGGGTTTAGGACTAAATCTACAAAAATGCCTCAGCTTGAAGCAGGTAATTCCCTGGGGTGGCAAATGAGTAGCCATAGGTAGGTAAAGAAGTAGATGAGTTTCAAAAGAAAAAAAGATGAGGGAGTATTATTGTACTAAAAACAATAGTAGCCTTCCCTTCAGGAAGAACTGATTAAGTTCTTTCTGTATTTGCCATTTTCAATGCCAGAATTCTTCCTCGGTAAAAAAGCACAACAGAACAATACCTTTTGACTATTCCAAATAATTCTCAGGCAGGGTAATTTCCACATATAATCTGAGAAGAACCAATGTTCTGGAAAAATAAAATGTGGCCTGGAGCAGCAAAGTGAAAAAAGAATTTTGTCTCCTGTTGAGGGTGGATTTGATCCCAGATTCACCATTTGCAAGTCCTTTTTTTGAACCATCCTACAGAAGATCCTGTGGAGTCACAGGGAGCAAAACACCATTTGACAGAAGAGATACTAGCATACTGAGAATACAACTGGCTGGGATGCCAAAACAATGCATATATAAAATATACTAATGAGATAAAAAAAAAATCAGAAACAAAGAGGAACCAGGCTGTTAACAACTAGAAAAATACAGAGACACTTAGGTAAGTAGGGAAAACAATGAGGGGTAAAAAGAAGCAGGGGAAACAAACAGAAAAAGAAAGATGTGTACAGTTTTGATGACAGAAGATAAAACACACCTCTTTAGGGTCTTTGTGTTTGAACTTTGCTTTACAAGAAACATATTCCAAGTATAATGCATGCTTCTGCAGACTGAGTTAAAAGGCTGTTGCCACAGGTATTCAGAAGTATCTGACTATTAAACCACAACACCCTGAAAGGAAAGGAGTATTTAGTGCTCACATAGATTTTGCTCTTTTAAGAAACAGTAATCAGTCTGTGTATGTAATTTGGAGAGTAACGTAAGTTCAGATGGGGCTTGTTTATAATTGAGTACTAATGTGGGAGTATTGTGCTAATGAAAGAGTCAAGAGGGAGGCAGAGGCTGCTTTAATGGATGGTTTGTAATAGTATTAACAGTAAGACACAGCAAATTTGCCTAACATGTAAGCCATTGGTTGGTTTCTAAAGGCTTATTACATTTTTCTACGGCATCTTTTTAATCATGGTGCATTGGTGGTGAATTGGCCTAGGTTTAGCTGGGGGGTGGATGCATGGAGTAGTTATTTCTTTCTGAGAGTAGAATGTCTCAAGAAACAGGTGGCCTAGGTGATGCCAAATATCACTACACAGAGCAGTAACAGCAGAGAGTAATTGCCTGTGTAAATGAGAGGCAGTGGAGAGATGGTAACCCTGGGGCTGCATTACTAAGGCAGCTTTTATGCACATAAGGGTCACTGTTTCTTGCTCTCTGCCTTGCCCTTGGCCAGAAGTTTGGAGCCCTGATATTGAAAAAAAATGGAATGAAATGAAAGTTGGAATTCAGTAAAGGTAGGCAATGCAGTGTAATAGAAAAAGCACAGAATTGGAGTTATAAATACTTGTGCTGGAATTCTAGCTCTGCTATGGACTAGCTCTTGCCTGTGTGAATAAAAGTCTCTGAGCTTCAGCAATAACATAGGGATAAAAATACACATCTCCTACTATTATAAAGTTTAAATAAATTAATATGTAAAGTGCTCAGTTTCAGTTCCTACCTCATAAGATCAAACTATTATTTTTATTATCAACATTTTCAGAACATATTAGATGTTTCACTTAAAAATCTAGAAAGTGTACTCACCAACATATATGAATCTAAAAAACCAAGTTGAACAAAAAGAGCAAGCAGTAAATGGCTGTAATAAAAAGCATGATAAAATGTGTACAGAGACAAAAAAAAAATACTATCATGTATTATTTAGAGATTGGAGAAATAAATGGGGATAATGAATCCCAAATTCAGGACAGTCTTTGCTTCCGCAGGAAGATGAAAGAAAGGAGGTGAGAGGCAATATGAAGTTCAATGGAAAAGTACATGTGATGGGGTGAGGCTTCCACTGTCTCTGAAATGTGTCATTTCTTAAGCTAAGTTGTGGGCATACAGGTATACACTATTTATTATATCTCTTCATGGGTCAGGTAAATTTTAAATTAATTTATTCAATTTTTTACTTCCATTTCCTCTGTGTTGTACAAAACATATAGGAAAAATAACATTGTGCATTAATATACAGTTGGCTAATATTTAATAATTTATAGATACTTGTGTGTACATTATCTCATGGGACCTATAAGCATCACCACATTTAGGCTGGGAAATATGGTAGGAAAAAAACCCACACAGTTTTAAGTCTTGCCTAAAAGCTTGCCTTTGGTAAGTTAGGCCATGTGATCATAGCCTACGTCCTTGTTCTTAATTTTTGCTTCTTAATCTATAAAACGAGAATAATGCTTACTTCATGGGAAGATCGTGATGGTTGCATAAAACAGCCCATAGATCAGCATATAGAAGGCTCTTAATTCATATAAGTTCATCTCATACCTAGCTTGCAGGATCCCATAAGGACACTATGCTATGCTGCAGTTGTCATGGGTAAATGTGGATTTAGGGGTATTTTCATATGACAAGAGGCTGCAAAATACAGTCTTTTGGAAAATAACCTGAGCAGAGGTCCTGTGGCACTAAAAAATCTAGAGGGAGAAAAGGAAGTGGAGATTCAAGGATGGGTCACAGGATCATTACTAACGTCATTTAGAAAGAATTAAACTATTATTTTACTTATGTGACATTCACGTTCTATCACCGAGAGTCAGGAATAGACAAGTATTGAATGTAGTTATATTAACAGATAAGATAAAAATCACATGAGAAAATGCAGTAGCAACTCTAATTCTGAAACACAGGATTCACTTCCTTTACTCTGAGAAACCTTCCTAACTCAACAGGATGCCAGCACCAGAGAACCTAACATAATGGAACTAAGGTTCCTTCTACCTAAGCCATTTCCCCATATCTTTATCTGTCTTTCTCTCCCTTTCTCTCTCATTCCAAGAACTTGTAAGAACTTACTTGCTTTTAATCCTGGACAAAGAAACACACTGGATAAGAAATCATTTGAACTTGAAATACTACAACAATTATTAGACAATCTCTATGCTAATCAAAGTATAACCTACAAAAAAAGGCAAAAGAAAAGTAAAGGTAAAGCCATGAGTCAGAATCTGGTTCATAAAATAGGTGACCTTTAGCTATGCCTCACTGGCATTTTCTCCTCACAAAATATGACCACTTATATAAGATACCATGAAATTACATACCTGTAATAGTTACTTTTGCTCTTTGCAAATGGAGCTGCTCAAACTAGAAATCAGAATAATATTTTGTATCTAAGTGCATGCTTTTTAAAAGAACCTAAAAGTATGTTTAAATTTTACTGCTGAGATACGACAATGAGAATAGAAAATTTAAACATACACACACATGTACACACAAAAAACCACACATATCTTTTCCTCTAAGCTTCTTTCATAGAAAATTAAAAGAAACTGATATGTTGAATTTTTTCCCCCGATTGGAGTGATGCTGCAGACACCCCATAGAAGGTCACCTTCATTCTTCTATGTTTTCATCTGCAAGGCTTCAATGTTTGGGTAAAAGGTGGTGCAAAAGACAATAACAGTGCATTTTCTTTTTACCTTGTCTTTTAACTGAGTATATTTCTTCCAAAAATGTTTCAGAGTTCTCTAAATCTCCATTTGAGTATCATTAGAATGACACTGTGTATTCTTCCAACAATCCATGTTTTGACTTCTGGTTTCCAGTCTGCCTTATAAGAAGACTAGAAGTTTCCATTCCAATTTAACAAGAAGAAAAAATAAATAAAAACAAATAAACTGAAAAAAAAATCAACAAGTCTTCTTGGCTCTATAAAGGAAATGAAATCACAGAACTAACTGTTGGCCCCAAAATTGGAGAGCAGCAGGCAGATTCAGAGAATCATAACCTCCCAGAACAGACAGCTGTGAGCAGAAACCTCAGCAGGAGCCAGTGCTATAGCAGGAAAACCTGAACTCTAATTGACAAATTGGTGGAGGCTCAGAGAGGACACATGTGAAAATTAAAAACTCCAGTGGTGCCCACTCACCAGGAGCACCCACATTTTTATGAGTATTACCTCCAGGAGTTCTACCAGGTTCTCACAGTGAATATCAAAGAAAAGTCCTCTCTTGCTTCCAGGAGAAGGAAGGGAAAATGAACCATTTAAAAATATGTAGAGTATTCTGTTCTTAACAGGGCTTACCCTCAGGAGAAACCATTTTACCAAGCCTAACCTGACTAGAGAAAGGAAAATGCCCAACTGTATCCCTCTGTAGCCATCCCATCCCACCCCACATGATGCAGGGAAAAACTGAGGAGCATTGATAAAGTTCATCATTCAGGGTCACAAATTCATCAAGAGACTGAGACCTAATCATAGATTAATCAGATCACCTAATCATAGATTAATCAGATCACCTTTCAACAAAAAATTTACAAGCCACTAAAGGCAAAAGCACAGTTTTAAGTGATTGAACAAGCATCAGAACCAAGGTCAGATATGGCAGAAATGTCAGAATTATCAGACCAGGAATTAAAACAAATCATCATTACTATGCTAAGGGCTTTAACGGAAAAAGTAGACAATATGCAAAACAGATGGATAACTTCAGCAGAGACGGAAATTCTAAGAAGTATTTTTTAAATGATGAAAAAGACATTGTAACAGAATTAAGCTATTGTAACAGAAATGAAGAATACATTTGATGGATTCATTAGTAGTAGTAGATGGATTCCTCAGTGGACACAACTGAGGAAAAGACTCTCTAAGCTTCAGGATATAACAACAGAAACTTCCAAAACTGAAAAGCAAAGAGAACAAAGACTGAAAAATAAAAATAAAACAAGACCAGAATACAATATCCAAGAACTGGGGACATCTATGAAAGGTATAACATACACATAATAGAAATGCTAGAAGAAGAAAGAGAGAAAGAGGCAAAAGCAATATTTGAAATAATAATGACTGAAGATTTTCCTGAAATTAATGCCAGACAGCAAAGCACAGGTCCAAGAAAGCTCAGAGAACACCAAGCAGAAACAATGCCCCCCAAAACACTTATGTGTAGGAATATCATATTCAAATTTCAGGAAAGAAAAAATAGAAAGAGGCAGAAGAAGCCAGAGGAAAAAAAACACCCTACCTATAAAGGAGAAAAATAAGGACTATAGCCAACTTCTCTGAAGCCATGCAAGCAAAAAGAGTGAAGTGAAACATTTAAAATGTTAAGAGGAGAAAAACACCACCCTAGAGTTCTGTACTCTGCAAAATTATCCTTTAAAATTGAAGGAGAAATTTAGACTTTTCCAGACAAACAAAAATTGAGGCAATTTGTTACCAATAGACATACTTTGTAAGAAATGCTAAGTTTTTCCGAGATGAGGAAAATAATATAAGCCAAAAAGTTGGATCTATATAAAGAAAGGAAGAGCACTGGATAATCAATAAAGGTAAGATAAAAACTTATTTTTCTTATTTTTAATTGATCTAACAGATCAATTCAAAATAGTAATAGCAACAATGTATTCAACTGTGTGTGTAAATATATACGAGAGGTTTTCAAAGATTTCATTAAAAATGTTTATTACAAAATCATAAATTTCAAAATTGTTTACACTAAAATAAACTTGTTTTAACTTGTTACAGCATGTTGGAACAGGATCTAATTTAAGGCACTGAGAAAGAAAATACATCAATTTGAAAAACTGAAGCAAGAACATCAAATTTATAGTGAAGCTTGGGTGAAAGAAATGATGAAATTATCGATCCTTTATGAAAAGCTTATGAGAACAATGCCCCAAATAAATCAGCAGTTTACAAAAGGATAACGCATTTTAAGAAGGGACAGTAATTTGGAAGATGAAGCCTGCAGCAGCAGACCATCCCAATTTTCCAGGAAAAAAAAAATTAATCTTTTTCATGCCGTCATTGAAGAGGACTGATTATTGACAGCAGAAACAAGAGCCAGCATTACAAATATCTTGACTGGTTCAGCTTATGCAACTCTAAAAAATTAAATTTGAGCAAACTTTCTACTCAATAAATGCCAAAACTGCTGTGCCCAGGTCTGCTGCAGAAAAGAGTAGAGCTTTTAATGAAAATTTTTAACAAGTGATATCAAGATCCTAAAGCATTTCTTCAAAGAATCACAACAGGAGATAAAACATGGTTTTTCCAGTATGATCTTGATGACAAACACAATCAAACTAAGGGCTACCAAGAGGTAGAAGTGGTTCAGTCAAAGCAAAAGAAAACTGGTCAAGAGCAAACTTCATGGCAAGAAATTTTGAGGATTTTCAAGACATTTCATTTGTTGACTCTCTGGAGGGCCAAAAAACAATAACATCTACTTATTTTTAGAGTATTTTGAGAAAGTTAGCAAAAGCTTTGGCACACAAATGCCAAAAAAATTTTACCAGACATGTTTTCTCCACCACGACAATGTTATTTTGCTCATTCCTCTCATCAAACGAGGACATTTTGTGACAGTTTCAGTGGGAGTTCATTAGGCGTTCACCATACAGTTCTGACTTGGCTCCTTCTGACTTTTTGTTCTCTAATCTTAAAAAATCTTTAAATTTTTTCCCATTTTATTCTTCAGTTAATGAGGTACAAAGGATTGCGTTGATCTGGTTAAATTCCCAGGATGTTCAGTTCTTTCTGGATGAACTAAATGGCTGGTATCATCAGTTAGGAAAGTGTCTTGAACTTGATGGAGTTTTTGTTGAGAAATAGTATTTTTTAATCTTTTAATTCAATTTTCCACAAAGTTTTTAAAGTCCCCTTGTGTGTGTGTGTGTTTGTATGCTTATGTACAAGTGAAATGAATAACAGCAATGATACAAAGAACAAGAAGGAGAAGTTAATTTTTTATTACAAGGTACTTGCACTGATTGCAAAGTGGCATAGTGTTAGTTGAAAGTGAACTTGGATTATCTGTAAATGTACTTTGCAAACTCTAGGTAAACCACTAAAAATATTAAAAAGTATAACTGATACACTAAGAGAGTAAATAGAATAATGTAAAATGCTCAGTTAAAACTACAAAAGGCAGAAAAAGTATAAGACAACAACAAAGAACAAGGGCAACAAACAGAATAGAGTAACAAGTATGATATATATTAATTCAATGGTGTCAAAATAATTTTAATCACTAATGGTCTGTATATACCAATTGAAAAACAGATTGTCAGTGAATCACAACACAAACTGGCCAGGCATGGTGGCTTATGCCTGTAATCCCAGCACTTTTGGAGGCCGAAGCAGGAGGACTGCTTGTGTACTGGAGTTCAAATACCAGCCTGGGCAACACAGTGAGACCCTGTCTCTACAAAAATAAATTTAAAATTAGCCAGGTATGATGGCACATGCCTGTAGTCTCAGCTTTTTGGAAGGCTGAGGTGGGGAGGATCACTTGAACCTAGGAGATTGAGGTGGTAGTGAGCCATGATTGTGTCACTGAACTTCAGCTCAGGCAACAGAGCAAAATCCTTCATCAGGGAGAAAAAAAAAAAAAAACACTCACGTTGAATATAAAGACACATGTCGATTACAAGTAAAGGGATAGAGAAAGATATACCACCATACCATGCTAACACTAATCAAAAGTAAGTGAAAGTAGCTGTATTAATTGCAGACAGAATAAACTTCAGAGCAAAGAATGTTAACAAGAATAAAGGGAAGCATTATATAATAATAAAGAGGTTAATAACTCAAGAAGACATAACAATCCATAACATGTATATGCTTAACAACAGGGTATCAAAATACAGGTGGCAAAATAGAACTGCAAAGAAAAATGAATAAACTTACTATTATAGTTGAAGACTTTAACACCCTTCTGTCAGAAACGAACAGATCCAGCAGTAAGAATTAGTAAGGACATAGTTGAATTCAACAGTGCCATCAGTCAACTGAATATAATTGACATCCGCAGACTACTTCATCCAAAAACAGTAAAATACACATTCTTCTTAAGTTTACATGAAACATTCATCAAGATACATCATACTGTGGACCATAAAACACACCCAAACAAATTTAACAGAAATTATACAATGTCTACTTTCAGACCACAACGGAATTAAACTAAAAATCAATAACAGATAGCTGGAAAAGCTCAAAATATTTGGAGATTAAACAACACACTTCTAAATAATATGGGTCAATAATAAAATATCAAGAAAAATGTAAAAATATAAACTAAATGAAAATAGAAATTCAATTTATCAAAATTTGAGGGATTCAGGAAAGCAATGCTTAGAGGAAAATTTATAGCACTGAAGACATATTTTAGAAAAAAAGAAATATCTAAAAATTTATCATTTAAATTTCCACCTTAGGAAATTACAAAATAAATTCAAAGTAAGCAGAAGAAATGAAATGAAAATTAGAGCAGAAATTATTGAAATTGAAAACAGAAAATCAACAAAGAAAATTAAAAAAACAAGAGCTAATTCTTTGAAAAGATCAGCAAAATCATTAAGTCTCTAGCCAATCTAAGGGAAAAAAGACAGAAAACACAAACTGCTAATATCATAAATGAAAGACTGGATTATAGATCCCCTTGATATTGAAATAATATAAAGAAAAACAATAAATAACATGCCTACAAATTTAATTACCTAAACGAAATGGACCAATTTTTTGAGAGACATAATCTGCCAAAAGTCACTCAAAAATAAATAGATAATATGAATAGGCCTATATCTATTACAGAAATTGAAGAAATAACTTTCCAAAACAGAAAGCACCAGGCCCAGGTTCATTCACTGATAAAATTTCCCAATTATTTAAAAGAAGAGTTTATACAAATTCTCTACAACTTCTTCCAAAAGACAGAAGAGAGGAAATACTCCCTAACTCATTCTTTGAAGCCAGCATTACCCTAATATCTGAAACATACAAAGACATTACCAAAAAACAGATCAATCTCTCTCATGAACATAGACACAAAAATTCTCAACAAAATATTAGCAAATCAAATGCAACCATATATAAAAAATTATACATCACAACCAACTGGGATTTATCCCAGACATACAAGTTTTAATATTCAAAAATCAGTTAATATTATACATCACATCAACAGGCTAAAAAAATTATATAATATCAATAGGCATAGAAAAAGCATTTAATAAAATCTAACATTTTTTATGATAAAAACTCTCAGCAAACTAGGAATAGAGGGGAACTTCCCCAATTTGATAAAGAATCTCTACAAAAACAAACAAACAAACAAACAAAAACACCCTAGTGCTAACATCATTCATACTTTATATTGAGAAACGAAAAGTTTTCCCACTAAGATCAGAAGCAAGGGAAAATCCCTTCTCACTGTCACTTTTTAATATTGTACTGGAATTCTTAGCCAATGCAGTAAGACAAGAAAGGGTAATAAAAGGTATACAGACTGAGAAGAAAGAAAGAAAACTGTTTTTGCTTATAAAAGACATGATTGTCTATGTAGAAAATCTGAAAAAGTGGAGAATGAAACTACTGGAACTAATGGGAATTACAGCAAACTTTTAGGAGACAAGGTGAGTATATAAAAAGCCAACCACTTTCTTACATACCAGCAATGAACATGTGGAATTTTTAATTAAAAACACTTTACAATCTATATTGTCACCTTCCTCAAAATGAAATACTTCAGTATGAAAGAAAATATGCAGATCTATATGAGAAAAACTTTAAAACTCTGATAATCTATTTCAAATAAACACTAAATTAGGCCGGGCACGGTGGCTCACACCTGTAATCCCAGCACTTTGGGAGGCTGAGGTGGGCGGATTACTTGAGGTCAGGAGTTCAAGACTAGCCTGGCAAACATAGTGAAACTGCATCTCTACTAAAACTACAAAATATTAGCTGGGCATGGTGGCAGGCACCTGTAATCCCAGCTACTCGGGAGGCTGAGGCAGGAGAATTGCTTGAACCCAGGAGGCGGAGGTTGCAGTGAGCCGAGATCGCGCCATTGCACTCCAGCCTGGGCCACAGAGCAAGAGTCCATCTCAAAAAAAAAAAAAAAAAAAAAAGCAAAGAACAAAAAACAAAAAACAACAAACAAACATAAAAACCACCTAAATAAATGGAGAGAGAGAGTTCATGTTCCTGAATAGAAAGAATCAATATTGTCAAGATGGCAGTTCTTCCCAAGTTGATTTATAAATTCAACACAATCCCAAAACACTACCAAGTTATTTTTTGGATATGAACAAACTTATTCTATAGGTTTTTATGGAAAGAGCCAGAATAGCCAGAATGAGATCAGAGGACTGACATCACCTCATGAAAGAAAAGACAAATAAGTTAATGGAACAGAATAGAAATCCCACAAATAGTTCCACACCAATACCGTCAACTGATGTTTTACAAAGGAACAAAGATAATACCATGGAGCAAAGCTAATCTTTTTGATAAACAGTTCTGGAAAAATAACATACACATGCAAAAAATTCAATCTATACACAGACTTTAACACCTTCACAAAAGTTTACTCAAAGGGAGTCATAAACCTAACTATAATACACAAAAGCATACAATTCTTAGAAGACAACATGAGATAAAACCTAAATTACCTTGGGTATGGTGATGACATATAACACCAAAAAAGCACAATCTAGGAAAGAAATAATTGATAAGCTGAACTTTATTAAAGACTTTGCTCTGTGAAAGACAACATCAAAAGAATAAGAGAAGCCACAGACTAGAAGAAAATATTTACAAAAGGTACATCTGTTAAAGGACAGACGTATAATTCTTAACTCAACAAAAAGAAAAAAAAATGGACCAAAGACCTGAACAGATGCCTGCACTTTGACACATGAGTTTTGTCAAAACTCTAAGAATGTATACTACCAAGAGTGAAACCCCATGTAAACTATGGACTTTGGGTGATAAAAATATGCCAATGTGTTCAGGGTTTGTGATACATGTACCACTCTGGTGTGGAATGTTGATAGTGGGAGAGGTTGTCCATACATGGGGATAGGTAGCATATGGGAACTTTCTGTATTTTCCACTCAATTTTGCTATGGACCTAAAGTTGCAATAAAAATAATGTTATTAATAAGAGTAGGATAAAATTCATGGTTTCTCCCTTACTGCTTACCTAACTATAGACGATATTTCACAGATAAAATCAGGACAGTAATTCTATGTCAATTGATGTTTACAAGTATTTTATTTTTCTTTGAAATCTAGTATTAAAGCAAACTCCTCAGTGACCACTGAATCACTAGTCTAAGAACTCTACTTATTATATGTGGTAGCAGAACCTAAGCACTACTATTTTTAGTAGTTCAGTAAAGAAAGTATAGTCAAAGAGATTGTGGCAGAAGGACGTTATAGTTATGAAGGGATTATCACACTTTCATACCATTGCTTCAGCCTCAAGATTGCCTAGTATTTGACTGAAATCCTTCAGCAGTGAAAAAGTTCTAGGTTACTCATTTCTTGCTATTCTTGATTCAATATTAGAGTTTCTTACATCCTATAGACTTTCAAGTAATAAGAAATATTTACAGTTATGAAAGCCAAAATCATTCACCTTCCCCTAGGTTAATTTGTGAACAAAATGAACTTTAAAAAAAAAAGCCTGTATAAGAAACTATAGTGGAACTATAAGAAATGCAAATATTTTGGCTTAGTATGGGGAAAGCATTACCATTTAGATTTCTACATGAGGTTGGCTCAACCTAATATTGAAAAATATGTATTTTTGTTTTCCCAGTGACCTTGAAATAGCAGAAAATACTACCAGCTTGGAAACATTACTGTTTACAACTCACCACACTGGGAACCACAGGGATTTACAAGGTCAGGATGACAGGCATGTCATGTATCTGCATCATGTTTGAAATGTTAGTGGCATATCACACACATGGCTGGCATATTCATGTTGAAATATTCACCTCAGTTCTTTCTGTCAAGCATGGTAAGTACAGGCAATATGACTCTCAGATACAGATAGTAAAAGAGCCTTCCTTTTCTAGCTACTTTGCTCAAAGACCGTGAATTCATGCCTCTAGAATGCAGTCACTTTGAAACCTTCGGTGATTCTGTGTTATAGCTCAACGTACTCATTGCTTGTCCATTTGTTAAAACCAGTGGCCATGTTTAGGAATGAACAGAAGCATAAGTCCAATTTTTAGCCACCTATGTGGTAAGATGTAAACAGTTTATATCTTAGCTTATTATCTCCCAAATGTATTCACCCCTACAAGACATTATGATTTTATACCCTGGCTCCTAAATTCTTCAGATTACCTTGTTTGGGTAATGTAACTTCATAGAGCCCTAAGAAGATAGTGTACAGGTCAGGTAGATTACCAGTTGGAGGGAAAAAAAAAAAAAAACATACTGGAGGATAAGGTGTGGTTCTGGAAGGCTGTCCCAAAAGGGATGTCTCCATGATAACAAGCCTGAATGTTGACTGACTAAAGCAAAGTGAAGGTGCCAAAAGGGAGTGGAGAAATCATCAAAATGCATTTTGCTTCTTTTATAATCTTGTTGATTTTTCCAAGGGCTACCTTAGTATACTGACATTTCAAGAATTCTGCAGATTATTGATTTTTAAAGCAGTAAGTCTGGAACTTCGGGAATTGAAGGAGAAAACTGTTATCTTCTCTCACAGCGGTGGTAATTCATGGAAGTTCTTAAAAAGACAGCGAGAAGTTAAGTGTTTATAAATGCCTGTACTTAGTTGCTACTTTTCCTAATGAAAACACTTTCAGAGGCTCCCTTTTTCTTATGACAATCAGTCTGAATTCCTTTCTTGGCTTTAGGACATTAATAACCTCTTTCCGAATGTATTTTCCTTGTCCCGAATCTTTCCTCCACTTGTACCCACACAACTATGCTCAAAGTGTCCGCTACTTTCAGAACACCTTTATGTTACCATTTATCCACCAATTTTCAAGAACTAGCTTAAGACACACCTCCATAAAGCCTCCCATATCTATAAAATTTTCCACAAATTTCTCTAGTATTTAATCTGATCAAATAACCTAGCCTCATAATTATAGTGGTTAACAATATAGGCTCTACAAATATGGAAAAATGCTACAATTGGTGAATCTAAATGATGTTATATGGGTGTTTACTATATTATTCTTAGCACTCTTCTGTAAATTTTTTTTCAAAAATTTGGGAAGGAAACGTTAAGTCAGACAGCCTATTTTCAAATGCTAGTGCTGAAATCCACCCTGATATTTCCTTGAGTGAGATCTCTCTGTGCCTCAGTTCTTTTGTAAAATGACAATTACGGTGCCTACACCAAAGGGTTCTTGTGATAATCAAATGAGATAAGGGCTATTAAAAGTTTAGTACAATATTTGCAAAATACGTTATTTAAATTAATAGCTGTAATTGTCACTGTGTGTGATACAATATAACAGTGATTAATAATTCATTCTCTGCAGTCACATGACTATACTCATGTCCCAACTCCACCACTCTTTAGCTATGTCACTGTGCATAAATGCTGAACTTCTCTGAGCCTTGGTTCCTCTTTTTCTAAATTTTTAATACTTTATATTGGGGGGGACTTTTTTGATGATTACAAAGTTAATATATTTAAAGGATTTAGCACAGTATTTGGAAGATAAGCAATCAAAATTTGTTATCTCTATTGATCCTATAATAGTTCTTGAGAATAGTATTTAAAACCTTTTTATCACAGCAAAGTCTAAACTCCTTTAACTACTTTACTGAGGCATAATTGACATACACAAAGTTGTATATACTTGATGTATACAACTTGAGGAACAAATTAAATTTCTTAAAGATCTGTATATCTAAATATGACATATCATTAAGTAAAAGGCAAAGCTAGGTGAATGTGAGAAACCTACTTTTTTTTTTTCTCGCTCTGTCGCCCAGGCTGGAGTGCAGTGGCACAATCTCGGCTCACTGCAAGCTCTGCCTCCCAGGTTCATGCCATTCTCTTGCCTCAGCCTCCCTAGTAGTTGGGACTACAGGCGCCTGCCAACACGCCTGGGTTTTTTTTTTTTTTTTTTTTTTTTTGTATTTTTTAGTAGAGACGAGGTTTCACCGTGTTAGCCAGGATGGTCTTGATCCCCTGACCTCGTTATCCGCCTGCCTCGGCCTCCCAAAGTGCTGGGATTACAGGCATGAGCCACCGCGCCTGGCCAAAACCTACTCTTTTTAATTGGCATAATGAGTAACTTGCTCAGATTATGTTCTTAAATATTTATTGCAGTGAATTGAATAATTTGAAAATAATCTATTTTTTAATGGTGAGGAGAGAGGGTCAGAATAATACTCAGTCTGGGGCCTGGAAGATAACAACAACATCCATGAGGCAGGAATAATAAGTAGTTTTATTCTATGTGCCAACCATGATGGGAGGCCGTTGCCTGCTTTTAGTGCTGAAAGAGATTTGGGACTCATTAAGAAATTGAGTGTTCATACTCATGAGTATTAATTAAGATAATGTTATCTGCTAGAACAGATAAACTTCGAACTTTCAGTTGCTTAACACAATTGAGGATTATTTATTGCCATTACAATGTCCTAAAATGGTTATTCCTGACTGACGGGGGTTGGGGGGAAAGCAGGGGAAGGAGGAGCGTAGGGCACTCACTGCCCCATGAAGTCACCAAAGGACCCAGATGGAATGGATGAAGGTTTATCCATCTTCAGTATGTATCTTTTGTGCTTTCAGTGTAAGAATTATAAATTAGAAAAATCTAGAGTGTCTGAAAGCACTATGACCTCTGAGGTTTTTTTTTAAATTTTTATTTATTTATTTTTGAGAGGGAGTCTCACCCTGTTGCCCAGGCTGGAGTGCAGTGGCACGATTTCAACTCACTGCTGCCTCCGCCTCCCAATTTCAAGCAATTCTCCTGCCTCAGCCTCCAGAGCAGCTGGGATTACAGGCATGCACCACCACGCCTGCCTAATTTTTGTATTTTTAGTAGAGACAAGGTTTCACCATGTTTGCCAGGCTGGTCTCAAACTCCCGACCTCAAGTGATCTGCCCGCCTTGGCCTCCCAAAGTGCTGGGATTACAGGCATGAGCCACCATGCCCAGCCTATTTTTTTTTTTATTTTTAGAGATGGGGTCTCACTCTGTCACCCAGGCTGGAGTACAGTGGCTCAATCATAGCTCACTGCAGTGGTGAACTCCCAGGCTCAAGTAATCCTCCTGCCTCAGCCTCTTGAGGAGCTGGGACTACAGATGCGCACTACCATGCCTGGCTGGCCTCTGAGATTTTTGATTGAAGTAGATATACTTTGAGAAGATTAGTGACAATGGAATGTCTTTTGCTTAGAGAGTATTTTTGGCTCTGTAAAGCAGAAAACTAGAAACTAGTATGAGTAGAAGTGGCAAAAATCTAAAAATAATACTTCTAAGCCTTAGCTTTAGGCCCAAGAGACACAGAAAGCTAGTAAGTTCATATTTCCTTCTAGATTATGAAGCTTAATGGACAGTAAAAAGTATAAGGTGGTACTGGTGTAGGACTTCACTGTTTTGTTGTTGTTTCTCTTAGGTAACTTTATTGTAGTGGCCAGTGCAGACGATTCTATGCCCTGAGTGGAAGGCTCATAAATAAGCTTTAAATAAAGTCTCACTTTATTTGTATGGTTGAGAATAAATTACCTTTTTTTAGTTCTTACATCACAAGCACTGGACAACTTGTAATCCCTCTAGAAAATCCACATAGCATCATAGAAGCTTATTGTTAAGGGAACCATTTTCATCCTTTTCAGGCCAATGAAACAGACATTTCCTGTGCTTGGAAACACTGGGAAAGTAGCTCTCATGCTTCTGCCTACCCAGCTCACTTGCTCCTCCTAAAGGAAAAGACATTGCTTATCTGACAAATGAGATTAGGAAAGTGCAGACACATAGCCTTGAGCTTGAGCCTCTTGTTTAGGATAACCCATTCTTAGAGTTCCCAACCTTGAGGGACAAGATGGGGTATGGGTAAGATGGCCTGTGGTTCTGACTGTGACTTGGTAAGTCATTTAATTGAGTGAAATGTGCTATAGGGAACCCCTATTATATTCATACTTTTAATCCATCTTTTCTAATTCAACTATCAGTAAAACCTGCATTTTGATATTTACTTTCCTGACTCGTGCATATTTCTCAACTGGTTCTTAAACATAAAGGGAGAGGGTGCCATTTATTGGCCCTCAATTCCAACAGTTACCAAGATTTCTATTTCTTCCCCAAATCATTTCTAGCTTATTCTATTGCTTTTATGGCTCTAAATAATAATAATAATTCTAACATCTGCAGCAACTTTAATATTCTCACAGAGTCTCAGAAGAATGTAAAGGAAACAGGAGGAAAAGCAGAGTATTGAATATTTCATTTTGGTGAGATCCAGCAGCTTGATTTCCCTGTAGACCTATTTTCTTTTAAACCTGCGACGTTAGTATTAGCAAAGTCGGGGTGACAAGGAGATATATTTAAATTCAGAAAGCCATGGTCTCTTCAGTGAGCATTCCTGAGTAGTTTCATCTTCTACCTCTTCCTCATACCAAACCAAAGAGGATGAGATGAAGTGTATATTTTTAAGTTAAATTTTTGGCCTCTAGAATGTAACTTGACTCTTTGGCCTATTTCATCAGGGCCATAAGCATTGATGGAATGCAAGAAATAGTAATAAAGCCATAAGACTGAATGAGGATCTGCTACAAATAGTCGACTTGTTTTACACGTAAACACAATGATCAATTTTGATTGGTAAACTAATTAGATTGGAGGTGTAACAAGATGGCTAAATAGAAGCTTCAAGCAATCATTCCCCCTGCAATCCATCACAGGAACACCAAATTGAAAAACTATCCACACAAGAAATTACCTACATAAGAACCAAAAATCAGGTGAGCAATCACAGTACCTGGTTTTGGACATCATATAAGCAAAGAGGCACTGAAGAGAGTACAAAAGAGTCTTGAATTTCCTACAGCAACCCTCCTTCATCCCGTGGCAGCAGCCACGTGGCATGGAGAAAGAATGCATGCTTGGGGGAGGGACATGGAAGTGATTGTGTGACTTTGCATTGGAACCCAGTGCTGCCCTGTAACAGCTGGTAGCAACAGACAGCAGAATTCAGCCAGTGCCAATGGAGAAAGCATTTAGACCAGACCTAGCCAGAGGGGAATCATCCATCCCAGCAGTAGGAACCTGAGTTCTGGATAGCCCACCATGGCAGGCTAAAGGGCCCTGTGGTTTTAAATAAATATGAAAGTCAGTCTACACCACAAGGACTGCAGTTCCTGGGCAAATTCTGGCGCTGTGCTGGACTTGGAGCTAGTGGACTAGGGGTACTTGCAACCCAGTGAGACACTAGCTGTAAAGGCCAAGGGGGTGCTTATGTGGCCTCACCCCCAACCCCAGGCAGGGCCAGCTCACAACACCAGGAGAAACTCCTTTTGCTTTTGGAAAGGAGAGAGAAGAGTAAAGAGGACTTTATATTGCAAATTGGATACTAGTTTAGCCACAGTAAAATAAAACACCAGGTAGAGTCCTAAAGTCCCCATTCCAGGATCTAGCTCATGGATGACATTTCTAGACCCATCCTGACCCTGAAAAGAATCCACTATCCTGAAGGGAAGGGCCTAGTGCTGGCAGGATTTGTTACCTGCTGACTAAAGAGTCCTTGGGCTTTGAATAAACATCAGTGGTAACTATGCAATAGTTACCACAGTCCTTGGATGACACCCAGTATTATGCTGGCTTCAGATATAACCCAACACAGTTCCATTGGTAGTAGCCATACACGTGCTTGAATCACCCCTGCCCCCAACTCCAGGCAGTTCAGCATGGAAAGAGAGACTCTGTATGTTTAAGGGAAAAGTAAAAGAAGAGAACAAGAGACTCTGATTGGTCATCCAGGGAATTCTCCCAGATCTTACCCAAGCCCACCAACATGTTACCTCTATGAGTCTACAAGAACCACAGCATTACTAGGCTTGGGGGGGGTCCCATAATAGAGATACGGCTGCAGTGACCAAAGACTTAGATCACAACACTGAATTCTCTTTGAACACTTGGAAAGCCTTCTCAAGAAGAATGTGTGCAAACAAGCCCAGACAGCAAATATTAGAATAAATACCTATTTCTTCAATGTGCAGGCATTGACAATATCCACAATCATCAAGACCATCCAGGAAAACATGACCTCCCCTAATGAACTAAGGCACCAGTGACCAATCCCACAGTAACAGAGATATGTGACCTTTAAGACAGATAAATCAAACTGGCTGTTTTGAGAATGCTGAACAAAATTCAAGATAACATAGAGAGGGAATTCAAAATAAAATTTAATGAAGATATTGAAATAACTTTTAAAAATTAAGCAGATATTCTGGAGCTGAAAAATTCAATTGACAAATTGAGGAAAACATCAAGTCTCTCAAAAGAAGAATAGATCCAGCAGAAGAATTAGTAAACTTGAAGACAGTCTATCTGAAAATAGAGAAGACAAAGGAACAAAAAAGAAGAAGAATGAAACATGAAACATGCCTATAAGATCTAGAAAATAGCCTCAAAAGGGCAAATCTAAGAGTAATTGGCCTTAAAGAGGGAGTAAAGAGATTGGAGGAAACAGTTTATTCAAAGAGTTAATAACAGAGATCTTTCCAAGCCCAGGATATCAATATTCAAATACAAGAAGGTTATAGAACACCAAGAAGATTAAACCCAAATATGACTACCTGTAGACATTTAATACTCAAACTTCCAAAGGTAAAAAATAAAGAAAGGATCCTAAAATCAGCAGAGGAAAAAAGTAACATATCCAATACTATGGCATCAGACTTTCCAGTGAAAACTTAATAGGCTAGGAGTGACATGACATATTTAAAGTTCTGAAGAAAAAAAAAAAACACCTTTTATCCTAGAATATCATAACCAGTGAAAATACCCTTCAAACATGAAGGGGAAGTAAGAATTTTCTCAGAAAAAAGGTAAGGCACTACATCAACAAATATTTTCTACCAGAAATGCTATAGGGAGTTCTTCAAAAACAAGATTTTAACAAGCAATAAAATATTATCTGAAGGTACAAAACTCACTAGTAATTACACAAATACCAAATATTATAACACTAATTGTGGTGTGTAAACTACTCATACCTTGAATAAGAACACTAAAAGATAAACCTATCAAGAATAATAACTACAAAAACTTTTAAAGACATTTCTATTTATCAGATATAAATAGAAACAAAAAGTTAAAAGCAGGAGAGATACAGTTAAAGTACAGAATTTTTATTAGCTTTCTTTTTCCTTATTTGTTTGTTTGCTTTTGCAATCAATGTTAAGTTGTCATCTGTTTAAAATAGTACATTATGTTATCTGCAAGCCTCGTGGTAATCTCAAATAAAAAACCATGTGATATACAAAATATCAAAAGCAAGACATTAAAACATATTACTAGAGAAAAATAAGAAGATGGATGGATGGAAGGAAGGAAGGAAAGAAGGAAGGAATGAAGGAACCACAAGACAACAAGAAAACAAATGACAAAAGGGCAGTAGTATGTCCTTACTTATTAATAATAACATTGAATATAAATGGACTACTCTTCAATCAAATGTCATAGAGTGGCTGAATGAACAACAACAACAACTCCTCCTCCCCAAATATCTGTTGCCTATAAGAAACGTATTTCATCTGTAAAGACACACAGAGACTGAAAATAAAGTGATGGAAAAAAATAGTTCATGCAAAACCACAAAAGAGCAGGAGTACCTATACTTAGATAAAATAGATTTCAAGGAAAAAAACTAAAATGAGACAAAGAAGGTCGTAATATAATGAAATATGGGTAAATTAAGCAAGAAGATGTAAAAATTTTAAATATATATGCACGAAACATTGTAGTACCTAGGTATATAAAGCTAATATTATTAGTGCTAAAGAGATAGACCACAATATAATAATAGGTGGAGATTTCAACACCCAACTTTAAGCACTGGACGTATATTTCAGACAGAAAATAAAGAAACATCAGACTTAATCTTCACTATAGACCGAATGGACCTAATAGATATTTATAGAACATTTCATCCAATGGCTACAGAATGCAAATTCTTCTCAGCACGTGGATCATTCTCAAGGATAGAGTATATGTTAGGCCTTGAAAAAGTCTTAATTTTTTTTAAATTGGAAATCAAGTGTCTTCTCTGACTATAATTGGATAAAACTAGATATCAATAACAAAGAACAATTTTGGAAACTATACAAACACATGGAAATTAAACAATATGCTCCTGAAGGACCAGTGGGTCAATGAAGAAATTAAGAAGGAAATTGAAAAATTTCTTGAAACAAATGATAATGGAAACACAAAACAGCAAAAATCTATGGGAAGCAGCAAAAGGAGTACCAAGAGGAAAGTTAATAGCAATAAGTGTCTACATCAAAAAAGTAGAAAAACTTCAACAACCTAATGATACATCTTAAAGAACTACAAAAGTAAGAGTGAATCAAACCTAAAATTAACAGAAGAAACAATAAAGATCAGAGCAGAAATAAATGAAATTTAAACAAAATATATAAAAAGTCATCAAAATTTATCAATGATAACAGTTTTAGTTTTATTAGTCTATCTAACTAAAACAATTTTTATTAGTTTTCGCTTTCCTTGTTTGCTTTTGCAATCAGGGTTAAGTTGTCAGCAGTTTAAAATAATAGGTTGTAAGATATTATTTGCAAGCCTCATGGTAATCTCAAATCAAAAACCATGCAACGGATACACAAAAGGAAGTTGAAAAATTATTTTCAATTGCTCTAGCTAGGACTTCCAGTACTATGTTTCCAAAATTTGGTTTTTTGAAAAGATAAACAAAATTGACAAACCTTTATCCAGAATAACTAAGAAGACAGAAGACCTAAATTTTTAAAAAATCCAGAGATAAAAAGGAGATATTACAAATTAAATTTAAAGGATCATTAGACATTACTATGAGAAACTATTTGCCAATAAATTGGAAAACATAGAAGAAAAAGATGTACTCCTAGACACATACCACCTACCAAGATTGAACCATGAATAAATCTAAAAGCTGAATAGACCAATAGCAAATAATGAAATTGAAGCCACTGGAGCCAAAAAGTCTCCCAAGAAAGAAAAGTCCAGGACCCTATGGATTCACTGCTGAATTTTATTGAATGTTTAAAGAATAATAAATACCAATCCTACTCAAACTATTCTGAAAAATAGAAAGGAAGTGAATACTTCCAAACTCAGAAGTTAGGCCAGTATTACGCCAATACCAAAACCAGACAAAGACACATCAAAAAAAGAAATCTCCTCACTGATGAACATTGATGCAAAAAAATTCAACAAAATGATAAACACTGATGCAAAAAATTCAACAAATCCTACAAAACAAATTCAATAACATGTTAAAAAGATCATTCATCATGACCAGGTAGGATTTATCCCAGGGATCTAAGGATAGTTCACCATATGCAAATCAATCTATTTGATACATCATATCAACAGAATGAAGGACAAAAAACATATGATCATTTCAATTGGTTCTGGAAAAGCAAAGCATGTGATAAAATTCAGCATTCCTTCATGACAAAAACTCTCAAAAAACTGAGTATGGAAGGAATATGCCTCAACACAGTAAAAGCCATATATGACAGACTTAGAGCTAGTATCATACTGAATGGGGAAAAACTGAAAGCCTTTCCTCTAAGATCTGGAACAAGGCAGGGATGCCCACTTTCACCACTGTTATTCAACATGGTACTGGAAGTCCTAACTAGAGCAATTAGAAAAGAGAAATAAATAAAGGGCACCCAAGTTGGAAAGAAAGAAGTCAAGTTATCCTTGTTTGTAGATTATATGAATTTATATTTGGAAAAACCTAGAGACTCCACCAAAAACTATTACAACTGATAAAGAAATTCAAAGTTGTAAGATACTAAATCAAAATACAAAAAGTGACATTTCTATGTGCGAACAGTGAACAATCTGAAAAAGAAATCAATAAACTAATCCTATTTACAATAGCAATAAATAAAACAATATACCTAGGAATAAACTTAACTAAAGAAGTGAAAGATCTCTGTGATGAAAACTATAATATATTGCTTCAGGAAACTGGAGGTGACAAACAAAGGAAAGATATTTTCTGTTCATGGGATTAGAGGGATCAATAGTGCTAAAATGTTCATACTACCCAAAATAATCTACAGATTCAACGCAATCGCTATCAAAATACCGATGACATTCTTCACAGAAGTAGGAAAAATAATCCTAATTGGGACCACAGAAGACCTGGAATAGCCAAAGCCATCCTGAGGAAAACAAAAAACAAAACAAAACACCACACACAAACAAAAACAAAAACACCTGGAGGAATCACATTATCTGACGTCAAATCATACTTCAGAGCTACAGTAACCAAAACAGCACGGTATTGGCATAAAAACAGACACATAGACCAATGGAACAGAACAGCAAACCTAGAAATAAATCCACATATCTACAGTGAACTCATTTTCAACAAAGGCGACAAGAACATGCACTGGGAAAAGGACACTCTCTTCAATAAATGATGCTCAGAAAACTGAATACCTGTATGCAGAAAAGTGAAACTAGACCTCTATCTCTCACAATATACAAAAATAAAATCAAAATGATTTAAAGACCTCAAACTATGAAACCACTACCTGAAAACATTGGGGAAGCTCTCTATGATGTTTGAATGGATGTAAGGATTTGTTGAGTCATACCCTACAAGCACAGGCAACCAAAGTAAAAGTGGACAAATGGGATCACAACAAATTAAAAAGCTTCTGCATAGCAAAGGAAACAACCAACAAAGTGAAGAGACAGCACACAGAATTGGAGAAAATATTTGCAAACTTTTCATCTGACAAGAAATTATTCAGAATATATAAGGAGTTCAGCTCAAATAATTACATAGTAAAAATTCTAATAATATAATTGAAAAATAGGCAAGAGATCAGAATAGACATTTCTTAAAAAATCACATACAAATGGCAAACAGGATACAAAAATGAATTCAACATCATTGATCAGAGAAATGCAAGTCAAAAGTACAATCATCTCACCCCAGTTAAAATGGCTTTTATCCACAGACAGGCAATAATGGATGCTGGTGAGATATACAGGGAAACACTGTTAGTAGGAATGTAAATTATCATAGTCACGATGAAGAATAGTATGGAGTTTTCTCAAAAAACTTAAAATAGAGCTACTGTATGATCCAGCAATCTTACTGCTAGGTACATACCCAAAACAAAGGAAATTAGCGTATCAAAGAGATACCTGCACTCCCATGTTTTTTGCAGTACTATTCACAATAGCCAAGATTTGGAATCAACCTAACTATTCATCAACAGATGAATGGATAAAGAAAATGTGGTACATATACTCAATGAAATAGTATTCAGCCATAAAAAGAATAAGATTCTGTCATTTACAACAACATGGATGGAATTGGAGGACATTATGTTAAGTGAAATAAGCCAGGGTCAGAAAGACAAACTTCATATGTTCTCACTCATTTGTGGGAGCTAAATATTAAAACGATTAAACTTGTGGAGACAGTAGAATGACAGTTATCAGAGGCTTAGAGGGGTAGTGAAGGGAGGGAAAGAGTGGGGATAGCTAATGGGTTAAAAAATATAGTTTGAACAAATAAGCTCTAGTATTTGACAGCACAAGAGGGTGACTACAATTTATTTTACATTTTAAAATAACTAAATACTATAATTGGAATATTTATAACACAAAGAAATGATAAATGCTTGAAGTGATGGATACCCCATTTGCCCTGATGTGATTACATATGGTTTGCTTGTATCAAAATCTCATGTACCCCATAAATATATACATCTACTATGCACCCATAAAAATTAAAAATAAAAACTACTTAGGTGAAGAACTTTGCAGTTAAGATTGCTTCTACTTATCTTAACTTTTTCATATTTGGTAAACTTAGATCCAAGTCCTTAACACTAATCTGTGGAGGAAAATAAAAATCTTCTCAAACCTGTTGTGTAAACTAGCATTCATATCAACTGAGAACTTTTATATCTTTGCTTTTTCTTCATTCAGCTATAAATTATCTCACATGCTCCTCCTTATACACTGAACAAATGGCACAATCTAAGAGTTTTCAGGTTGTGCTGAAAACAAACCAAGCAAGCATAAATAAATCATATATTTAAATTGTGACTGACTGCACAATGCAGAACCTGATGTCCCTGGAGGTGGTCACCCACTGTATTCTAGTTTGGCCTGAAAGAGAAAACAGAAAAATGTGGGATGAGGGGTGGGAGGGCAGTGAATTTCACAAGGAAGGCAATCCCTTACTCTACATTACAAAGGAGAAAGTAGAAAAGCCTCCCTTTTTAATGTGAGCAGCCACACTGTTTCATAGTTTCAGTTCCAAAAAAAAAAACCTCAATACATCTTTTAGCGATTGCTTTTCCCAGTCCTCTAGGATTTATTTAAAAAGTAATCAAACCTAATTAAAACAATCTGCTTTACTGCCAGAGTGGCCCTTCAATGCCCTAGAAAAAACCAAGATTGCTCAGAAAGGGGCTAGAAAACAGAAGGAAACATGGAGCTTTGCAGCTCTTCATATGCGAGAAATTAAGAAGGAAGAAAGGTTAATGTTATTGAAGAAACTTAGAGACTAAGGACAGGTGTTAGGACCGGAGGCAAGAGTCGAAACTGTGGGAGATTGTGTCCCTGGTATTAGGGGGTCTGCTGGTCTCGGAAGATCCAGCCTGCAGCCCTGACCTATTTGCTCCATGGGAGTGACCGTGTTATTACTTGCGGTTTAGTGTGTCAGCCTCCATGCTTACTGAACCCTGGACGCTGAAGGGTAGAGACTGTGTGACAAACCTGGATTCCTTAAATTGGTGGTTTAATTTTCCTGCTGCTCTCTAGACAGTTTATTTCTGTATTGTAGCATATTGATTAATGAATATTAAGTGATAAAACTAGCTGTATTTGAGAAAAGAGTCATGCCTACTGAAGACTTCATGTTAATTAGCTGCAAATAAAGTCCAAATGTCTCTAGAAAACCAAATGCTTTACATTCTAATTCTATCAGCTGTTTGGTTTCTGTTTTCTCATCACTACACAGCCACTGGGTGAAGAAATTTCTGTTAATATATGTAGTAATCTTTTCAAAGTGGTTCTTTATGCCTCTCCCTTCCTTAATTTAAAAACATGTAGGAATGTTCTTGCTATTGCTGGGTTAATAGGCACATGTACCACAAAATTTTATGAAAGCATTAGATTTCATTTTAACTGGTAACTTGACACTTTACCTGCAAAACAAAAGTCTTTTCTGTGATCTAGCTCAACACAAAAGCCCCAAAGATAAAATTTTACCCTGATGTAGTTATTCCACACAGTATGCCTGTATCAAAGTTTCTAATGTACCCATAAAGGCATACACCTCCTATGTAGCCATAAAAATTAAAAATTAAATTAAAAAGAGGGAAACAGCAAAGGACACAGTGTGTTTATATGTGTGTGTTGCTGTCAGGGATGCAGGGAATATAGGAGAGGCAAAGGGAAGGGGAATATGATAAAGGGGAAAGAAAGAAGTGTGTTGGAAAACATCCCACCCTGGAAAATTGCCTTTGAGTAATAGCAGTAGTCCTAAACATACTCAGGAAAGGATATCACAAGTTAGATTTCCTCAAGTTCATTTGTCTTTAGAAGGGAACATCTTTAAATTAGAGAAAATAAAAGTATTCTAAATGAGACTGCACAATTGGAAAGTAAAACAGGACTTTTAAAAACGGTAAAAAAAAAAACTGTAAAAAAATTAATGTGTCAGCCCTTTTAAAATCCCAGATACCTGGTTGAATCGCTTTCATTCACAGAAACTTTCAGCATAAAATATTCAGTAAGATGTACTTTAAAATTTCAGAACTCTGGATTTCTCTGGCTATTATGTGCTAAGTTTAAAAAAGAGTTTATTCTTTAGTCAACTACAGATTTGAAAAATTATTTACTTAACACACTGTAGCGAGAGGAATTGGTAAAAATGACTAGTCCCTGTTGGTGAGGCAGTGACAATTTGGTAGGTAGTCCTCTTCATGTTCCAGGCAATCAACCTTTTGGAGGTGTATTAGTTCGTTCTTATACAGCTATAAAGAACTGCCCAAGACTGGGTAATTTACAAAGGAAAGAGGTTTAATGGACTCACAGTTCTGCATGGCTGGGGAGGCCTCAGGAAACTTACAATCATGGCAGAAGGTGAAGGAGAAGCAAGACATCTTCTTCACAGGGTGGCAGGAAGGAGAATGAACTCAGGAGGAACTACCAAACACTTATAAAACAATCAGTTCTCATGAGAACTCATTCAGTCTCATGAGGATAGCATGGGGGAAACTGCCCTCATGATCCAATTACCTCCACCTAGCTTCTTCCTTGACACCTGGGGATTACGGGGATTATAATTCAAGATGAGATTTGGGTGGGGACACAAAGTCTAACCATTTCAGGTTGTTTAGCTCTTTAGTTGTTTTTTGGTTAGGTTGATTTTACCCCTTGTTAGGTAATATGAAAATTGACAAAATCTCAACGCCTATGAGATTATGAGGCTTCACCTGTTTGTAGGTACAAATGAAATTACACTACACTAGAAAAACTGAAGTGTTCTTAGTACCTATCACCTGTTGGGGATCTGGAACCCAGATCCACTTTATCATCTTTTCCCAATCTCACAACTCCTGGTGTGCCTCAGCCTGGGCCTCTCTTCTCTGCCTTGAGGGTGTCAGGTAGCTTCTTACTGTTCATTGGTCTCTGTCAGCAGTCCAGTCCTTCCCCAGCCAGGGATGGCTTCCTGTGGACTTTAACTTTAAGAGCTCCCTTAGGCCTAGGCTTACTGTCCAAAGGGCTCCTCATCCTAACACTAGGTACTCCTGTCCAAGCCTTCCCTTATTTCCTCTCTTATGCATGACAGACAGCTCTAACTTTTCACAAGGCCTGACTGAAGCCCCAAATTTCAGGGAAGGGAAGTACCCACAGAGGTGAATTCACAGCAGACTAGAGATGGGTGTTCTGAGAGGCCCCAGCACCACGCCATTGCTTAAAGGCTGCCTCTTTGTCTCAGTGGTAAGGGAAATGAGTTTTGTTCCCACAGAACTTCTTCAAATTGGCTAGACTCCTAAGAGACAAGACCCAAGCAAATAATCTTAAGGAGATGAAGGTATCACCTCCTCACCTCCAGACTAAGATTTAAGATTTATTTCCTGTCTCAAAATCTACTTCATCCCAGGAAGGCAGACACTGGTGAGCTCTACTCTCATATGAACAGATTCTTACCTCACAATTTCAACAGAGCAGTCACAGGAGAACACCATCGTCCTGCTTTACAAGTGAGGCACACAGACAGCAGAGAGTGGTGAGACTGGGGAAGCCGGAGAAGTTGCTTTTTGATATCCCTTCCTTCCAAGTTACCAAGAAAAATTGATTGCCCCTTTAATTTTCAAAGTTTCACAGATTTGGGGTTTCAGTCTTTAGCTTATAATGTAGAGGGCTGTTTTATGGTCTTTTCTCCAGGATAAAGTGAGAGTGACTCCTGCATATCTTTTCTAAAGTCTCAGGGTCTCAGAGCCTGAACACCTCCAAGAAGATACTTAATATAAGACACAAGATATAAACTGTATTCTGTAGGCATCTAAATCCAGACTTAGAAAATAAACTTTTTTTCCAGAAGCAGCAGCCTACAGAAATGCTATTCTGCCTACTACACAAATGACCTTTTCCATGATCACACAGAACAGTTTAGCTCCTTATAGCTACAGCTTCTCAAACACCTCCTTTTCTAATTACGACCTGTGATTTAGATTTGCATAACTGAAAGGCACACGCAATGATTTGCCTTAGAATTTAGAAATAGTCTGCATCAACACTGTGTTCAATTCCCAACTTCTAGAAAAACAGAAACACTGCTTGCAGTTTTGAAATGACCTTTTTCGTAGGTTCTGTCACTCCCACCAATGTTTCCAATAGCTTGGGACCAAGCCTCCACCAAATTCAAGCTCATGTGCTTTTGAACACTCCCTTCAGCAGTCTACACAAAAAGCTAGCCCCAAAACGGGAACTCAACCCTGAGGTGACAGCAGTGGAGTCATTTTTATTTATATCTTTCTTCAGAAATTGCTGCCTTTTCCTCATATAGTCAGAAAGTAACCTTTCAAGAAGGTACCCAATCTCATGTCAGTTCAGTAATTATAATAACAAACACCTAATAACAATTACTATGTGCCATGCGCTGTTGCAGGTGCCCCCATATATTGACTTGTTGACTTAGTCTTCAACACAATAGCATGACATATGTACTAAACACACACATATATACACACTCACATGCAAACGCACGCCTTGAGACACTAGGGCCCATTGTATAGGCAAGAGAGATGATGTGACTTGCCCAGATCATACAGAGAGTAAAAGTGGCAGGACAGGAATTTACTAAGACTGGTTCCAGAATCGATTTCTTAATCACTCCTCCCCGCTGCCTTATGCAATAGGATATCATACTATTTTTCACAGATTCCCAATTATAAAAGTGGCTATATTGACTTAAGGTGTTTCAGCCATGATCCCTCTCATTTACTTTCTCCATCAGGCTTCACAGTCACTATAACATAAGCTGATGGCATACCTTTTCAGGAGGAACATGAATAGTAATGCCTGTGCCCTTGTTACTGTTGTCAATCACCCCATAGCAGCCGCTGCTGTTTGTGGGACCCTTACTGTGTCCTAGCATTAAGCTAACTGCATATGATGAACAGTACCTTTTAATTTTCCCAAGCCATAGAATAGATGCCACTATTTTCTTCTATTCTGCTGCATAGGAAACTGAGACTCTGAAAGCTTAACTTATTGAGAGTTCCATGGTTATTGAGTCTGAGAACCAAAATTTGAACCACATCATTAGACTCAATGCTTCTGACCACAGTGCTATACTCTCTCCTGGTATAATTGTTATTCCAGGAATATAATATTTGATGTAAATCATCATGGTGTAAGGAAGCCATTATGAAAAATGAAAATTCACTTTCTCTCATGCATGAGAGAGTCTTGGAATTTTTCCTGTATGATTTACTTTTACATCACTTAATACATCATGTCTAAATTTAAAAGGCGAGTCTTATGGAGAAGAAAAATACCTTGACTTAGGTTTTCTGAGATATGAAAACTATGTTATTAGTTTTTCTATTTTTTGATTCATCTCATGAAACCTGAGATTGTATTCATTACCTCCTTGGCGAGAGCCCCAATTTACATGCATGCAAGCAGTCTGGTATGAAAACTATTGTTCTTTGTTGTATAATGACTTTGACCTGGGATTCAACAAATAGAAACATGTTTATAAGATTGTGATGCTAATTTATACAAAAGTGGAAAAGTTCCAGAGTTAAAACATTTACAAAGGAAGTATAATATCAAGAATAGTTGCAGGAATCAAAATAGTAGCAATACTGCTATGTTTATAATACCTTTATTTTCTCAAGTTTTTCTTATCTAAAGAATTCAAGAGAGTTTTTTATATACAAGTATATTACAGTCCGAGGGACTTGAACATAAGGTAATAGAGATGTGCAGGAGAAAGTACTATGTACAGTGAAATTGCCCAGTATAGTGAGAAGAGCATCGGCGTCAGAGGCAAGACATTTGGGTGACATTTAGAGAAAGCAAGCCTATCAAAATCTTACAGTTATTTTTGTCACAACAGGATTGCAGAGCTTGGTTTTGCTTGTCTAAATCGGCTACAAGAAGGCAGTAAGAACAAACCAACAGTCTCAAAGAACGACTTCTTTCAAATGGTTTATAGACACACACCTTCTCCACAGCCGATGCTGTTTCCCTGGAACCCATAGGGTCAGTACAATTACTCATTAGAACACATTTTAGTCACCTAATGACTGGAAAGATATGAGACTGGGTTTTGCTCTTTCTCCTCCCTAACTAGCTTGGTGCTCAAAATGTGGATTTTAAGCTTGCGAAATATGTACATAATACAAAAAACATCTGAACTGGATATTTAAAAATAAATCAAGTCTCATACACTACTAGTGGGAGTGTGTGACAATGTTCACTAAAGGTGGATGTTTGTATACCCTATGCCCAGCAATTTTATGCCTAGGAACGTGCCCCCAAATAATGTGTGCATATTTCACAAAATTATACATATGATTTTTAGAGTAGCACCTTTTTAACAGCCCCAAACTGAAAACCATTCAATTGAGCTTTAATAGTTGAATGAACAGTCTGTGCAGTATTTGTATAAGAGAATACTATACAACCATAAGAATGACTAAAATGTAGCTATGCAGCAACATGAGTGAATTGTAAAAATGTAAAGTTGAATAAAAGAAGGCAAACACACAAAAAGTGCATACTATGATTCAACTCCTATAAAGTTCAAAAACAGGCAAACCTAATCTATGATATTAGTAGTCAGTATAGTGGTGATCTGTGGTCAGAAAGGCTGACTGGACTGGGTCATGAGCAGGCTTCTTGAGTATTAGTGATGCCCTATTTCCTGAGCTGGCTAATGTGTTACACAGATGTGTTGATTTTGTGAAAATGTATTGGGATGTACACTTAAGGCTCTTGTACTTTTCTGCTTAGGCATTCAATATAAATTTATATTAAAATAATTCTATATAGATGTATAAACATTTCATATATTCTTTATTAGATTACCTTACAGTAAGGTTTCTCAGTTTGAGCATTAATTAAAATTTTTGGTTGGATTATTTTTTGTTGTGAGAGGCTGTTTTGTGCACTGTAGGGTGTTTAGTAGCATCCTGACCATTACCTACTAGATGCCAGTTAGCACCTCCTCCCCAAATTATAATAACCCCAAATGTCTCCAGACATTGCCAAATGTCCTCTGGGAGGTAAAATTGTTCTCTGCCTTAAACTGACTTGCACAAAAGAGTCATATTTTACCAAGGTTACTGATCAGTTATGCTGTCCACATCATTTCCCTGTTAGTTAAATGCCAAGAAGAATTTTAATATCTGTCAAATGGAATCAGACTGGAAATTGAAATACAGAGTCACCCACATCCAAAAAACAGAATTATTCATCTTACATGTTGTGCAGATGAGATTGGGACAAAAGAAGATTCCAAAAATTACCCCAAAATTCCTTTCTCTGAGAAAGCTACATGATAGAAAATGATAGGCCATATCTGGAACCTAACTCAAACACCATCATTTGGAAGCATGAATATTGGAGGGGAAGGTGGGCAGTAGACCGGATAAAGAACACTCTTCTTAGAGCCTCCTTGGTCACTGCCATGTGTCAGGAGGTACAGAGGTCCAAGGAGCAACATCAAGTACAGTGAGGGCAGGAAATCCCCCTAATACAGTTGAGCACCCTTTCCATTGCAAAACAACTGAAACCAAAACTTGTTCCTCTGTCTCTGGCCTTAAAAAAGTAAAAATGTAAGGATGTGGTTTCCCTGTCAGACTGCTCTTGGCTTCAAAGCTCTCACCACCTCAATGAACTTCTCTACCACGGACCAGCTCTCTAACCTATCAGAGAACAGTCTATAACAGCATTGTCCAGGAGAAATATAATGCAAATCACACATGAACGAATGAATGAAATATAATGCAAAACACACATGAACGAATATATATATATTCATTCCAGTTGCCACCTAAAAAAGGTAAAAAGAACAGAACGGGGGGTGTCAATTTTGATAATATATTGTATTTAACTTAAAAAAATTCTAAAATCTCATTATTTCAGTATATAATTAATAGAAAACATTGAGATTTTTTTTCTCACACTAAGACTATTTGTTCCTTTTATAATAATATATTGGCCCCTTTTATCTAATTTTTTTGCATTAGAATCTTTTTGTGTAATGTTGTTAAACACTACCTTTTTATTAGCATTTGTTTAAAAAGCATTTTACAAATCTTAATTTCATTGAAGTTCAACTTTTTTATCATTATGTTTTATATATATTTCTAAAAAGCAACGTACAGCTAAATAACTTTAATCTGAAAGTTTTTTTAAACTTTGACATCTTTAAAAATTATAATTAGTGTGACTGTTGATATTGTTGGATTTATTTTGCCAGTATTCTTATTGTGCTTTTTTCATCATCACAGTTTTTGGGGTTTTGTTTGTTTTTAGCTTGCTTTCTTCTTTTCTTGCCTTCTGTAGGACTGATTATTTTCATTCACTTCTTTCTACTAATTGCAAAATTACATTTATATCCACATGTGTGGTGATTATTCTTAAACCATTATCACAGAATCTCCATTTTAAGTGTAAAATTAATTAACAATTCTGGTTGCCATTTGTAAAATAAATATCCATAAAACACTTTAATTATAGCCCTCCTATCTTACCTTATTTTGTCTATTACTTTACTTTCTACCTAGTTTTTTTTTTTTATTTTCCCCAAATTATTATTATGGTGGTGGCTAGTTTGAACATTAAATGCTTTGCTGGTTTACTTATTTATATGATTTACTCATTCTTTGCTCAGTTGCGCTTGTTGTGCTCCACTTTTTCCACTGAGATCAATTTTCTTGTTTCTCAAGATTAGGCCTTTTGTAGTTCTTTCAGTGAAATATCACAGTCTTCAATACCTTTTCTTCACCTTTTCTCTACTATGATACTTTATTCTTGTATATAATTCTAGATTGGTTATTTTTTGTTAGCACTACAAAGACATAATTTCCTTCATTTTTTGTCCTCCATTGTATACTCTGTCAATCTAATTCTGGTTTCCTTGTAAGAGATCTATCTCTTCTCTCTAGTTGCTGTAATATTTTTAAATCTTTGGCTATGATGCTTTGCAATTTCACCTCAATGAGCCTGGGTATTTGCTTTTATTAATTCTGTCCATTTAAAAAATATAAATCCTGGGATATTTGTAGTCACATTCTCTCTGAAAGTTGCCTTACAGTAATTATCTATATTCTCTTGTGATGAAACTCTTCTAATATATGTTGATCCTCATTGTGTCCTACATATTCCCTTAACCTTTCTTTTCATTCTCCTATTCTTTTGTTGTTTCATTCTAGGTAATTTAATCAATCGCCAAGTTCCTTGCTCATTATTTAGTTGTGACTAAATAGTTGTTTAATATATTAATTTTATTTATAATTTAAATTACTAATATTTTCTAAATCTGTTTTATTTCTTCAGTCCTAGATCATTTCATTTGATTTTATTTCTTAATTTAACATCTTAATCATTATAAATATACTAATTTTATTTTCTGCATAAGGCTATGATCATTCCATAATCTAGTCATAAACATAAAACTGATAATTTTTTAGATATTTTATGGTTTGTGACATTATTTTATACAGGTTCATATTTTCATTGGAAACACATGTAGTCTGTGTTGTAGGAGTATTCCTCAAGAATGGTTTTATGTTTGTTTCTAGCAGGACCTCAGTAGCATTACCAGCCAGGGACCAATTTTTATTAAAATTTGGGGTTTTTTTTTTATAAGTTGTATGTGTAACAAAAATTCAGACCTTAAACTGATTTTTGATTTCTAATCTCTTAGTGAAAGAGGAAAGTCTCTATCTTCTCTGTTCCACTGGGTAAATTTTATCTAATTTGAGAATGAAGCCATTCATGGGCTTCAACTTCATGAAGGGATATCATTATCAAATACCTACTTTGAAAGGGCCCGGCTCTGTTCTTCAAGTGGGATGAAACTGAAGCTATTTTTTCTCTGGTGACAATGTCTTTCGAAAGCCCCAACTTTTTGAGGGGATTTTACTACCAAATGCCTAGCTTTAAAGGAGCTAATGCTTCACTTCTGTCCTTCAAGTGAGGTGAAATGAAAGCATAGTTTACCAGCTGTTAGCTAATCACTCTATTCAAGCTCTCCTCCAGAACAACCACAGATTCAACACATGCATGTAATTCTTGTTTTCAGTTTTACTTTTGTTCTCAGCATCTAGAGGTTTTTCTTTTTTATTGAAAGTTAAGCTATGCATTAGAGAAATGGTTTTTTGGTTTGTTTGTTTTGGTTTTACATTTATCTGACAATCCTAGTTGCCTGGTTATCTCGGTCTGCCATGTGGTTAGAATCCTAAATATTCTTTAAAATTTTTCTGTACTTCAACATCCATGAGGGTTATGCTCCTATCCATAATTGTTATTGGTTATAAATTACATCCATACAGGAAACATATATTTACAAAGACCCTCTCGATCTTTGATGGGCTCGTGATTCACCTGGTGAATCTCATTTAAAATGCAGATTTTGATTCAGGAAGTAAATCAGGTGATGCCAAGCTACTGGAGGCTCATGGCTCACAGTTGGGCCACGAGGCCCAAGGAGGATCTGATATGCATTCTTTTTCTTTTTTTTCATTTTAATTGCTGTTTATTTTGTTATATGAATATACTGCAATTTATTTTTTTATACTTTTACAAGCATATGCCACCATTTATTTGTTCATCTGAGTACTAATGGGTTGTTTTGTTAATGGTTCTCTTCAGCTTTAGGATTGATGAGTTGATAATGAATAAATGGTGAAATGGGGTTGAGGAGGTACCTTCACACCAAATGCCTGCCAGTTCCAGGTCACTATTTAAGGAAAAATATTTATGGGTACACTCAGTGTTGACGACCAGATCAGTCCACCAAAATGTTAGTGTATTTCTTTAATAACACCATCTAGTTTACTCAAGTTTTTGATGTTGTTTCTTGTTATCTATGTTTTTAAAGTCTGACTTCTAAACTTCCAAAGAGATTTATGAACATTGATTATTTAACTTATTTGCTGTGTGCCTCACTTTCCTAAAATCCTGTAAGTAAATTCTTTAAAGATAATTTCTGTATTTTCTGCATTCTTAATTTTGTCTACTTGGGGAAGACCACACAGAAGACACTCAATACATGATTACTGATAACCAAAAATGAGCAAATGTACATTATCCAGAGACGGAGTCCCTGCCCTTGGCTTTTTTCTACAGTTTTATGAAAAGAGAATTGCTTACCATCAGAAGACTATTGCCTGTCCATTACCAATGCCGGGCACTTAAAAAATGAGGCACAGTCTGGAAAGGAGACACTGTGGGGAGTGAGTCTGCTCTCTTCAAGGATTGTCTGTCTTATATTCTTCAAGGTGAACATCATTGCCTAGAGGGGAGCATAATAAATTGCTTCCTAGCTGTGATGTTGTTTGAGGACACGGTTTCTGAGTCTACTGGCTTCATTACTGTCTAACCTGGTTGAGGGGGAGACCTCAAAAGGGATTCTAATGGAGCTCTCTTTATCCTTGCGTATATCCTAACATACATTACCGGTGGTTCCTACAAAAAAGATTAAAAGGCAGAAATAGACTTGGTACACAGAGCTAAATGTGCGCACCCATGAATCATGTTTGCGTCCATCTCCAAATAAGTACTTGAATAGTTTCTCACCTTTTTATCACTTCATCTCTGAGCTCAATTTATAGTTCTGGAATACTTTTCAAAGATTCTTTTTTTCTTTGTGTGTGTGTGTACTCTATATGTAAACAATATGTACACACATACTTTTAAGAAATATTCCTTCACTACAAATTGGGCTCAGTGGTGAAGTGATGAAAGAGTGAAAGAAACTATCCAAATACTGCTTTATATACAAAGAGTGTGCATGCACACACACACACACGTGTGTATCTGTCTATCCCTCTGTCGAGAGAGAAATTTAAAGAAATTAAAATATCTGGCTCTCATTCCATTTCTTCATTCATTTCCATTGTGGCACTTTTGGTACTTATGAGATAGTATTTTAGATCACGCATACACACATAAATCCATAAAGTACCCTGGAAAAGCCCATGTAATTTCAGTTGTATTTAGAACAATTTATTGCTACATGCTACAAAAACTGGGATGGAATGTAACTAACAAAGAAAGTGGGGAATCAGAAAGGCTGCACCTGGGTTCTCAAATGCCCAGTGGGCCATAGTTCTATCAACGAAGTAGAAAGTCGGAGCATCCAGAGAGAGCTCTCTAAACTGTCTACTCTGTGCCCAGTATCTCCCCATACTGTGCTTCTATTGTCTATGTCTAATTTCAGTGATATCCTAAAGTAACTTCAATAAGAATAGCCCAGCATTCTTCACAGGAAGAAAGTCTCAGAGGATTTTATTCACCACAGAGGAACTCTAAGCTGTATTGGAGTTGCATTTCAGTGGTGCAGAATGTACTTAAAGATGTCCACTCTCTAAATAACCTAGCCAGAAATGTGTTCATATAATGCAGAGTTGGTTATTTCTTCTTACTCCAGTCAGCATTTCAACTTTTTCTGTCACTCTCTCCCAGTGGAGACAGTTATGATCTGTAACTGACTATTCGAAAAAGAGATGAAAATCAAAAAGAAAGTTCAATCAGAGTCTTGGCTGAACAAAGAATATTGGTTCTTGTAACCTGAGAATTAACCTATTGACCCTTATGGCTTTATTTTCACAGACAGCCAATCCTATGTGCCTAGAGACAAAAAGAAGATGGAGCATTGGCATATGAATGATTCCCACATCTCACTCCAGTCAATAGCTCCTACCAAAGCCCTTAACAGAAGAAAACCAAAGTGATTAATGGAATGCAATCTCCTCTTCCATCCCACCATATGGTGGAAAATCTTAATAGAGTGGAACTTCCCGGAGGTGGACAGGCCCAAGAACAAGAGATCAGAATGCACAGAGAGAAAAAATGGTTGCTATGCTATCAACAACAGACTGCACTTTGTGTGCACTGAAGTCTGAGGTCCTGGCATGGTTCAGCCTGCAAGAGAACCCACTTAGCACACAGCTCCATAAAAACAAACCCAGTAGACTGTATGCTCCCAAGGGCAGGGATATGTCTGTTTTAATTTTACCTCCCTACCTGGCACATTGTCTGGCACATGTTAAATACTCAACATACACTCAACCTAGTTTCAAAGAAGGAAAGAAGAGAAGGAAGGAAAAAGAAATGAGGCATTTATGAGGTTATACATTAGATGTTGCAGCCTCTTATTGATGGAACAGCATGATAAACTCTATTTTTAACTTCACAAAGCTGCTGGCATTTATTGAACATTACAGTATACTCTTGACTGATCCTTTATCACCATATGCCCTAGTCACCCATTGAGGTCTGAATTGGCAGTTACTCAGTGTGCCCTGAGTATAAGTTTGTGACCACAGGAGCCAGCGTTTTCTGTAATTATGCTCCTGGGCTGTGAAATCTGTTCCCTGTTGAGATTAAGAGAGGAGCATCTGTTGCAGAAATTAGGTTAAATAAAGGAGGTACATCTGACATCTTTAATCTTTACTATTGTTTTCATTTGACTTTCTCTAGTCACTGCATCACCACATGATAAAATAATTATAATAACAGCCAATACTTACATAATTTTGCCTAGTGCCAGAGATCATTTAATCCTTATATAAACTGTATTAGAGGTGTGTTAGTTTTATTTTACAGATGAAAAAACCTGAGGGACAGAGAGGTTAAGTAACGTCTCTGTGGTCACATAGCTGGTATGCAACAAACAAGATCACTTGAGACAAGGAGTTTGAGACTAGCCTGAGTGATATATAGCAAGACCCCATCTCTACCAAAAGTTTTTTAAAAATTAGCCAAATGTGGTAGCACATATCTGTAGTCCTAGCTACCGTGGAGGCCGAATTGGGATGGTCAGTTGAGCCTAGGAATTTGAGGCTGCAGTGAGCTATGATTGCACCAGTGCTCTCCAGCTTGAGTGACAGAGTAAGACCCTGTCTCTAAAAAAGAAAAAAAATGTGTATCAACATATGTTGTGCATATATATATATATATATATTTATATATACACACATGGGTATGTGTGTGTTGAATGTATAATATGTATAGTTTGCAATTAGATAGCACTATAAGTTTGAACAATGACTGATATTCTTGGTTGTTGTATTTTATAGCAATATACGAGCAATTACACAGCAACAACCACCTCCGTGTATCAGGCACTTTGTTGTCTGTTTTATACATTATATCTTAATCAATACAGGAGAGATTCCATTTTACAGAGTAGATCATCAATTTGTAAGGTACTCTTCCAAGGTATCATGGCATTGTCATGAGTTAAACCCAGGCTGATTCCAAAGCCACACTTTTAGAAAATAGGAATGTGCAATAGAATTTAGTCATATAATATTTAAATCTAAGACTCATTGTTGGGAAAGTGAGTTGAGAGTTGACAAACTGGAACATATTTTGGCAAACATAGACTTGGGGTCTAGTCTCAGATTTCTTCAATTCTTCATGCACAGTCTATAGTCATCTCCATATAGGTACTAACTACTACATACACACAGACATACACATACATGCACACACACATACACACACAGGTACACACACAGAATCAGGTGAAATGAATCCCAAAAAGTGACAGATTATAAGCCCTGAAAGGAATAGAAAATGAAGGGCTTTGGAAAAAGATTATTGAGTGTCAACTATTGGTAGTGCCTCGACTGCGTGTCACCCTTTGTCTTTAACTTTTTCAAAAACTGGATCTTGGCTACAGAAGTATTTGATAGTCTGAGAAAAGGGGTTCCAGAATGCCATACACTCTGGCCAGGTATTGTTCAGAAACACCTAACCTTTGATGATGTTCAGTCTGGTTCAATAACAAGGAAAGCTCACTGTTTATAGATATTCTTTTAAATATAGACTGAGGGGTTGTTAGTTGAAGTGCTTCTGAAATGATATGGGACTATGTATAAAGAGACGGTAGTTGAAAGAAGCCAGCTTCCCAAATGAGGCTTGATGAAGTGTACACTGCATAGACAGTTTCATTGCCATCGGGTGTCCCCAGCAAGAACTCTGGAAGGCAAGAAAATCTAGGCTGAGATATAGAATATCTGCATCTATCTGAACTCCATTCACTGCTAAGCTTTTAAATTTTTTTCACTTTTTTTAATTAAACCTTTTTATTAACTTTTATTGTTTGTAACTATTATTTTTAATTTTTCATTAGTTAATTCAGAACTTAATTTACTACTCAAGAGGGGGTGTGTGTGTATAGTTTGTTTTAGCCAACACAGACTCTTTCAAATAGAGGGAACAAAAATTTCAAAGGCCTAGAGGGGTGGGAGTATTTGGCTAGCTTGAGAAATAGGAGATTTTGTGTCTGGGGTGGTTGAGCAAATAGAAGAATGCAAATGAAGGAGTAGAAAAGGTAAAACTAAATAAGAAGGCTCCGAGGACATAGCTTAGCTTGTGTACATCAAGCTAACTTTCCTACTGCCTTGAGAAAGCAGAATTTCGCTCCATGATGATCTTTCACTAGGAAGTGGAGTCCCAGTCATCCAGCCCCGCCGTGTCACAGGGATGTTACAGGGGGATTGCATGTTACAGGTATACACATATTAAGAGGTCTCCTTCTTTTTTAGACAGGGGAACACAGAGAAAGAACACTAAATAGCTTTTCACTTGTGCCATCAGAAAGCTCAGAGCTACAGCTCTGAGATGGGGAAACAATGATTGAAAAGGAGTCTGGTGGCCTAATTCTATGTGGGGTCAACGAGATACCCAGATGAGTCTAAAAGCTGGTTCTTACTTTCAGGAGTTCCCAGACTTGGAAGAAAGAAACACAGAGGCCCAAAGTTCCAATTCCTAGAAATGAGAGAGATGACAGAGAAGGATCAGAGGAGAGGAGCCAGTGAGTGTCCTCTGGGTAGTGGTAGGCACTTCCAGGTAAAGATGACTTTGCTTTTGTTTTTTAATCTGTGTAGCATTTTCTGTGACCAGGACATGGTAACTGGTACACAGAGGAACACTGTAGACTTGAAACCTACAAAATTAGAGGGATTGAGTTTGTTTTGTGTGTTTGTTTCAATTGCTTTATTGAAATATAACTTACATGATAAACTGAATATATTTAAAGTGTAAAATTTTATCAATTTGTTATATGTGTACACCTGTAAAACCATCAAAATCAAGATAATGGACATATTTATCACCCACAAAAATCTCATGTGCCCCTCTGTATCCCTTCCTCTGTCCCTTCCCATCCTCTCATCCCCACATCCCCAGGCAATCACCAATCAGCTGTCACTACAGATTAGATTTTCTAGAAATGTATATACATGAAGTGAAAGTTTTATTTTTTTGTCTGATTTATTTCATTCAGCAAAATTGTCATCCATTCTGTAGTACATATTGGTAGTTCATTCCTTTTTAACACCATGCAGTATTCAATTGACTGAGTATAACACATTTGCTTATCTGTTCATCTGTTGATGGACATTTGGGTGATGTCTAACGTTTTTGCTATTACTTTCATGCAAACTCTTCTAGCTCCTGCTGGTATATATTGGCTAGGTCCTACAGTTTATTCTTTTTTTAGCAGGTCTAGCACATCTCTAGTAAGATTATGCTGTGACCTCATCCTAGCTACTTGTCTAAAGCTAGAATTGTAGGTGGGCTATATCTCGGTTAGTCCATGTTAACTTGCAAGCTGCACATTACTCCGTTACCTCCAAGCAAGGAAAAATTGGTCATTTTTGCAAGTTCAGAGACTGGGGAATATCTGAGGCTTTAAGGATTTTGAGTACCTCAAACATGATATTCTCATCTTTAAGATCCTTCTCCTTTCCAACCAGGACCTTGACCTGGGCATAGCAGATTTGCTGATACTGAAAATCAACATTCTCTGGAGTTTGAATTTATAATTGAATCCTAATTCTCAGCTTTTTTCTACCCTCAGGCTGCAGGAGATAAGAATCTCTTAATAGGCTGCCAAAGAGTCCCTTCCACTTTCACACTTTGCCTTGAATTGGTGATTAGTCATCCTTACCCTTTCATTGTCTTTCTCCCACGCTTGGATAGTATTAAGTAGCATTCCTGGGTTCTCACTGTCCTTATAATGCCTACTACCCTAGAATGTCTGAGATGCTTGGGATATTGCCCCTGTCAATATATTCCTTTTATCAGTATCCCAATCCAGTTTATCATTCGTATAAGTTTTAACAAATTCCACCACTGTAGCATACCGAAGACTATAAGGGCTTCACTCACTACTAGTAATGGGTACCCCATTGTCAATGAAACTGTGGCCAATCCAGCCTCCAACTCCCATTTTTTGAGTCTATTCTTAGGACCATACCTGTCTGTCACAAATTGTCTTGGGTCACATTACCCAGGAAATGGATTCTGAGACGGAGATACATATGCGGGAAGTTTCTTGGGCAATGATCTTTGGAACAATAGCTGTGAGTTAGTAAGGGAAGCATGCCTGAGCAGAGGAAAACATTGAACTGAGATACATTCACAACCGAAAATCTAAACTGCTCACAAAAGAAGTCTGAAGTTTAAATTGCCCATTATCATTTTCCTGAATTGAGCTAAGGTGGACAGGTTTTGGTACCGAGTCATTGAACTCTGGCTGCTCTTGGGGAGGAGGAGCATAACCCCGAGCAAGGCACCTCCCTTTGCCCAGGTCAGTCCCCAGGAAATTACTAAATTGTGAGTTGTCAACAATTGTCACTTCTACTAGTTGAAGAAATGAATCCTGAAGCGGGGATCTGAGTAACCCATTTTTTTTTAACTAGTAGATGACAGAAACACGCATTGAAACTAAACTACCTCATTTTATGTTTTTAATTACTGCCTCCTGCATCTCTGATGCATTTTGTTTCCATTTCACCCTAACTGTCATAGTCAGGACCTTCATTATGTCTTTCCTGGAATATTATGATATGATAAATAGTAAGTGAATCAGTGAATCAGTATGACTTTCTTTCTCTTATCTAAGTACACTCTATGTGTCCCATGAAATTTTTATGTAAATACAATCAGTTTTACAGCAGTCAAACACATTGTCCTTCCAAATATCTTTCTAAAGGCTTGATTCTATATAATGATAATTTAACCTTTTCTGTGTTCAGTTTTTCTTTTCCTTCTAGCTGCTACTGGCCTTTAGAATATATATATAATTAATAGAGCAAGTGAAACAGTCAACAGGTAAATTAGATAGTAAGAATGAGGTCAAAAAAAAGAAAACTGCTTATTGCTAATGCCAGCCATATCACCGCAAATCTGAAATACCACCACACTTGTAAAATCAGTAAAGCAGACAGAAATGCATTTTCCAAATGCATTTCATCATCCAAAGATAACCACAATTTTTCTGTTGCTGTATTTTCTTCTGGTCTTTACATGCATTCACATATACTTATCTTTACAAAGTGTGAATCATACTATGTATAAAGTTCTATATACTGCATGGTCATTTCCTCATAACTTTCCAAACATGAACTTTGATGAACACATAATTTTCCTTTTTGGAGTTTGTATTATAACGTTTTGATTTTCTAAGCTCAAGAAGGCAAGTTATATTGAGAATGAGATGGCTATCTAATACCTACTAGGATAACTCAAGTGTGTCAATTATTACCTGCAATATAGAGAATCAAAAGGAAAAGAGAAATGTTGAATCTAAACACACAGATCTTGAGGTTTTTCCCTCCTCACAGAAGGAATTTATTGGTTAGCATTTTCTTGATCTTAAATAGTGAAGAAGATTTTAGCAAGTTACCTAAAGGTCTTAAATTAAGGATTGATTAATATTTCTATATAACTTTTCCCCATCTCATTTCAGCAATATGGCACTTTAGGCCTTTTCTCTCTTGCATCATTATGCACTGACCTTTCCATTGTTAATGTGTCTATTCCATGCCTGAGTAGAGAGAATTTTTTCCCTCTTTTCAGAGATTAGCTGCAAAGAAAAATTATGTGACATTCAAAAGAATTATTTTCAACCTACCCTTTCAAATGCCTTTCTGACATCTAGTGATGTAATTGAGCTACATTAATTTTAGAAAGAATCTATATTTGCATAATAAAAAATTATTTTAATGTACTTCAAAATTAATGCAATATTTTTTGCAAAGAATACTAAACTACATTTGTTACTCTGTTATTACAATACACTTTGCATTTCACGTTTGTTATAAAATTCTAGTTGATGTCAATATTGTAAATTTTAGTCCTTCTATCCTGTCACCAATATGCACATTTGCTCATTAAAAGCCATTTGTTGCTGTTCAGGGCACCTAACACCACCAAAAATATTTTTAAATAGATTATGTAAAAATAACATTCTCTAAGCCCAAGCTTCTCAGTATCTGTCTGTATAGGTGTAACTACCTTTTTAAGATAATGAAGATAGTTATGTGAAACAGGGATTTTTTACCATAAGTTAGGATAAGACTAGGATTAAAAATTATGTTCCTTTACTGATAGTACTTCTTGGAGCCACTAAAGGAATAACAGAATAGGAATACAGAAGAATATGGAAGATTCACTTTGAATCTTAAAAAGGAAGCAGTACTCCCTCTTCTCCAGCTGTTTACCAGGAAACCTTTTCTTGTGTCGTCAGACTGATTATTCTGGAGTATACCGGTCTAGGCACATCTTTACTATTTAAAACAACATTTCCATTTTACAGTTTTCTGTTTGATTTTATGGATCCCAACTGACATGGTAAGACTTATGTGTGTTATAAAAGAAAAAAGTAGACCGAGACAGACTAAAACTGTGTGGTCCAAATGTGTATCAGGGAAGAGCTTTTGGCTAGATGTCCAAACATGGCTGTGTCACGTGCCTCTCTATCCCACATGTCAATCCACATGTTTCTACCCAAACCTAGTTTGAGACAGTTTCCGCTTTAGAACAACTGAAGATGTTTTTCTCTTCTTTGAAATGCATTCAACATTGTATTTTGAATCTATTTCTTGCCACTTCTTTCCCTATAATTCTAAGCCCAGCCACCATCATTCTCTAAGTATCACGACACTAGTCTCTTAGTAGGTCTCTGGACTACCAACATTGCTGTCTAGAACCTATTCTTGACAAGGCAGCTAGAGTTCTTTGCTTAAATGTAAATCAGATTTAGTCTGATCTACTCATGTCTTAGAGTAAAAAGCAAAACCTTTATCATAACGTAGAAATCCATATATGATCAGCCCTTGCTCTCCCCGAACCTTATCTCTTACAAACATTCCTTCTCAGACTTACCTCCTCACTATTCCTCAGGTATGCCAAGCATGCTCCCATCTCTGTCTTTGCACGTGCATATCTCTCTTCCTGCAATGTTCTCTGTGCAAATATCTGCACCACTTTTTCAATTGCTTCTTTAGAGAGTAAATCAGTGAATAAATAACTTTAAAAAATTATACGGTTTTATTTCCCATAAGGGAAGCTGATCTGTGTGTTGGAGTTGACAGCACCAACCTGTTTGGTCTTAACACTGTATGACTATATAAATTTAAAAGTAAGAACCCCGCCTACCATCCCCCCAAAAATTCCAAAATGTAACTCTCATGTGAATATAAAAATATTTAGGGCAACAAAATTAAATGGAAAAAAACTAAATATTCTATTCTTCATTTAGAATTATATATATACATACATATATATATACATACACATATATATACACATATATATATCATGATAGGCTGAGAGATAAATATAAACATTCTGTTTTTCTTTTTCTTTTGATTCATAGAATTCACTGTGTTAAGCCTAGAAATGATCCTGGAGATCATCTACAATAACCTCCCCATTTTCAAAATATAGACCAAGATACAGAAAATTAAGTGATTTCTAAAAATTCTCATAGCTACCATTAGAAGAATCACCAGTAGGATACTAGGATGTATATTTTTTACCTTCCATTCCAACGCACTTTCCACCATCCCAGACATTTTACAATTTGTGCTATATAAGAAGATATTCAGAGGTTCATGCATTGGCCACAGGACCATAATGATATCTTCAGGGTAGAAATGAAATGAGTATTTGGCTGGATTTCTTTATTTAGGGCTGAGAAGGAAAAACTGCTAAGCTTGGTATTCTCCTCCTTGTAACTTAAGGAAAATCTTCCAAAATGGATTCTGGCTTTGCTTCGCTTTCTGCAAAAAATTAATCTCAAGTAGAAAAGCATATGAAACTGGTGAAGAAACTCACAGGTGTGTCTTTTTCCATATCAATATTCTTCATGATATTTGAAGTTTTATCAAAAGTCTATATATCCCTCTTGCAGAGAATAACCAAAATTTCAAGCCCCCTTTCATGAATAATTTCTGAACATAAAGCAGAATATTTTCATGTGTGAGACACTCTTTAAAGCAACAGGCAGTTTTAAAGACAAGAAAAAAAAAACATTTTGTTTCTGAGCAAATTTGTGGTTATTTTTGTGTACCTCCTCCCATGCTCCCACTGACTCCCATTGATTTGATACTTCGGCTTTTAAGAGAGCACTCTGAAACATAGCTATAAATGTTCTTGATTTTTAAAAAGCTGCAGCGTACTCGATCACATACCATATAAGCCAATTGTAGCATTCTTTTCTTCTCTTGAATGCTTTTAAGCCCCATTGTCAAGTACACAGGCCATCTCATATGCTACCCAGCTAATGTAAGATAGAAAAATATCAGAAGTATAAACTTGAATGACTCTTGGCAGAGGCATTTATAAATAAAAACAGACTTGAGGGCATGGTATAGTCTTATGAAAGAAATTTTGTTGAATTCTAAAAATAGCACAAAAATAATTGTTTCATTTATCAGAGATCATCACTGGATTTTCAGTTAATGGTGCTTTCTCTTTCCATTTTCTCTGTTTCAATCTATTCTGTAGGATTATGACAAGGAAGAATAAATTTTAAAGCAATTGCAGAAGGTACATGCCTAATCGTATTGATCAACTTGCACATAAGCTTGTAAATTTTGTTTTCAATGACCTACATTAATATTGGTTTCCCTATAAAACGTTCATTGGAGTGGGACAGGGGAGGGGGGCATTCAGCATTATCAGCATTTGCATCCACACACCAGGTAAGCTAAAGTAGCTACTTACGTGGATAATCAGTTGCAGTTGGAATGAGGTATGTACCTATATCCCCTGCTGCCATGTTAAGTTTCAGTATGCCCCTACGGCACCATTTTGCAATTTATTTTGCTCTACTTAGCAGATCTGTTATATTGCTATTCCTTTGTCATAATTGTTAAATCTACCTGGTTCTACTATAATTCCATTGCTTTTTAAAAAATATTTGTTTGCAGTAAATGCAAATAGAATACCTGCTATGCATACAAGAAACACACACAATTATTACTGGAGGGGCTAAGGTAAGATGATTGTGATTTTACATATATATGAAAAGATATACATAGACATACACAAATATACATACATACAACTATTTGGTCAATACCTTGGAATTTCAAAGACAGCAGACAGGAGTGATGACATCCTTCCTCAAAGCCAGAAACCGGGAAAGAGGCATGTGTCATTTACCAGAAGATCTTTTGTTTGTGCCTAATTACAAACTCTAAGATTTTAATATTTACAATCTCAGTTGAGAAGGTACCGTGAGGATCGAGAGGGGTCAAATCCTTTAATTTTTTTGTTTGTTTGTTTTGTTATGTTTTTGAGTAGGAGTCTCACTCTGTCACACAGTCTGGAGTGCAGTGGCTCAATTTCGGCTCGCTGCAACCTCCGCCTCCCGGGTTCAAGTGATTCTCCTGCCTCAGACTCCCGAGTAGCTTGGATTACAGGCATCCACCACCACACCCGGCTATTTATGTATTTTTAGTAGAGACAGGGTTTTGCCATGTTGGTCAGGCTGGTCTCAAACTCTTAGCCTCAGGTGATCCACCTGCCTCAGCCTCCCAAAGTGCTGGGATTACAGGCATGAGCCACTGCGCCTGGCCTAATTTTTTTTTCTAATAATTGCTTATTTTGAAAGAGGCATTGCTTAGTATTTAAATTTAGAGTATCAAGAAAAAAGGTTCACATTTGGGAAAGAGTCCTATAGGACAACTGGAAATCTGTGGAAGTGTTCCACGAAGAATATATAAAATACTAATTATAGTACAGATGTGGACTTTGTGGTTTATTTTTCCACTTTCTCCCACCTGTTCTTTTCTACCTCCTCATTTTCTTGGTCCATTAGCGACAACTTTTCACTTCTCTTAAATAAGAAAAATGTGCTTATCTCTTATTTTTCATTTCCAATTTAGTCAGAAAGGTCACAAAGACATTTTAAAATAGCGCTTTCTGGCAATATTTTAGGGCTGCTAAAATATCTTAATTCTCAGAGATTCCACTAGTATTACCACACTTTGTATTTGATGACTATCTGCAAGAAGAAATACCATTTCCCTTTTTCTTTCCATTTTTATGCAAGAGGGAAAAGTGTCAGAGAGAAGAAATGGGTTCTGAATGATCTAGGTGATGATTCTGCAAGACTACAAACACTGACACATGAAAATTTGTTTCAGTTATCAGATGAAATTCAGAAAGGGGTCACACAGTTCAAATATAGCCTTTAAAATTAAATCAGAAGGTTGTCCCCATTTCAACACTTTCTGGGAAGAATTATGTTTTACCCTGGTTGCATGTTGATCCATCCTGTCTGCTAAGGCTGCTTCATTTTTCTCTCTGGGGGTTTCTTCATTCTGGAGAAATTACTTCAGACTTTAGGTATCTTCCCTGATCTTTCGCTTTCATCCTTGAAATTCATTCTTTGGCTCTGATCTGTGGATGGGCAAACTTAATGGGGTGAGGTTAATTGGAGTGAAGCTTTTGAACATCTTCCCCAAAGATCTTTAAATCCTCCAACTGTAGTATAAATAAGTGATTCATTTCTGTCTTCTCGAGCTCACCATCTGGATGGCTTATAACTTGTGGCTTGAGTATGAGTTTTAAAAAGAAAGCATCCAAGTGTCATCTTTGTTTTTGTTTGACTTTGTTTTTATTTGTTTCTTCAATAAACATTTCTAATTGCTTTCCTGTTATGCTACTGTCCCTACTTTATTCCCTTCTGGTGACCTAAATGATGAAAACTATCAACAGGGTAATGTAATTGGGATCATTGTGGCACTGTCTGCTGCATTTCTTGGCTGAAATTGAAGTTGGTCATTCTGTACGAGTCAGCTACACACAACTACTCTGTGGGCAGAGCAAGTGGTAGAAGCAAGAGGGAAGGGGAAGGACTCTTTGTTAAGTTCCTACTGTGCTAGGCATTGTGATCCCTGTATTATATGTGGTATTTAGTTTTTAAAACAACTCTTTGAGTTAGATTATCATTACAAGTGTTGAAATTCAAGATCATACCAGTCGGCATGATACCTGCTTTCTGCACACAGCAGAAAGCCATTATTTCAACAGAAAGGAGTTGTTATGGACTGTTTGTTTTCCCCAAATTCCTATGATGAAGTTCTGATGCACAATGTGATAGTACTTGAAGACAGGGCCTATGGTCGGTAATTAGGCTAAATGAGGTCATGAGGTTGGAGTCTTCGTGGTGGGATTAGTCCCCTTATAGAAAGGAACACTAGAAATCTTGCTCTTTCTATCTCTCCCCTCAATCACACAAAAGGGTCATGTAAGGACGCAGCAAGAAAGCTGGTATCTGAAACCCAAGGGGAGAGCCTACACTGGGACAGACCATAGTGGTACCCTGTTCTCAGACTCCCAGCCTTCAGAGCTGTGAGAAAATAAATTTCTGTTGTGTAAGCAATCCAGCCTATTCTACTTTGTTATGGTAACCTAAGCAAACTAAGACAGGGAATTTCCTTAGTGTTCTATTTAGAAAGGGTTGGAAATAATCTGTGAGACTGGAATTCTATTCCTAAAAATATGGAAAATGGTACAGGATAGCTAAAAATGTGAAAGAAAAAAAATACTTTGTAAAATATTTTTAAATTCACTGATTTGCTGTCAGGACATTAAAAGCAATTCGCAGAGACTAGAAATCTGGAAGGCGGAAGCTAGAGAGGTTTGAATGCACCAAAGAAGGATTCTGCCCGTGGATATCTGCCAATTCTTGATGATCTAGAGATGAGTTTTTACTGAAAAACTGAAGGGGCAGTTTAGGGCCCACTCAAGGAGGAAGGTTAGAACTCAGAGACCTGAGACTATAGACTCAACATAAAGCCAAAACTCTGGAAAGGAAACAGGTAAAGAGGGCAAACTGAAAACACACACACACACACACACACACACACAATTTAGATGAAAATCATGGGAATAATTACCTATCTACCTTGGCTCTGAGTGAAATTGGGAAAAAAAAAAATCTCTCTCCTGAAAATTCTTAAACACAAACCTACCCATGTGCAAGTGGAGGCCAGAAATCCTATTGCCTATACAGTCTTCACTTTTCCCTGTCCAACAAAAATGCAAGCTGGGAATTGACTTTAGAGTGGTTCTGAGTCAAGCTTTAGCTTACTTCTGTGGCTGTTATCAAGGTTCTTCATGTCAACCCTTGGCAAGCTGACATAAAGTCATAGAACCAGGCTGTACACCTGGGAGAATGAGTGAGGGAAAAGTTGGATGGAAGGAAAAGGTAATGATCTCAATAACATACTAGATGTTTTATGCTCACTATTCTATTTAATTCTCATACCCACCTGTGACATAAGCATTGTTGTCTTCATTTAAAGATTAGGTCACTGAAATTCAGAGTGGGTAGGTGACTTGCTAAGGTACACACAGAAACTACATGGTAAAGCCATAGTGCTAGTCCAATTCTGAGGTTTCCAAAGTCCTTCAATTACTTACAGCAAAACCATGTCATTTGGTAACAGTTATAACATGTAGATTAAAGCCTGATGAATGAAGAGTGTATATTTCACATGGATAGCACTAAGATCTAAGTGGGGTTTGTTTGTTTTTGGTTTCCTGCTATATTGTCCCCAGGCAATACTGGAAAAATCTTTTAAAATTCCAGGTCCTCAGGAGGTCATTTTAGTGGTCTTGGAAATTGTAAAACAAATTGTTGTGAACAGGCTTTTTAAATTGTTTCTTGGCAGGAATTGAATAATCAAGTGCAATGAATTTAATTGATTACAGAAGAATGTTCCTTTGAGCTGACGCAGCAACTGTTTTTGGTCTGTCTGTGGCTTAAAATGGGAATTGATGTAATGACTACCAATGTTAGGCTTTACTATTGGAAAAAATCTTCAGTGGGAAAAATTGGAAATGCTTGATTTCAATTGTTCTTAAACGATGTCTTTCAATATGTAAAAGTGATTATCTGCCTGTGGCCTCCCTACTTAAACCTTACCTTACTTCCATTTTCTCAATCTGGAATTTGATTCTCTTAGTGGAGACATGATTAAAACCATACCAGTGCCCATTATTCTGCCACTAACTGGATGCGTGAGCTTCGTCATTTTGCTGAGCATTTCTGCCTCAGTTCCCTGCTTTCCTTTTATTTTCCTTTTGAGGCAAAGTCTGTGTTGTTCAGGCTGGAGTCCAGAGGCATAATCACAGCTCACTGCAGTCTTGACCTTACAAGTTCAAGCAATCTTCCCACCTCAGCCTCTCGAGTTGCTAGGAGCACTGGTGCAACTCACCATGCCCAGCTGATATTTTTCATTTATAGTGACAAGGTCTCACTATGTTGCCTACGCTAGTCTTGAACTCTTGGGCTCAAGTGATCCTCTTGCCTTGGCCTCCCAAAGTGCTGGGATTACAGGTGTGAGGCACAGCCCTTCTCCTCTGCTTTCTAGAATCAGGAAAATGATAATTCCTGCTTTTATGTAATGTTGTAATAACTAAAGAAGTTAGTATCTTAATATGTTACCTGGAACATGGCAGGTGGTCAGTAAATATTAGCTAATACAGTAGTCTCCTCTTATCCATGGTTACACTTTCAATGGTTTCAGTTACCAGTAGTTAATAGCAGACTGAAAATATTAAGATATTTTGAGAGAAAGAGCAAGGGGACACCTTCACATGAATTTAATACAATATGTTGTTCTATAACTGTTCTATTTTATTATTACTTATTGTTAATCTCTTATTGTGCTTAATTTGTAAATTAAGCTTTATCATCAGTATATACATATAGGAAAAAACATAAGGTATATAGGGTTTGGTACTATTTGTAGTTTCAGGCATCTACTAGGAGACTCAGAACTTACCTCCTATAGATAAGGGGGGATTCTTGTATTATTAGTAAGAGTGAAAATTTTCGGCATCTCTTGGGTGTGATGATAACATCTGATGTTACTGAAAATTTGAAGATATTATCCTTGGACTAGCTAGTGGTAATCCTTCGAGATTCTTAGAGAATTAGAGAAATTATAAAAATTGAAAGTAACAAAAAGGAAGAACACAGAAAATAATATTGTGGCAAGCTTGATGTGAATATCTATCTAGACAATGTCTGGAGCTATCACTGGATCAGCATATGCTATATGCGAATTTGTCTGTCCCATCTTCCAGTCTATTCCGCTTGGGGCCTGGCATCATGTTAGTTTGCTAGGGTTGCTATAACAAAGTACCACAAACTGTGTGGCTTAACAACAGAGATTTATTGCCTCACAATTTCGGAGGCCAGAAATTCAAAATCGAGGCATTGCTAGGGTTAGTTCTTTCTGAGGGCCGTGAAGGGAGGATGTGTTCCAGCCCTCCTTTTTGGCAAGGAGATGGTTATCTTCACATTCGCATGGTGTTTTCTCTATATCTTCAAATTGTAACCCCTCTGTGCATGTCTGTGTCCAAATTCCTCTTTTTTATAATGACATTGTTGTATTAGATTAAGGCCAACCCTAACGGCCTCATTTTAACTTGATTGCCTCTATTAAGATTCTCTCTTCAAATAAGGTCATCTGTAACACACTGCTCTCTGGCTGCCCCCACATTTATGTCCTTCTCACATGTAAATCTATTTACCCCATCCCAACATTTTCAAAAGTCTTAACCGATTTCAGCATCAACTCTAGTCCAAAATCTCACTTAATGTCATCTCAGTCAGGTATGGGTGAGACTCAAGGTTTGATTCATCCTAAGGCAAAATTTCTCCCCAGCTGTGAACCTGTGAGTACAGACAGCACACTGTCTGGCCAGGGAGCAGAGAGTATATGTACAGAAATTTATAATGCAAGCATTGACCCATAAGGAAGTCATGTCCCATGATTTTTGGTTAGATTTTGGGGACTATGAAGAACATATTGCTTTATTTCTCAAGACACTGATTATAAAAATTGAAGATTGGGGAGGAGGGGATGAGGGACATGAGAAATTATATTCTGAAAAGCCTGATGTGTATACGTAGAAAAATCATTCTGCAATGGAATATGAAATCTCAAAGACACATGAATCTCCAATCAAAGGCTGGGTGACAAAATTCTGAAGGACTAGAGATACAGGGTATAATTTACATTGAATAGAAGAAACGATCATGTAACTGTAAAGTACCTAAAACCTAATTCACAGCCCTTCTTTCCATACAATACAATTTCTTACAGAAAGCACTAAACTACCTAATATACAATTTTGCCCACATAATCACCCTGAAAGCATTTATGTAATCAAAAGAACCTCTGGGAATGGAAACTGGAATCTGGAAGTGAAACTCAAGACAGATTTCATCACTGCACAAACAATTTCAAATTAAGCACTAATCAGAGGGGAAAATTAGGTTTATTCACAGGGGCCATTCAAAATAACCCTCTTAATAATGTAGAAATTGGCTGTAGCTAAAGCCTTACAAGTCTAGACACAAATACATTTAAAATACAGCAAAGCCAGTCAATATAAAATGTAGCAAATACAAGAAGTCAATGTAAAATAGATTTCCCAGATATGAGAAACATGGCTCCAGGACTGTAGGAAAACTGCTCAGGAAGGAAAAAACAAAACTATGATTTAGCAAAACTTTAGATTTATAAGAAATATATTTGCTTTTATTAGTGTCCTAATAAAATGTCTTTAATTCTTCTCTGTTACTAATCAGAAAAAATGCCAACCAAAAACTAAGCAGTCACTAGACTCTCAGGTCATATTCGTCAAGCTAAAAAAAAAAAAAAAGAAAAAAGAAAAAAAATGTAGTTAGAAGAAAAGAGGAAAATAAGAAAAAGAAAGACACAAATTAGTAGCTGGTCTCCCTGAGGGTGGCATTAAACTCACCTGAAGTTGAATTCTGATAGATTCTGGAGGATACATAAAATTAGCTGGCATCCCCTCCATCTTTGCCCCCAGAGCCACACCAAACCCTGAGATATAAGCCTCTGTGGCTGATTAAAGTAAAGGTTTTCTGGCAAGACAGTCTATCTTCCCAGGAGTAGATAACTAGAGGCAGAGCTGTGACTAAGATCACTTAGTACATTCTCACCCTTAATGTGGGTATTCTGACTATCCCTTCTCATTTATCTTCCTTCTTCTTGCCTACTATCTCTTTTCACACTCCTCCTTTCCCTTCTCTTTATGCCTTTCCCAGGCTCAAGACCCTTGTACCAACATTGTTTATTCCTGCAGATGGCCAAAGAGTTTGCTGACCTCCACCTTCGCTCATGAAATTTTCAAATATATCTGCTCCCATGCCTTGCAAATGAGCCCTATCTGAACCTCCAGTCACACCGGAGTGCCCTGCATCCCTAACTAGAGAATATCTAGTCTCCAGGCAACCAGAGGGAAGCATTCTGTCTTCAGAAAAAACACTAACTATTACTGGCCCTGAGAGCCCTCAAAAGTTGAGGCGAAGGGTTTGGAAAAACTTGAACCAAACTTTGCAAGTTGGATCAAATTTCTCTGGTGATAAATGATTTTTTTAAAAGAAAAAAAAATAAATGAGCTAAAGAGGTTATCACCTCTCAGTCACCAACATCTGAATAATACATATAATGTTAGAGATAATCAGTTGGTCTAAAGATGCTCTGGCCAATTAGTCAAGTGTGGTTATTCAACTTTAAATTGAATTAAATTGAAAATGCCATTCCTCAATCACACTAACAACATTTCAAGTTCTCAGTAGTCACTTGTAGTTAGAAACTACTGCATTGATCAGTGCAAATGTAGACTATTTCCAGTTGTCAGAGAAAGTTCTGCTGGACAGCACTGGAAATCAGAGAGAGAGAGAGAGAGAGAAGAAAGGGAAATAAAGAGACAGAAAGGAGAAAAAACAAGAAGAGAAAAGCAAGACAAAGAAGAAAGAACAAATAATAATTGAAAGAATGAAACTAGAGGTCTGAAATGGAGACATTTTCCTCCAGGCTCAAGTCACTCTCTGAGAGTCACGTGAATTATATGACTCTCTGAGAGTCATGTGAATTATAAGAGAAGCACACTTTCCCAAGCGTTGATTTTAAGAGGCTGTCTTGAGTCCAAGCAAATGAGTGTGGGGACTTACCTACATGGGAGGTTAGAGTTCTTGCAGCAGTTAGCTGCTTTGACCTGAATCTACTTATTTTCATTTAGATGTTTTTCTTGCAGCCTACCAGTAAGCATCCTGGATCACTTCCCCACCTGGTCCCTCTGAATCTGGGAATGATTATGGCAATGAGGCTGGAACAGCACATGTATTAGAAGTGAAGAGCATCACTGAGAATTTAGAGACTGTGTCTAGTTTGGAAGAACCCAAGGGAACTTCAAAAACAGTAATCAGAGTGAGTAGGGATGGATACATAATGCAAAGTGTTCCCTCCAGAAACTTTACTTCAACAAGAACAAGAGCATTTCCCTGAAGGACATGAGTAATGTGAAGTGTAACTGTTCACCATCCTTCTCCAAGGCACCAAATGGGCTTTTAAGCCACACATTCCTGGGGGCTTAACAATGGATTCAAAATAGAAACTGTAAATTTGTTCCTTGTCTTTCTAAGTTTGCAGTGAGAAGCAGACAATGTTGGGGTGTTGTAAAGGCTGCCTTTATCAGCTTATAATACAATGGGAGTTTTATTTAAAAAAATTGATTAGTGACACCTCAGAGGTTTTGGTATTCTTGACCCTCTAGTTTATGTAGTCAACCACAGGCCCCACAGCAGACTCTGGCAGACTTTGAAAATATCTGCAGAATACACTGTGGAATGTAGGCTTACTTTATGATAAAACAACAGTAATAAATATATAATTTTCATTTATAAGACCTAGGAATTAATGAGCCTATGTGTTAGCCATTTCCTCAGAAGAGAGAGCAGGACAAGGTATAAACACACTCTATGAAGACGAAGAAAATCACTCCAAGTATGTCCAAATACAACTGTAAGGAGAACGAGCCTCAAAGTTCTTCCCCTTCACTTCTGTACCTCTACTTCTAAAACACCATTTTGGTTCCAATATCCTCCTTCCCTATTATTTTTCAACAAGGATCCCTGTGAACCACCAGTGGTCAACAGAAACCTCTTGCTACGGACATAACTGCTTTCTACTATTCCTAGTCATAATAATTTGCCCTGTTCCCACTATTTTTGGATCCTGATCTCTTAACATCTTGAATGCTGAACATCCAGGCCAGAAAAGGCTGGAGTAGAAACTCTGCAGACTCACTCCCTGGGTGTGAATTCTTTGTTCTGCCTTATCATGTGTGTGACCTTCAGCAAGTTATTTAGTCTCTTTGAAATCGGGTTCCTCCTCGTAAAATAAAGTTGTTAGGAGGTGTAAATGAGTTAATGTCTCTATAGCACTTAGAACAGTGCCAATAGCTGATTAATTGATAGATAGATAGATAGATAGACAGACAGACAGACGGACAAACAGATGGACAGACTGACAGGCACTTGGGAAGTGTAGTCAAAGTCCGGTATTTATCCTTATTCGTTCATTCATCTGCTACATGAAAGACACTAGAGGATGTGAAAATAGCTAAGACATAGTCCATGCACTTAAACAACTCAAAATTTAATGAGAGACAGACACTTATAAAACATTATAACGGCTGCGGTAAAGTCAGATACTAATTCCTTTGTAAGTGCAAAGAAAGAAGTAACTAATTCTTCCTGAGGGTTTAGGGAAAGATTCACAGACAAATCTGTGCTACTCTACAATTTCAACACACATCTAGAAGCCACTGGGTATGATGTCAAGGGAAAGGTGAGTGAGAATTAGATAAGACATGTCTATAGATTATCCTTCTCTTAGTATAGTCCCCACTACAAGATTATTCATACAGACCTCTGCTCCCCAACTGAATGGACACTTTGCCCTCTCTTTGCCAACACTGGAGGAGTTAAAGCTCCTCTGCAGCCCTACTGCTTTGAAAGTAGCCATCATTTCTCTGTTAAGCAGTAAGCAATCATTAGAGCCACGAGGAGCCACACACTGAAGTGTGTATGAATACACACATGTATAGGTACATGCATGTATATATGCATACACATGTATTTTAGTAAATAATACACATATACATACATGTATATTAAGAAAATATTCATATATATTGAGCATCTGAGTGGTTGGCTCTTTATTAGAACTCAGAGGATAAAGATAATTATAAGACGCTTGCTCATAAAGAGTTTGTAATACAGTGAAAGATACTACATGCCATGAAGAGCATAGACACTGTTCGCACAAAAGGGAAAAGAAGAGAGGGGTTGGATTTGTAATTCTTTAAACCACTGTCATCAGTATATTATTTTAGTAATCTCTACCTGTAAGCACTATTACCACTAAGTAGCAAATAAAAAAGTAGCAAATAAAAAGGTACATAGAAAAGAGAAAAACTACCAGAAATTGTATGGTCTATAGCTACACACATCCTGTGACTACATTGAAGCCACATTCTCTCAGCAATGTCGCACTGAAGATCTATGCTGTCCCCCCTGTCATATGCATTCTAAGAGAAAACAGTTTTCTACTTAGGGTCCATGAGTGTAGAAGAGAAGTCTTCATTTAAGGACCAAGAAATCCACATTCTAGACCAAGCATGGCTACAAAACTGGTCGAGTGTCTTCTGCTATTTTATACCTTTTTTGTTTTACTATCTGAAAATGAATGGATTGGGCTAAATGATTTAAAAAAAAAAAAAAAAAGACTTCCAATTCTGATGTTACCCTAAAGACAGAAGGCAAGCATTCCTGGGAGTGGCACCCAAATTGCACCTTCTTTGTTTCTGTGTTCCTCTTTTTCTTCAGCCAAAGTATCCTTGTTTTATTGCATTGCCACATAATTCAAACTACAGATCCTCTTGGGAAGCCATCTTGGACTTTTAAATTGTTTGCCAATTCAAAATATATTCATGTGTTTACTTTCAAAAAATATCCTGGCAAGGAAACCACAAAAAGAAAAGCACTTTTCCAATGAAATTTTGGCAAGCTGCAAGCAATCCAGATTTTAGTTGATTAGAACTACATATTCAAGTTTATATGGCTTCCAATACAGGGATATTCATAATATTCCATTGGGACATTTCAAAACTATATATATCAACCCTAAATTTACTACTGGTCATGTTCCCTGAGTGGGCTACTTCAGTGGACAGAGCCTTTATCTAGTATGAGTTTCACAGAGGCCTCTAGTCCTCCAGTGATATTAAACTAAATCTGCCGAAGGCCTTGAATTCTTTTGTACTTTATACAATATGGGGTTCTAACAGCCAATGTGCTTTGGAGTATGTCATTTGCAGAATCTTTGCACTGTATCTTCTCTCACCTCAAACAACCCACCAACAAGAAGTAGTTTCTGCCAATGTTCAATGTCACATTAGGCATGAAATGATATAAAATATTTGGTTTGGCTTATGTCTTTTTCTGTTAGCAAAAAGAATGATCTCCATTGCTTTGTTCTCCGACTGTGTCTCTTTCCAGATACCTTTGATGTGGGGAGGCAAGAGGTATGACTAGGAGAGTTTGCTAGGGGTCGGCATCCATGGTATGACACTAGCCCAGATGAGGCTTTTGTGTCCACTAGTTCTCTCCAACCTACGCTAAATGGTGAATTCATGGTTAGCCAAAACATCCATTCCTTTCTTAATGAGATATGACTTAGCATTTATCAGAATGTATGTCAATGGGGGTTTCGTCTCATTTAGATTAGGTTTTCTATAGCAACAATCATTAGCAATAACAGCTATGATTGTTCCCATTCTTTGAACACCTACTATGTTCCACAGCCTGAATCAATTACTTTTCAAGCAGTATTTACCGAAGTCTTCTTTACGTTTTTCTCAGCTTGACCAAACTTTATGCAGTCTATTTCCTGCCTCTGGGCCCCTGATCTCCCTTTCCATAGAAAACTTTCTTTATATAACTTGTAATTGTAAATTCTTTCTCTGCCCCTATGATGTGTAAATATTCTGAAAGGCTTCTTACCAGGTGTGCAACCTAGGAATGTCATTCTCAAGTTTCTGGGAGCCATCCCTTTGAAATGTAAACCTTAAGGATGATAAGACAACAATCTGTTAATATCTCCCAGTTAGAGGTAGGAGACAGGAGCCTAACTTTTATTGGTACCTTGCACCAATTTGTAAAATTACCTGCTGTCATGAAGATACAAGAAAGTTTATTTTTACTTACAAGTAGAGTCAATCAGCAAACCCTGATGGCCTATAATAACCCATCCCAGCATTTAAAACTCTCTGGCCTCTTGCTCAGCAGAGTTGAGCTAAGTCTTCCATTGCAAGTCTTAAAGTCTTCCTTGTCTTTTAAACTTTTTCCCATACATTTTTTGTTTTAATATTATCTTTAATATTTAAAATATCATTTTATAGGTGAAGAAACTGAGATTCAAAGTAGATAAATTGCTTGCTCAGGGTCATGTGATGTACAGACTTGAATCCAGGTCAGTGTGACTCCATTGCAGCATGCTTCCCACTACACTTCATTCTACTCATTCTCCTCAGAACACATTAAATGTTAAATCTTTATTTCTCTGGGCTTGAAATCGTGGCTCTCTGGAATAAGTCTAGCTGCCCATATATACCTGTTTCAAAGCCTGGGTTCATACTCTTAAAAATGCATCGAGGTCAAGAGATCGAGACCATCCTGGCCAACATGGTGAAACCTCGTCTCTACTACAAATTTAAAAAATTAGCTGGGCGTGGTGGCACATGCCTGTAGTCCCATCTACTCGGGAGGCTGAGACTGAGACAGGAGAATCACTGGAAACCAGAAGGCGGAGGTTGCAGTGAGCCGAGATCGCATCACTGCACTCCGGCCTGGGCAACAAGAGCGCAACTCTATCTCAAAAAAAAAAAAAAAAAAAAAAAAGGCATCGTTTCTTAAACTGAGTTACTGATTCCACACTCTAGCAATCTTTGTATTTGCCTAAAATTCCTAAACCATTATTCTACAAATGTCAATTTCCCAAAAAGGAATTAACATTTCAAAACTGAACTCTTGAACTTTCTCACCAAATGTCCTCTACCCACATCACAATTGAAGTCAAATGTACACAGCTATTTAGACCAAAACTGTTAGAATCGCCTTTGACTCCTCTGTCTCTCACTCCCCACTTCTAATGCATTAGCAAATCCTGTTACATCTTCAAAATATATCCATAATATGACTATTTCTCTCCATCTCCACTGCTGCAACCCTGATCTAAGCCATCAATACTTCTTACCTGGATTATTGCAGGAATCCTAACTGGACATTCATCTCTACAGTCACTTCTCAATGCAGCGACCAGACTGATACTGTTAAAAATTAAGTTAGGTCACATCATTTCTTTGCTCATAAACCTCCAATGTCTTCCCATCTCATTCAGGGTAGGAGCTAAAGTTTTTACAATGGTTGCAAGGCCCTACATGATCATGTACAAGGTTACCTTCTACATGACTTTATTTTCCTCTCCTCTCCTCACCCTGCTTTGGCCACACTTACTTCCTGACTGTTCCTAAAATAGAATGATATGCTCTCCCCTTATGGCGTTTGCATTTGCTATGTCCTGAGGCTACACCACTTTTCCCTAACCTTGGCAAACCCTTACCTCCTTCAAGCAATCACTCAATGGTCATCTACGCTAAAGGAAACTTTATCCCACTGTCCACCTCCCCACACCCAGTGCATCCCAGGTCCACTTTATTCTGTTCTAATATTTCCCTAAAGCACTTATTACCGTCTAACACTATGTAATTTTAAAATTATGATTATTATTCATGGTACACTTTCTCTGTTAGCGCATAAGCTCCACAGTGTTAGGAATTTTGTCTTTGTTCATTGATCACGAGCATTAGAACAGTGTCTGGTTTGTGATAGATGTTATGGGCTGAATTGTGTCCCCCCAGATTCATTTGTTGAAGCCCTAACCCTCAGTACCGCAGCATGTGACTGTATTCGGAGACAGTACCTTGAAGGAAATGACTAAGATAGGGCCATTAGGGTAGGCCCTAATCCAATCTGACTGATGTCCCTATTAGATTAGGACACACAGATAGATACCAAGAGGATGCATACAGAGGGTGATATATTTTGAATATCCTTTCCAGTTCTCATGTTGAAATGCATTTCCCCATGTTGGAGGTAGGGTCTGGTGGGAGGTGTCGGATCAGGAGGAAGAGCCCTCATGAATGCTTTGACGCCATCTCTTGGTGATGAGTGAGTTCTAATTTGATTAGTTCACAGGAGAGCTAGTTATATAAAAGAGCCTAGCACCTCCTCCTTTCTTTCCACATTTCTAACCATGGGACATGACTGCTTTCCCCTCACCTTCTGCCATGAGTAAAAGCTACCTGAGACCTTCCCAGAGGCCAAGGAGATGCTGGTGCTATTCTTGTAAAACTTATAGAACCATGAGCCACATGAACCTCTTTAAAAAAAAAACAAAAACAAAAAACAAATTACCTAGTCTCAGGTATTCCTTTATAGCAAGGCAAAATGAACTAATACAGAAAATTGGTATTGAGGCATATGGGGTGGTGCTATTAAGCCCTGGAAATATGGAAGCAGCTTTGGAACTTTGTAACAAGCAGAGATTGGAAGACTTTGGAGGGCCCAGAAGAAAACTGGAAGAGGAGGGAAAGTTTGAAACTTCTTAGAGACTTGTTAAATTATTGTGACCAAAATGCTGACAGACATATAGACAGTGAAGGCCAGGCTAAGGAAGTCTCCAGTGGAAATGAGGACCTTATCGAGAACTGGAGCAAAGGTCATTCTTGTTACATCTTAGCAAAGAACTTTTCTACATTGTGTCTCTAACCTAGGGATGTATGGAAGTTTGAACTTAAGAGTGAAGACTTAGGTCATCTGGCAGAAGAAATTTTTAAGCAACCAAGCCCTCAAGAGGTGGCATGTCTGCTTCTAACAACCTAGACTCAGATATGGGAGCAAAGAAATGACTTACAGTTGGAATTTATATTTAAAAGGGAAGCAGAGCACAACAGTTTGGAAAATGTGCAGCCTGGCCCTGTGGTAGAGATGAAAAAGCATTTTCAGGAGAGGAATACAAATGGGCTTCCAGGTGCTAATATCTAGAACAATGCGAAAAAGGCCTTGAAGACATTTCAGAAACCTTTGGGACAGTTCTGCCCATCACAAGCCCAGAGGCCTAGGAGGAAAGAATGGTTTCAGAGGTCAGGGCTGGGCCCTCTTGTCCTGCTCAGCCTTGGACACTGCTCCTCCCATCCTGACCTCTGTAGCTCCAGCCTCAGCTCAAAGGGCCCCTAGTACAGCTTGGATTACCACTCAGAAGGGCACAAGCCATAAGCCTTGGTGGCTTCCAAGTAAATTTCAGAGGATATATGGGAAAACCTGGGTGCCAAAGCAGAAGCCTGCCACAGGAGTGGAGCCCACACAGAGAGCCTCTACTAGGGCAGTGCTACTAAGAATAACCAAGTGAAGAGGCAGCAAGAATATGGCCATCTGCAAGCAAAGAGAGAGGCTTCAGAGGAACCAGCCCTGCCAGAACTTTGACCTCATGCTTCTAGCCTCCAGAATGGTGGCGAAATTAATTTCTATTGTTTAAGCTACAAGGTCTCTGGTATTTTGTTATGGCTTCCCTAACAAACTAAGACACTCAATGAATAAAAATGAATTAATATCTTCTGAATCACAGATTCTTTGAACAGCACAAGTCTGTGTATAAAAATTTGACAAATTACCAAGGAGGCCAGGAGACAGAAATGCCCAAATAAATGATTTCAGAATATAGAATGGCCCACCCACCTGCCATTTATACTTAGAATTATTTTCTTGCCTTTATATAGACAAATACCACGTCATCAATTCAAATGATCACTTTTGAAGGACCAAAAATATCAGAATAATTAGACCTATATAGAAACCTGTCAAATATATGAATTCTCCTAATGTAAGAACTGGCTACTTTGTAAGCTGCTCTTAACTATAAAAAATATTACAAGATGATCTGATTTGGCGTGCTTTGAAATCCTCTAAGAAAACCTGTCCTCCATAAGTACAACCTTTTTCCCCCTCTGGCAAAGTTTGTTTTAGCAAGTTTTATTCAGACCGTCCAAACTAAAGCACAGTTGTGACTTGATTGATACTTCCAAGTAGAAACCACTGCAAAGTTTCTTTCGCATTGATTAGTATCTTCCAGCTGCCTAAAAACCCACAATGAATTCACAATGCATTAGGGATCGCATCAGGGGGTTATTTATGAGTGAGAAACAGGCTTATCTCTACCTCTATTGTGCTATGGATATGCCAAAGGATCAGAGACTTATTATAGAGGCATTCTTGGGCATTATTCCCACCCAGAGTGAGTGGCTGGTTTTGATTAGTCTTAAATTAGCTTATCTGAAATTTATTTTTACATAGGAAGCATTCATTTGCTTTCTTATAAATAAGAGCTTACAGTTATCCATCACCACGTCTCACCATAAATTTAAGCAGAACTGCCTGTGGGCCCAATCTACAGCTTAGTCACCAGCATTAATGGGTTACCCAATATGCTCATCACTGAGGTGTAAACTCAATCAGTCTCTTATCTGGATCTCCCACCAAAATAAGTAGATAATCAAACTGATAAAAATAAATGGAGCCATATCTTATACAAAATGTTATCTGCATCTGCTGAGGAAGAATACAAGGGGATCTGCTTTGTTGTGAAGTGTTTTGTGGTTTGAAAAGTGATAGGGTATTATGCCTGAGAAGGCAACACATTCAGAAGCCAGCCATCCAGTATCTGATTGGAGTTTACATAATGTGAAGGACGGGTGAACTCCTGAGTTTTAGCCCAGAAACAGTCCTGCGTTTTATTATGGGTATGGTGATTTTTAATGAATGGGGATGGATAGGTGAGTCTAAATGCAGGAAAAAAATGAATCTGAATTAAACTGAATGTCTGTTTTCTGAGAGAAGGTATTCTATTTTCCTCAAACCAAGATATGTGGCTGGTTTATGAGTGCTATGGGGTAATCAATAATCAAAAGCAGAAATACTCTCAATTCCAAAGTTTCTAAAATAACAAGAGAGGGAGAGAGGATAGATAGTAGAAAATAAATGGAAAAATTGAGTCAAATTCTATTTTAAAGTGGTTCTTAAATGCAACCTTCCCTAATGGGGGCCGACTGCCATATTGAGAGAAAAAAATAAAGAAAAATAACAATAACAAAAACATACACAAAAAATCCTTTTGATTACATTTTCTAAAACATACAGCTTTTCCAACTACTTTCTCTTTGAAATAGCTATAGTAAAGTGTCTCTGAGTGTATACATTGAATCTAGTGCATGCATTTTAGTAATTCTGTGTCTTTTATTTCTGTTGGACTTGGGGCTGTACAGATATCCCTCTAGGTTAATATCTCACTGTCAAGGATGGTGCCCCATAGGGAAGTTCCGCCACTTCTTTCAGAAGTTCTTTCAGATCCTACCACTCACTGTCAAACATTGTGGCATCTTCTATTGGTTTTTCATTCCCTTTTATGTACCTTCTTTTTATTGTTTTTTTTTCTTCTTCTTTATATGTTTTCCCTCTCTCTCCCCTGCTGTTCTTATTATCTTGAGTCCCACAGGTTCTCAGCTGTAGTCTTCTTTGTTTTCTATGTTTGCCTAGTAGCTCCTTTGACTCCTTCTCAGTATCTCTCGGATTCTCTTTCAGCACTTGCTTGCCCTCTAATCAATGCCTTTCTTGTTTAAAGCTATGGTGGTCTTTGGTTTGTCCTGTGAGCTATTTACCTTATTGTGACAAGAAGGATGAATTGTCTTCTGCTTTTCCAGCAGACCTAAAGTGCTGCCATCCATCAACCTGGAGATGATTTCATGTATTTAGGATGTCAAGGGCTGGAATGATACTAAATAAAACAGTACTAGGCTGAAAAGTCCCAATGAGATTATGCTTATTCTCTGTGGAGCCCCTATCCCTAGCTAGTAGTATCTGTCAACAGACAAAATCAGTTTTAATAAACTTTATTATTATAAATGTAATCTTTCAAACATTTATGGGGAATGTGGATCTGCCAATGTTTTTCAAAGTACCAATAGGAAAAATATGTATTTATAATATTCTTTAATATAAACCAGCTGAGCTTTCATTCATGTGCCTGTGTATAATTGGTATGACTTAGAATTCTCTACACAGACATGTGTGACATAAACTGACTTTATTCCCAAAGTTAGAAAATATTATTCTAATCCTTCAACACCCAAATTGCTGAGATGAGACATTTTCTTTATTTGATCAATTTCCAATCAAATACTGAACTAGTTCAATGATTTCTGCAACATAATTTGGTTCTGAATATCTCAGTCTTTCTCAGTAATTATTCAGTCAAATTAAATTATAATCACTTATCAGTCAATGATCACAGCCTATGCTCTTATCTCTTCTTGGATATCGCCTCTGACCCTAAAACCCCCAAGGGGCCTTTCTCACTCTCATCACTCCGCTTGCCCCCCAGAAGCAAGAGCGGCATGGAAGGAAGATTCTGCTTGTACAACTAAAATGTTGTTGGTGGTTAAAAGATATCTCAGTCTTAACCTGGTTCCATTTCATATCTATCACCTCTCAAAGGTGAGCCATGCTCCATTCTTATCTTTGTGTGTAAGTCTTATGACACAATTTAAAACATCCAGTAAATCAGATGTGTGTCTTCTTTTTTACTAACCTCCTTTCTGCAAATTCTGAGAGCCAAGAGGTAATTGGAATGGGTATCTCCTTCTATTCTTTTTTTGGACACAGTAACCTGGGCTTCTTTATGTCCTGCTCATTTGGGGCACTCTAGTGAGCTCCTAGGCTTCAGATAAGAAGGTGCTAGTCTCTATATTCAGCTATTCCAAACTCCAAAAACATATGTCCAGTGCCCAGAGGACACATGTAAAATAAAAATGCAGAATGTCTTGTGCAAAAATTATTAATAACTTCAGGATGGCTATCACAGAATATTAAACCACACTTCCGAATGCAACCCCTGCGTGATTGCATAAGTAGCACACCCATGATGCCAGCCCTGCCAGAGCTGCATTTCCTGCATTATCTAGAAGCTCCTCCAAAGAGTTGCTCTAAGAACAGCCCCTCACATATTCTTTTCTAGCCCATCTGGTTCATCCTCTCCCAAACCTGGACTTCATCTGAAAATTTCAAATGACAAACTGAGATTTCTTTGAAGTTGGATGGTGGAAATTAATGAAAATTGCTTTCAGAAATACACAGTCTTTATCTTGGGTATATTTGAAATACTTGACCATTTTTGTTATTGTTGTTGCTGTTGTTTAGTAAGCTAGTTTCTCTCCTTACTCCCTGTATACCATTACAGTCTCAGGATGAGATAGAGGCAGATACCATTTCAGTAAGCAATATCCTAGCCCTAGGGCAAAAGGAAGGAGGCAGACTATCTTTTCTAGTCCCATGGTTATGGGACAAAAATGGATATATAGAGAGAGAGAGAAAGAGAAAGGGGAATAGTCATAAGTATGTTCTAAACTCCTCTTTCCAGGTTTGCTTCAGAAAGAGGAAATAGAGTCTTCTGCCCTGCCCGCTGTTTGGAACTTGGGAACATGTGTAGAGCATCCCCACATATACTAGCATAGTCAGGAAGGAGGACTACAGACGTAACATCAAGACATAGTTCAGATTGCACACTGCATCAAATGTGATTTCTAGGTGGTGTGAACTTTAAGAGCTAGGGGACCTGTTATTGGGCTAAATATGATGGATGTGTGGGGAAAGTGGTGAAGTGATCCTGTTGCAGAGGCCGTAAGGTAGACAGGTAGGTCTTATGCCACACAGATGACATGGAAGGGACTCTGAGGGGCTTGTAGTGGCCACAAGAGAATAGAAAAGGCTAAATCAGCGTGGTAGGTCCAATAGGCCCTGATCGAGCCAAGAAAGAAAACAAGAGTTGATTGTTGTCAGGTATCAGTAGCAGATGACAACAAGTGTGCCATGTACAAGATCAGGTTACTATCTCTCAGGGGATATGAGCCAATACCACATCGAAGGACAGGCAGCAGACTGTGGATCAACTGTCCTTACCTCTACAACATCATATAGGCCTTTTTCCCATGAAGTAAGAGTCTGTTGTTAGAAAGAGAAGAGGGACAATATCTCAGATGCTCTCTTAGTATTTTGCCTAAAGAACTGAGTTATTCAGAAGAGATGCATTACAGTAGTCCTGATAGGCAGTTACATTTTAAATAGGATAAATACTGAAATGAGCAGGAACTTGTTTAAACTAGCATAAAAGGGGATATTGCTACTTAGCCCCAGCGCAAGGTACATCTAAATAAGGAACTATACAAGGTCAGGGACTGAGACATGAAAATATGTATGGGACAAATATTTCAAGCAGAGAGAAGAGCAAGTGCAAAAGGTCCTGAGATGGGGAAAATGACTAGAATGATCAAGAAATAGCAAGGGGGCTCAAGTGACTGGAGCGGGCTGATGTGAAGGAGTAATAGGAGGTGAAATTAGGGAAACAATGGGAGAACTCGATTCTAAAAAGCTTTGTGGGCCATTTGAGGAAACTGGATTTTATTCTAAGTGAGAATGCAAAACATTAGACGATTGGTTCATCGGGGTGACATGATCTGACTTTACACAGTAGGAGTTAAATAAGGAAAGAAGGAAAGAGATAGTTTAGGAAGATACCACAATAATCCAAATGAGATATACTGGTGGCTTGAACCAGGGTGATTATGATGAAGGAGTGAGAAACTTAACTTTGGGTATTTTAAGCTTGAGGTGCAGATCATGCATTCAGGTAATGACACAAATCTGAGATTCAGGAAAGAAGTCTGGAAATCTTCAACTTGCATATGGGATTTGACGCCATAAGACTACATGAGATTATCAAGCGAGTGAGTATGAGGAGAGAAAAAGAAGGCATCTAAGGACAGAGCCCTGGAGCAATTCTCTGTTTAGAAGCCAGGGAGATGAAGAGGAACCAAAGAAAGAGACACATAAAAGGTGTCCAGGAAAGTGAAAAGAAAGCTAAATGGAAGCTGGTGTCTTAGAAACCAAGTAAAGACAAACTTTCAAAGAGGAGAAAGATGGTATAATGCTGATAAGTCCAATAAGATAAAGACCAAGAACAGATTGTATTTAGCTACATGGAGGCCACTGGCAAACTTACCAAGATCAGTATTGGTACATGGCTGGAGGGGATCCAGGGGAAATAGAGGAGAAGGATTGGAAATGGTGGGTATACATCACTCAAGATATTTTGTTCTAAAGAGGATCAGAGAAGTGAGGCAATAGCTAGTTAGATATATAGAGTCAAGAAATGGTTTTATTTTCAAGATCAGAGAAATGATAGCATAACTGTATGTTGATGAGAATAATTCAGTAGAGAGGGAAGTTTTTATGATGCCGAATAGAGAGAGGAGAATTGCTGGAAAGGGTTAGAGGAGATGGCATATATTGTACAAACAGAGGAGTTGGCTATAAAAAAATGCCCAGACAGTTCATCTACACAATGGAGAGAAGGCAAGTCTTGGCATGTTCACAATTTTCCAATATTCTATGAAGTATAACAAGAAGAGCCAATACTGTCATTTTTGTTATCAAGGTGAAGAAACCTGTAATAGTGATTTTCAAAGACCAAGAAGGCAATTTAGCATTGTCTCTAAGAGCACAGATTAAGTCAAAGAATGAGTCCAGCTCTGCCATTCTAAGCTCAATTTCTTGATCTGCAAAAAGTCATTGGGAGAATTAAGTGAGATATTGAGAGAGCTAAGCATAGTGTGGCAGAGCTCACTATGCATAATTGTAGTTGCTCAACATTATCCATGTCCTCTCTCCCTTGGCACAGTGCTTTCCTGTGTTTCCCAGTCATAGTTGCGCATACATAGGATCATGTGACTGAGCTCCTTCCACATGAGTGTAAGAGGAGTGATAATCATCAGTTCCAGGCCTGGCCCACTGAAACCTCAATCACATTCTTCTTCTCATCTGCTGCCCTTATCATTCTGCCATCTGGATGCAGGGAATGTATTGAAGTACTCTGAGGCACTGGAAGATGGCAGAGCCACCAGTTGGAAATAGGTTGGGTGCCTTCTGACTTGATGTAAGCAAGAAATAAACTTTTATTACCTTAATCCACTAAGATTCTTGGCTTATTAGAGGGGCAAGAATTAATTCCTCTAATTAATACAACGAGCCCCTAGTAAATGTTAAATATCCCTATTAATGCTTTAGCCCAATATCACTTTAATTAATGATGGAGGTTCACAAACATCTAAGTTTTCTCATTCCTAGTTTAGTGCTTTTCTATATTATGTATTAGATTATCTATTTTTTGTCCACTGTGCATAAGAAGCCATTATTCCTTTCAGATTACAAGCCCTACTGTGTTAAAAAAAAAAAAAAAAAGGCAAAGCAGAGTTATATCTTGTCGGAAACTCTGTCTATAAGCCATCTTAAGCAGCAAATGTTGCTTTGACTCTCTTCTTTCAAGTTGAAATGTAACTGAAAATAAATAATTGAGGTTATGTATCACTGAATAAATCAGTTTATAAGTATCTCATCTATTGATGCAGAATATCTGGCACTCTGAGATTTATATTGCAACTAGGTCACAAGTGAAAACATTTCCAGCTACCATCTCTAAACTTTACGTGGACAGACAGAGATTGATGTTTTTCAATAGCAAGATAGTAATTGCTATCTTAGAATTTCCTTAATTTCTCCAATTTAAAAGGAATCAAATTTTCTTTTTTATACCTTTCTGTTCATTTAATTGGAGCATAACATTAGGAAAAACTCTTTAATATTCAAGAAGCATATCTCAAATAGCATCATGTCATGAATATTCCCCACTGTAAAGTCATACTTTTGCTTTGACCTTGTTGTCATTGTTTTGTTACATAAATTATTCAGCCTGGTATGTCTTATAGATTAAATACTCTGGAAACAAATTAAAAAGCATCCCAGTGGCTTAGAAATGTCAAGTAACGCTTCTTTTCTCTGAATACCTCTTGTAAAATGGGATAGTAAAAAATAACCCCACAAAAGTAGGCAAGATGATTTGTTAAGAGATCAAATTGTATACATATGTAACTAACCTGCACATTGTGCACATGTACCCTAAAACTTAAAGTATAATAATAATAAAAGAAAAGAAAAAAAAAAGAAATCAAATTGCCAACTGAAATAAGCATCTCTGCTTCTTAAAACAAATCTTATAACTTGCTTTGCATTGTTGAATTCGAACAGGGATATGCAACTTGCCCATTGATGTGTAGAGTAGAGAAAGAAATCCTCCTTATCCTGACCCAATACCACAGGCCTTTTATAATTAGGAAATGAGGCTGAAAGAGGACACATTTTCCTCAGAAGGTAGAATGCTAAAAGCTTCCTTTGCCCACGGAAGAGAGTTCCCAGGAAGACAATAGAGTTCCTTAGCCGAGCTTTCAACTATAGAATGGGCTGCTATACTATCAGTTATGACTAATGGAAGTTTTCACCTAGAAGCTATTAATAGATAACCAATCACGGCAGAAGGTAGAAAAAGACTTCTTAAACAGAAGGCTTATTCACTTATTTTTAAAAATCCTCTATTAAGCAACTAATCTGAGAATACTCGTTGAGAATACAAATATAAAAAGACAATATCTCTTGAGAAGCTACTAACACTCCCAAAATATTTTCCCTGTACCAGGGGTTGTTCCGATTTTATAGGTATTAACTCATTTAATTGTCACAACAACCCTATAAAAGTGGTCTTATTATCATATTTATTTTATAAACAATAAAACTGAGGCCCAGAGAGATTAAGAAACTTGCCTGAGTCACATAGACTGCACATGAGAAGGAGTTTCAATGCAGGCAACCTGACTCCAGAATTTGAGCTTCATACCCAGCTGCCTCTGTCCATGAGGCTCCAGGGCCCAGCAGCTTACCAGGAGTGACAGCTGAGACATCCACAATTACCCTGTGATAAGGGCAAGAGCAAAAGCATGCACAAAGTACAGGCGTACACCTGTTGATATGGTTTGGCTCTGTTTCTCCACCCAAATCTCATCTCAAATTGTAATGCCCAGATGTCGGGGTAAGGACCTGGTGGGAGGTGACTGAATTATGGGACAGACTTCCCCCTTGCTGTTCTCGTGACTGTGAGTTCTCAGGAGATCTGGTCATTTGAAAGTGTGTGGCACTTCTCGCTTTTCTCTCTCTCTCCTGCTCCATCATGGTAAGATGTGTTTGTTTCCCCTTCACCTTCTGCCATGATTGTAAGTTTCCTGAGGCCTCTTAGTCATGCTTCCTGGTAAGCCTGCAGAACTGTGAGTCAATTAAACCTCTTTTCTTCATAAATTACCCAGTCTCAGGTAGTTCTTTATAGCAGCGTGAAAACGGACTAATACACCTGTCTAGGGTGTATTTTTCAGGGTGCTTTTAAATCTGTATATTTAATTTTAAGACAGACTGGCTACAAGATAGAGGGAACAAAAGATAATTGATTTTTGACTTATGCAATTTGTCCTAGACTTATAAGATAGCACTGTTCTTGGACAGAGGAGATCCCAAATAGAGCCCCTCCACATGTGAAAAAGGGTATCCAGACTTCTCACCTCATAACACCACTCCTGTATTTTGTAAAAGCATGTTACGGTGCAAAAAAGTCTGTAATGAACACTGACTGGTGCCAGTCAAGCCAGAGCTCTTTCCCCCAAGATAAGGAGAAACAGGGCATGACTGTAGGATTAAAAAAATAATAATAATTAGTTTAAGCTTTGAGGGTCATTTTCACATTAAAATGAATTGATGTGAAGATCACAAAGATCAGCCATATAGAAAATGACCTATCAGATGCTCCAAAAAAACTGATTCTCCTAAAATCCAGTTGATTCTGAGGTTGTTTATGACCAGCATGCCTGTAAAAGGTAAAACTTGCAAAGCCCATCCAATAAGTGCAGCTTCAATAAATATTTCTAATAAATTTATGTTCCACCATTCTCTTTTGCAAGCCCATTATATACCATGATAAAGATTGAGATGTATTCAATTCTTTTAAAAGCTGGTTCCTTTTTAAAGGCGGCTCTGGGTAGTTTTGATGTAGAGGTACAGGCAACAAGTTTGTTGGGCTTTTTTTGCTTCACAAATAAACCTTTCCATTTAAGAATAATAATTACCATGGTAACTCTAACAGCTTAAGAATCATTCAGGCATGCAGTTCCTAGGGAGAGAGAGAAAAAAAACTCAGCATTTCTGAAGCTTGTTTAACCCTTCAAGATTCAGTGTCCATTTCTTTGGCCGCCAATTTGGTTTAACCTTTCTGTCAAAATGTGTAAGAAATCTTTCCACTGGAGGCATCAGGAGGAGATGAAAATGAACAGAATCAGAAATGATACATTAAATATTAATCTAATCTTATTTAAAGAAGTACACACCAAATATTGCATTTGAAATAGCGTTTGCCTCCGACACAAGCAGCACTCTCTTGCATATCTCAGTTCTGAGAGGAGGGTATGACTAATAAACAACACTGTCATTATACAGTCAATGGGGATGTTGTACTGAGAGCCATTCAGACTTTTCTTTTTCCTCATGTAGCGTAAAACTCAGACCGTGTAGGAATTGAACAACCTTGATGGCATAATTTGCCTGTAACTGTACCTCAGGAGCAGAAGTCTGAAGATGGACCGGGTTTTGTGACTTTTCTGTCTGCCTTTTATTCTTGCCCCCCTCTGCCCAATGGCATTTTGCCTGCAGTGCCAAATTTGAGAGCTAAATTAAAACCTGAAATGTACGCAGCAAGTGCACTTTAATTAGGAGCAAATATATACCTCCTAGAAAAGTACGAGTCATACTGAATAAACACTGAACTGGATTTTCACAACCATGTTAAAATAATGAACTCTCAGGTTACCTAATAGGCTGCACAAAATCTTAGGAAATACTTCATATTCTTGCTAGCATTGCCTTTTAGTGGTTAGGAGGCGTTCTTACTCTAAATCTCTCCCTAGTAAATACTGCATTCTGTTGGTACATTTACTAAATCAGAGTAATATCAGAGGAAGAAATGGAAAATTATACTGTTCATGTACAAATGCATTCGTCTTGCCTCCAAGTAAACCTAAGCTTGATTCATGAACCTGTGATTAATATCTCAGAATACACACACACACATTTATATATTACATTAATACATATAAATGTATACATCCATAAATATATATATTCACTTATTTTATTCCATTATTTATAATGTTATTATATAATTTACATTGTATTGTCTATTATCAGTATAGCTGATCTGTTGAATTTTTTTTTCTGTCAGGAGGATTACTTCTTTTCGTATGCCCATTAAAATTTAAAGAAAAAGGTCCACCGCTTAGTAAGCCAGAAGTACTTTCAGAATTATTTAGTCCATATTCCTCATATCAATGGAGACAGGAAAAGGGCAGGTAAAAGATGGAGAAATCCAATATGAGTTCACTCTTCTAACAAAGATTTGATGATGATGATGATGATTAATGTTATTATCATTACTATTATTATTTTCTGAACATCCCCTTCCTCTAGCTATCCTCTCCAGAAAAGAAAGAGAAAACTTATGAAGAAGAATCACCAGGCAATTTTCCCCCCACAGCCCTTTTATCTTCCCATCAAATCTTGATGCTCATATAGAGCAATGAGCCGCTGAAAATAATGGTTTGTGGCCTCGGTAACTGAAGGCAATAAGCAATATAACCATTGCCGAATCTCGTCATGGGAATGAAATAAACTTCTGTCACTACCTTTTATCTTTTTTTCCTATTCTTTTATACCTTCAAATCATTCTTCATTTTCCAGCCTGTAGCATTGCACTTCATTATTGTTATTATTATTTTACAAAAGTGTTGTGCCAGGTCCATAGCCAGAGGAAAAGCCTGCAGTAAACTAAAGAAGATTCTTTTTCAAAGCTGTTTTAGGTGAGCTTTTTTGCCTTCCATTGGTTTGGGTCTAGGAGGTTTAAATGGGACTGCATACATGACACCATCTCACACAGTATTAATCTTCATGTTGAGATGAAGATGGTCTAAAAGCAGCACCTTCCACAAATGACACCAAGGTGCCTTTAGGTGGTATTCAATTTTTCTTGCCAACTCTTAGCCCTCCCCTACACACATCTAGCTTGAATTACCAAGAAAGGTGGTATTTTCAGATTCCCTTTTCTTCTCTCTGTCATAGTGCCTTAACTTCCAGCATTAGAGGTCCCTTCTGAGTATGATACCATTTTTTTTATGGCAAGGCTTCATTTCTTTAAATGTAAATGTCCCAGACAGATAAAAAGGCATTAAGCTAGTTATGTCTGAGTCCACATGAATGGCTCCATCTGAACTCATTTTCCTCTCCTGACATACAGCTTAAACAGAGCACAAGGGAATAGTATTTTATTACTAGAAAAAAAAATAGGAAGGCTCTTGTGGCTATTTTAGAGCACTGGGCATTTTCATGGGAAGGCATGGTTAGGTAAAAAACCTTCATGAGAACTACAGAGGAATTATGGAGATGATATTTATAAGCAAAGAGAAAAGAGGCCTAGAAAGGAGATGAGAGATGGAACTACAGAAGCTCAGTTTCTTATTCTGTTACCGAGATCCACAGGATAACTCAGGACACTATAGAAAAACTTTGGGAATGTAAATTTGAACTAAAACTATTTTGTGCCCTTTAAACCCCTTAACCTAATAATCACATCTCTGAAATGATTTCTAGCTTATTGGAAATACAAGTCTATTGTTATGTCTTAGGGCATGTATTAAATATGTATAATAACTGTACCATCATACTGGTGTTGAGGATTTATCAACTTTTTCTTTTGTTTCCACCTGACTGGCTTCCCTGAAGTTAATGGGGGCTCTATGATCCAAAGTTTTCTGTAGGCAAAAAGAGTCAATAATCAGACCCAGATAATTTAATAATTTTCTACTCTAGGGAAATCATTTAGCTTTCTTCAACTGTGTACTGAAGAGATGATGATGGTACAATTGAAGCAAGTAATAGAACATTATATTATCATACAATTTATTCGTTTTGAGGATAGTTGTGGACAGGCATTCTGGTAAGACAACTGGATAAAAATACATTTTAAAAAGAAAAGGTAAGAAATTGGGTAAACAATATATGGAAACTCCTATACTATCTCTGCAACTTTTCTGTAAACCTCAAATTCAAGCAAAATAAAAAGTTAAAATCTCAGGAAAGAAGGAAAATAAGATGGAGATGGAGACATAAGAGAAGGAAAGAAAGACCACAGTATTAGGGTGAAAAGTGAGGAAGCATGGGCAATGTTCAATGACTTCTCACTCTCTGCCAGGCACTGTTCTGGCTACCTTATAATTTTTGCTCATTAATTCTGACATAATTCTTATGAGTAGATATTATTATTCTCATTTTTAAATTAAACTAATTAGGATTCTAGAGGATACAAAATGTATCAAGACTAAACAAACAGGAAGTGCCCTAGCTAGAATTTGACTCAATTTGTCTCCTATTTCAAATACTCTGACTTTTCCTGTGGTCCATTTTCACCTGTTTTTACCCCCTTGTGGACTTTTCTTTTGCCACACAGCTTTTTGATAGACAGGTATCCAATCAAATCCTCATCCTATTCAGTTGATCTAATTTTTTCTGTGGCATAAAATATGCTTTCCTTGTGAAACACCCAGGTCTGTGTTTAACTTTGTAAGGCAATGAGTTCAAGAAAAACCCAGCTGAGGTACCCAACCCTCAATGCTGTGATAGTTGCATTTTATATCAAATAGTCCTCTAATATTCTCTTTGACAAGTAGAATCCACACTCCCTCATGTTAAATTATTAATGGCTTCCCTTGTGGTTGGCTGTTCTGATTTCATCATAATTTAGACTCCTCATTTTATGTTGGCAAAATTGTCTAGAATAACATCACAGCCCTTGGCTATAAGCCCTTGATGTGCCCAAGAAACAAAAGTGTATGCTCCCATAAGGACATCACTTGCTTTCTTGCTTTCAGTCTTTTTCTCTCACTCCCTGGCTGTTTGGTTTTTGTCATGTTTTCTCTGGCTTTTCTTTTCCCCCATTCTGCTTGTAACGTTTCTATTGTTCCGTAAAGCATACTCCTAGTAAATCAGTAACATATCCATGTTATTTTTTGGCAGATATTCCAAAAGGATGTATCTGATCTGAAAATCTTTAGTTGCAATTGAGTTATGTGTTTCATTTTAAATTTGTACATCTTTGTTCTGTAAATGTTAGGTATCTCGATCTTTGGAAACAGGGAAAAATATCAACACAGTGCCTTTCCCTTCTGGTGCTGTAGTTTTGTTTTGTTTGTTTGTTTGTTTTTGTTTTTTAATGCTTGAAGGATTCTGTTTAGACCATGACCTTGTTTCAATTTAAGTATACAAATTCATCCACTTTTCGTAACAAGCATCCATACTCTGGCATAACCTTCTATAAAATGGCAGGAAGTACTACGCATTCCTCTCAACATTCTTTCAAAGGTTTAAGTTCCTAAAGTTTTTGTTGTTGTTGTTGTTGTTGTTGTTGTTAATCTCCAGATGTCCTGGTAACTACTGGAGATGATGCAGGGAATTCTAAAATTCTATCCTTTTAAAACACAGATTAACAGTGTTCTTCTCAGACCCAAGATGTATAAACCCACATGCCATACTTAGAAACAAAAATAAAACAAAACAGAAAAACATAAAATAAAAGTAGAGGAAATTTTGCCGTTCCTTCTTTCAACCAGTGTATTTGTGATGACCAGGCATATTTCCATCAAAAGACCCCTCATATCTATTTCCCCACAGAAATGCATGTTGTGGAGTTCTGTTTAATAGCACACCTAGAAGGGCATAGGGCAAGGCCATGGTTAATTAGTCCTATAGGTAGGGTGACCATACAACTCATCCTCCAAATCAGGACATTTTGACAGTAAAACTAAAAGTTATTAATAACAGGTGCCAGAAAAACAAGGAAAACAAGTAACAAACGGGGATAAACATCCAAGTAGGCTGAGATGTATTTTCACTTCATTGTCTGATGTAATTATTAATACTATCTCCTTTCACTCTCAAATTGTCCCCATTCTGGGTAATATGAGTAGTTCCCAATCAGTTTGGTCTCAAGACTACATTAACCTATTAAAAATTAGTTAGGACCCCAAATGGCTTCCATTTATGTGGGTCATATCTCTTAGTATTTACATGTTATAAATTAAAACTGAAAAAGATTAAAAATAGGTATTAACTTTTTAGCAATAAAATTGCTGTATATGTTCACATAAATAATACATTTTGCAAACTTTCTTTCCCAAAACCAACAGTGAGAAGGGTGACGTTGTTTAATATTTTTGCAAATCTCTTTAATGACTGACCTAATAGATAGCTGAATTCCCATGTTTGCTTCACAATTCAATCTGTTGTGATAGAATGCGTTACGCAGCTTCTGGCAAACTCTCATCAGAAAATGAGAGTAAAAAAAGCAAATAACATCTTGGTATTATTGTGAAATAGTTTTGGCTTCACAGATTCCCTGACTATACTTTGAGAGCTTCTGGGTTACACCATCTCTCTATTCAGGAGTAAAAGAACACTTTTTCATGGAGCTTCCGAGAGCTGGCAAAACAACGCCTGCCTTTTCTCCTTGTTTTCTCCGTTTAGAACACACTCCTGCCTCATCTTCAGTGGCTACATCCTTTTTATCTTTCGTGTTTTAATTTTAATGTCGTTTCCTACAGATAGTCTTCCCTGACCCCCTGGAGACTAGGTCAGATTTTTTTTTTTTTTTTTTGAGATGGAGTCACGCTCTGTCACCCAGGCTAGAGTGCAGTGGTGCGATCTCAGCTCGCTGCAACCTCCACCTCCGAGGTTCAAGCAATTCTCCTGTCTCAGCCTCGCAAGTAGCTGAGACTACATGAGCCACCATGCCTGGCTAATTTTTGTATTTTTAGTAGAGACAGGGTTTCACCATATTGGTCAGGCTGGTCTTGAACTCCTGACCTCAGGTGATCCACCTGCCTCAGCCTCCCAAAGTGCTGGGATTACAGGTGTGAGCCACCACGCACAGCAGGCTAGGTGAGATTCTTTTGCTATCTGTTCTAAAAGAGTATAGTGCTTTCTTTATCATAGTACTTATCATAATTCAATGTCATTGATTGTAGAAATATCTGTCTACTTCATTCACAGACGGTAAGTCTCAAAATGGTGAGGATGCATCTATGTTTCTAAATACATACTGTGTTCCTACTACCAGAATAGTGCTTGACACAGAAGAAAAGCTTAATAAATATTTGATGTTCAGCTTGCTTGTTGAATAAACCAATTAAGCATATTCATAACATTTATACACTTAAAGGCAGAGCCTCTGTTTGTGACTGGCCAGAGATGAGGCTACTGTCTCTAAGAGAATATAATTAAATGTCTGGCATAGATCTCATAATCTTAGTTTAAATTGCACGGAAAACTGAGAAACAGATCTAATTATAATTAGTACAAATAAAAGCAGCCCAAAGGCTGAAACAGTGATAAGACCTGTGCTACTCCAGAAACTTTTTATGAATATAAAGCAGCTTGACTGTAATATGTGCACATTACTTGTCTCATATTACATGGTCCTTCAGCATCTCATCCTCAGTGAACTCTTCCGCTTCTGAATTTCTGTACTACTGAATGTTTTATAAATGTAAGGTCCTTTTCATAGTGACCATACACTGTCATTACGTTTCCTGATCTCTGTCATATTCTTTATTAGATGATAAATTTGAAAGCTTATACTCCATGGCTTGTAACTTTTCCTCTTCCCATAAAACCTGTGTAGGGCAACATCTTGCAGATAGTAAGCACTGACATGTAGGTGTACATGATGTGGAGATATGCATTGGAACATTAATTGCCTCGATTTTACCTCATTAAAAAAAGCAAAAACTTTTTTTTTTATGTGGAGTACATAAAAGTTCGAAGGTAAAAAATCCTAATCTTGAAACCCTGCTATGTCTCCTGACTGGAACCCTTTGTGATGAATACCTAACCTTTAGCAACTTTGATACCCATGGGTATTCACAAAGGAACAGAGCTCCAACTGTACAGTACATTCTCAGCCTCGGGGTTTAGCCCATCTCATCCTCTTTGAGTTATGGGTCCCTGTTCTTTTACTCAGATTTATGAATTCAGAGAGCATCATAGGAGTCAGGTACAGCACATAAATCAAATAACACAGGCACATAGGACAAGCTGCAGAATTATCATCGTCCCTTTCTACACTTCACAATGTCAGCGAGGATATGTCTAGTAGCTTAGTAGCTTGAAACAGTTAACCTAAGTGCTTAGCTCATTGTGTGGGTTTCATTTGGGCACAAGAAAAATACTAGCTTCATATATTTTGGCACTTGATGATAAATTTATAATCTAAATGCATAATATATAACATGTGATACTATTTGCTAGAAAATGGTGTTGGATTAGACAGTCTCCAAGGTTTCTTGTAGTTCTGAAATTCTATAATTCAATGAGCTTATATTTTAAAGGTTTTATATTGTCTGATAACAAGGACCCTTTTAATGATTTTTAATGTTTGTGATGAGACCATTAAAAACATTTTCTCCCACCAAAAACAATAATATTTAGTGTTTTTCGATTGGTCTCTAAAATATCAATCTTCACTGTTCAGGGAATAAACAGTGATGTGTCAAATAAACCATTATCTTTATACTAACAGACTTTGAATACTCTATATCAAAATGACTCCACAAGTTACTGGTTTTCCAAAGACTTGTGCTCCCACCTATGGGTTTAGAGCAGTTGCTAGGAACTAGTTTTACAGACAGTGTTTATAAATCTGATTTCCCCTTGCATCAATATGGGGGGGGGTGAGGCACTAGTAAAATTTGGACATAAAGGACATATATCATTTCTAGTACTAGCCTATGTAAAATTCCCATATGATCATTCATGCTCTGTTTCTTAGAGCAATCGCTGAAACCACACAATGAAGATAATGAAGCCACCATTATCCTGGGGCCCTTGAATGGAACAGAGTATTCTTCCCTTTCTATCAACAACGTGTCCCATCCCAATAATTAATTATTCATATAATTATTTATATATTCATATAATATATTTATATGAATAATTATTGATAATTATATGAATAATTATATGAATAATTATTATTCATATAATAATTTATATGAATGGGAAGTATCCTTCCATTTCATAAACCACTGATACTTTGGAATTTATTACTTATACAGCAGGTATTACTAATGTAGCTAGAACAATTGAGCTTATACTACTTCTTTCAAAAGAAACTACTACTTTCAAAACAAACAAACAAACAAAAAGCACTATTTTTTTTAGAACTTTAAAGAATGTTTTATTTCTTCTTCCATGAATCTTGACACAGAAACACATCTATGAAAAGCAAAAGGATGTGTTTTGGTTTAAAAGTGTGAAATTTTGTTTTTGTTTACTATAAGTGCCTAAAACATATTTTTAACAGTCTAAATATAATTTAATGTCTATAGAAAATGAGGTCATATAGAAATAGGTATTCTACCTCATCCATGATAATTTTTTTTTTAATACCTTTAGCAGAATTAGACACAGAATAGGTCTCGTGTACTCGGAAGTGACTACATTTCCCCCCAGGATCTTTCTGTTATTTCAATTAAACCAACTGATACTTCCAGGTTAGTAAAACTGAAATCTAGGATAACAGTTCCCCTTGTCACATTTTTCTTATAAAAGGTGAAAAATAACTTTTTGAATGCTCTATTTTTAACTGGACAAAAATGTTTACACCCGCCTGGAGAGGTGAAGCCCCTCCTCAATTCTACTTGGGTTTGAGTGCCTGCACCAGTACTCGTCATGTTTTTCCTCCTTTGCTGAGGTCGTCTTGAGCCCACTGTTACAGCTCTATAGTAGTTCCGCTTCCCTCTGCTTTTATCCTCACTCAAAATTTCCCAGGAATGATCTACCTCCATATTTGTGGATTTTCTAAAGGAAATTTTCTAAACATGTACTACTCCTCCTAGCATGCCAGAATCTTTGGGATTTAGTACCTCTTTCATTTGAGTTATTCCTTTTATAGAATTTTATCTATACTCAATTTTATCTATACTGTCATATTTGCTTTATTACCTTCTAATCTCAAGCTCACTTTTTTATTGGCTGTACTTTGTGCTGCAATTTATAGAAAATAAAGTCACTACATAGCATTTTTAGACCTCAAGTCAATTATTTTTTTTCTTGTGAGCACTTTGTTATTCTTGTATCCATATTGTATGATAGTGTTAAACTATACAGTTTCTTCTGAGAATTCATGGGACAGTTCATCAAATGTTTGAAGAAATCAATTGTTCTACAACATGTTTTCCCTGAAATATCAACCTGTTGATTATCTCTCGAAGAGAAACTGAAGTTGTTTCAACTTGAACTACCAACTTTGAGATTCTTCTTTTATATCTTAGAATACATGTGTTTATTACTAATGATCACCATATACTTTTTTGAAACCTGTTTACTACCCAATTAATATTGAATTCATGTTCCTGAATTTCTATATTTTGCTTGTTAGGAGATTTGGATATTTATCCATTTCTAGTCTTCTGACACTGTTTCCATTTTTCATTTCTCGCCATAATTAATTCCAATGGCTGTGAAATTATATGCAACTTCATATAAAAATTAATCTGAATTCAGTGTTTTCTTCCTATATTTGACTATCTAGTCAAGAATTCCTTGTACCTAATCCTGACATTATCTGAGTAACAATTTGAAGGCCTGATTCTTAGATGAAAGTAAGAATTTGAGTGAGTTGTTTCTCCTCCTTTTTTATCATCTTTCCCAACAATAAGCCTATTTTTTCCTTGTCAACCTTCCTGGTTGGATGATAACTGTAAAAAACACTATTTTGGATTGATGTTGATATGGATATTAAACAGGTCATTTGGTGTTTTAGTGAAATGTACATTACTGTGCTAGTTTCAGAATACTTTTTTGCACCCTTTGTTGTTTATGGTTTTTTTCTACCAATTGTTCATATGCTTTTAAAGTTTCAGTTCACGTGAAAGCTTTTTTAAAAAAACATTGTACTGATTTAATGAAGAGATTTTTGGAAGCCTAGAAGTTAAATGACAAAATAATGCAACAAGCAAAGTTATGTGTTTAGAATGCCAAAGAGGGAAAGAAATCCTTTAAAATCCATTATCCTGACCCTTGTTTGGGTTTTACTTGTATCCTTCTTTAAAACAATCTCACTCCATATGTGTTCACATAAGTATTCTGGGTGGTTATGCCCACAAGTGTGCATACCTGAGAATTTCAGGAGTAAAGGTGAGTTTCAATTACAATGGTGCTTGATTAGCACCTACCTGCTTTTCATTTTCCTTGCCTTTTTCAGTTTCCACAAAATTTCTACCACAAAAGTTTACCTGATTTCGGATCAAAACCTTGAAAAAGATTATGTTGTAAAGTTTCTGAGGTAAGCTTAGGTAGGGTCTTTAAATTTGATACCTTTCAAAGATCTTCCCAAGATCTAGAATTTCTCTTCATTGCAAAAGATATGTTCCATAAACAGAGGAGTTTTCAACTTTATGGCTTACAGTTTCATTAGAACTATATTACATTCAAAAGCATGTTTTGATTTTGATTTTGGTTTTACATTTATACCAGGATCACTGTTCTCTATTAGACTACATACACTGTGTGAGCTCTTTCAAAGTGTCTTTGGAAAGGGGAAAAGCCTTTCAAGCTTTTAAAAAAAATTAATTCTTAGGGAGAAACGAATACTGAAGCCTGTAGATACAATGACTACAAGAGTTTTTTAGTTGTTGCTCCAGGCCATCATAAAAAGAAAAAAAAAAAACAAAACCAACAACAACACTGGCCTTTGTGATTTTGGCAATCTTGTTTTTCATTACTTCCTACTGCTGTTTACACACCTATTTTCACTTGTGTTGGCATCCTCTTCAGAACAACAAAAAAATCATATTGCTTTCCTCATTTTGTCCAATATGTTAAATAGAGACTTGGTTTCAACAAATTCATATAAAAATGAGAATAACTCTACATTTCTTCCTGAACAGGGACCTAAGGAAGCTCTAAGCATGGCAACAATTTACTCACTAATTATATATTAACTGTGAAAGCAATATTAGAAATTTCTTTTCATTTCTCTAAAACAGACTGCTTCCAGGCTGGTAATTTATTTTAATTGAATGCTGAGAAAATTGTTCACTGAGAAACAGAAAAACAGTTCATTTGGGTCTAAAAAATACATGCAAACTCAAATACTCACAGGGGTCGGGCAGATAATATAAATGAGTGAAATGGACAAATAGATTTATCAGTGGGCAGGAGATCTTTAGGCCTTGTCTAAGGGGGTACTAAGAACAGGCTAGCGGGCGAGCACCTTCAGGACCGAGGCGTTTCCAGTCTTCCCATTTTTAAAGAGATGCCTGGAACTTAGATTTTTATTTGAAACATTCTGCTGCTTTTCAAATCTTGGCAATCAATTAAAACATATTTTAAAATGCTCTGCATATCAGAGGAAGGAAGGAAGAAAGGAAGGGAGGAAGGGAGGAAGGGAGGAAAGGAGAGAGGGAGGGATGGAAGGAAAGAAAGAGAAAAAAACAAAACACACTTGAGGATAGGTTGAACACGGACATCACCATTTTACAACCTTTGTTCTAGGTGGAAAAAAAAAAACTGAGTTTTCTTCTAGGTAGAAATGATCTTTAGCTTTTTGTTATGACTTCATTCTATTTTGTTACATCTTTTTTTCATTGTGTCACTATTGAAAAAGTTCTCGATAAGAAAACTTAAAAGTGAAATTAGTGAATTACATATATATAAGTATATGGTATATGTGCGTGTACCTACATATATATATATATATATATATACACACACACACACACACACATACACACACACACACAGAGTACATATGTGGAGGCCACAAAAGAGAGGAAAATAAGTGCTTACTTTCTTAGAAATCCTGAAGTAGGAAAATTGCCTGAACTTTTAAAAGGTAGTTACATTCAGGAGACAAGTAGACTTAAAGTTCAGCACACTCCATCATTTTGAAGGAAGGCCATCAAATCTGAGTATGTGTGGATCTCCGTGTTTATTTATAGTAGGAAACTTACAGCATTGGATATGCTCTGATTAGTTTGCACTGTACCATGGCAATTTATTCCATTGTGGGATTCAAAATAGCTTTCTGTATTTTTTTTCTCTTCAAGTCTCCATTTCAGAGATTTTCTAATTATGTGATAGTGGTATTATTTTGTGTATGTGTGAACATTTTCACAAAGCCCAAATAAGATTACTCTAAATATCCATAAATCTAATTGATTCTCATTTTTCTTTTCTAGTATTACAAATCATATATTTACTATGTGCCTCATATTATTGAAAAATGAATTAAATTTGCAAATTAGAATTCTTTATTCCTAAGTCAATTTCTTTCTTTTCTCAAGGCACATATAGAATAAAACAAGAATATTAATATCAGTTAATTAGATGTCCACATTTTGAGACATTTTAGTTGGTTTTAGATTCATTCTTCAGATTCCAAAGTAACTGGCCAATTTGATCAACTGATGCTATAAAAGAATCTTCAGAGAAAAATGATCATCCAAGTCAGTTTTATTTGGTACTTATCAATTATTATATTCCATGACCCTAAAATATTTTGGATAGTATAAGTACAACTCCATGTATCAAATGATCAGTTGATAAGAAAAACACATCTATACATTGGTTTGTTTGTCTAAGTTAAGCAGCTGTTTTTATTAATAAATTATTGAATTATCTTATTTTCATGAAATAGCCTTAATTTTGTTACATCTAATTTTAAATATTAAATTTAGCACTTGTAGAGATAATTATCTTCCCATATATATTAATATTTTTATGTTTTAATTTTATTTAAGTTCCCTTAGTCTTTTCTTTGATTTATTCTTTTTCTTCTTAGAATCGTATTATTGATGAGTCTTACAGCTACTTTCTACTTAGTTATGGTAAAAAAACCATCTGCCCCTTTCACCTCAGCTACTTACTATAACTTGTCTTGAATTGTTATTTACTCATTTATCAACACCCAGAAGAAAACACGTATACATCTTCACTACCTTGAATTATGTAGTGGTTTCTTAGAGATAATAGCAAAAGTGATAATAGAAAAAAATAAATTAGACCTTATACAAGCTAAAAACTTTCGTGTTGCACACAATGCCATTAGAAAGTGAAAAGATAACCCACAAGTTGAGAGAAAATATTTGCAAATCATATATGTGATAAGGAACTTGAATCCAGCATATATGAGAACATGTCACAATATATAAAGAACTCCTATAACTCAATAATAAGCAAATATTCCAGTTAAAAATAGGTAAATAATTTGCAAAGACATTTCTACAAAGAAGACACACATGTGGCCCATAAGTACATGAAAAGATACTCAATATCACTAGCGATTAGGGAAATACAAATCAAAACCACAATGAGATTTCATTTCACACCCTCTAGGATGTCTATAATAAAAGAAGATGGAGATTAATAGTGTGAACTGGGATGTGGAGAAATTGGAACCCTTATACATTGTTGGCAGGGATGTAGAAAAGATGCAGCCACTCTTGACTACTGACTTAGCCCCAGGAATTTTTAAGATTCAAGTGCAATTAATAGAAAGTGAAAATGGGGAGGGGAGATATCATGTTCTTATATTAAGTTGGTAATAAGATTAAGTCCCCAAGCTCAATTTGACAGTTCCTCAAAGGGTTAAGCATAGATTCATCATATGACACAATTCTGTGACTAGCTATAAACCACAAGAAATGAAAACCTAAGTCCATCCAAAATGTTGGACAAATGATCTTAGACAAAAAGTGGAAGCAACCCAAATTTCCATTAATTTTATAATTTTATATTCCATTAATTTATGAATGGCTGAATAAAATGTAGTATGTACACACAATGAATGCAGAATGTTGAATATAAGTAGCGAGAGCAGGTATCCCAGTCACTTCCTCATCATTGAGGGAAACAATTCATTCTTTCATGTTAAGTAATTGTTAGCTATTAGTTTTCAGTTATGAGGTTCAGTATTCTTATTCTAGAGCAGTAAGTATTTTTTGTGGAACATGATTTCAAATTTTATTATCATTGTGGTGCATACACTGGAGTGAAACCCACATGGTTATTTGTAGTCTGTGGAAGCAAGGAGTCTCCTTTGCCTCAGAACCAAGACAACTACACATGCATCTTCTATTACTTTCTTCTCACTGAATTTAAGATGGAATACAACTGATAATTTTTTTCTCTATTAGGTATTTTGCTGCAAAAGCTATTTATCATTCTGCTATATATATATTATATATGATATATATAATATATAATATATATTATATATTATATATATCATATATAATATATATTATATAAAATATATAATACATAATATATTATATATAATATATTATATATTATATATAATACATATTATATTATATAATATATAACATATTATATAAAATATATATTATATATAATATATATAATATACAATATATATAAAATATATATATTATATATATATATGTTTGGTGAATCCTGAACTTGTTGCTATCTGAGAGCTGAATGCAGAAAATTAAACAGGTCTGGCTTCTACCCACTAAGAGATTATAATCATTTACTGATATGAGTGTAGGCATTAAATTTATTCTGCAGAATTGGAATGTCAAGGTATGAAGTATGAATTACAGAACTTCACCTAGCAGTCTGGCAGAAATGACACTCTTAAAATACTGGTAGATATTGGTGAAAAACCACCAACTAAATAATTGTAAAATGGGTTACTTGTTTTTATTCTACATTAGTTAAGAGACATTTGATATTTGAAATCACGCTCTGAAGATGATATAAAGTGAGAAGCAACGTATAAAAGATACACACAGATGCGTATCTTTAAAGAGGTGGAAGACTCCTATTCTTAGTAATATGGTGCTTTTAAGAACAGGGTAAAAAGATTTGTTGAATCTGGAAATTCTGCATGGGATAATTAATACAGCAATGAAAGTTTCTGCTACTGTTCACATATGAATTCCCTGCAAAGTTTTTGTTGTTTTGGAACAGCAGTAATCATACTTTCAAAGGAGCAGCATCTAAAGAGACAGAAACAATTAAATAATGTTAACCAATTATAAATTAGTAAAAAAAAAATGCATAACTCCAGTTGAAACCACTTGTGTGCTAACGATTTCAACTATGGGAGAAATTGGTTACTAACATTTTGCATGTCTACTCTGCATATGTTACAGAAAATGGTTGTCAAGATGTCTAAGCTGTTAAAACAAAGATTTGTGGTTCAAGGAGTGAAATTTGAGAACAGAGTTGGTAGAGAGCAGATTACCATAGAGACCACTCTGCTGGGCAAACCCCTCAAGTTCAAAATCTGCAGCTGGTTAGTCTCATGATGATAAAATAGAACATTCCACTGAGCAGCTAAAAGCTATCTATTTGGCTCCAAATGTGAGAGACAAAAGACCTACTTGCTGAATTCTGAAAAATGGAAATTTTCAGTTCTGAAGGGAGGCTGACTTGAATGAGCTTAAGCCACTGAGTGAGAAAAAAGAAGGGAAAATTAAAAGCCAAACATAGAGAGACTCGCCAAGCTGAGGAAGAGTTGCCAACCTTTCCAAACTCCTGA